>NC_080026.1:63039500-63342530 GCF_030020395.1 Manis pentadactyla
TGGGGAGCAGACCCTGGGCTCTGGGATCCTGTTAACATCCGCCAATAAGAAAGGAGCTAAGGCACCTTCAGAAGGTACTTAAAGAAAGCAATAAAGGGCTGGGGGAGGGGCTCCCATAGGACAGAACAGCCTGGAGCGCCGTCCTCGGGATGCAGGCCAGAAGAGCAGCGGCATTCTCCTCACTCCTGGCTTGGAGTTCTGTCTCTGGGGGTCCAGCTCTGGGGACCCACTTGCTGCTCCACCTAGGAGGTGGATGGAGGCCCTAGGGCTTGGATGGTTAATGATGGGTTAACCCCCTGGTTTTAGGTGATCCTCTGTTCTGTGCAGACACCAGCCTGCATGGGGAAGGGACGCAGTGCCCCACCCAGAGGGCAGGCTGGGGACATGTCCACAGGCCACCATTCACTGGGGTCAGGGGCCTGTCAGCCCCCCACCATTTCTGCCTGCAGGCCTGGGAGAAGGTGCTCATTATAGGAAGAGGATCCTGGGGACACAGAGACCGTGGGTGAGGGGGCATAGATATGGTGGGCAGGGGGGACACAGAGACCAGGGTCCAAAGGGACACAGAGATTAGGGCAGGGGGACAGAGAGACCACACGTTGGGGGGCATAGAGACCACAGGCAGAAGGGACACAGAGACCAGGGTCCAAGGGGACATAGAGACCAGGGACAGGAGGACACAGAGACTGGAGGTAGGGGGGACATAGAGATTGGCGGCAGGGAGGACACAGAGATTGGGGGCAGGGGGTTCACAGAGGCCATGGGCAGGGGGGACACAGACCATGGGTGGGGGCACACAATGGCTGTGGGTGGAGTCCTGGGGTGGGTGGAGGGGGCAAGTGTGTGTGTTGGGGCCACCAGGGCGTGCCTCTAGATGACTGAGCACAGAATGTGTGAGACACAGGGACTGGCTTGGAGTTCTGCCTCTGGGGGTGCAGCTGTGGGGAGCCACCCGTGCTCCACCTAGGAGGTGGAGGCCCTGGGGCTTGGATGGTTAGCGATGGGTTCACCCCCTGGTTTCGGGTGATCCCCTGTTCTGTGCAGACACCAGCCTGCGCGGTTAAATATTTGCTGTCTTTAGAAAGCAGACTGTGCCCAGCAGCTCACACTTGTCATTGTCCTATAAGCACAGTCACCCAGAGTCGTGGCCTACAACAGAGGGGGTGAGGGGTGAGGGCTCTGGCTGCCTGTGCCAGGAAGCCCTCTGAGAGCTCAGGCTCCCTGGAAACACTGTCGCAGGGACGGCCCCTCCCAAGGACACACTCCCTCCGTCCAAGCTCTGGGGGTCTGGGGGCAGTGGGAGAGGCACACACACAGGGCCGTCAGGCCTGGTTGCTCCAGGGAGGCCCAGTGACAGTAGCAGGCCTCTGTTCCAGGGCCTGCATGGCTCCACGGGGGCATACCCAGTGAAGAGCCCCTGGGCAGCCTGACGGCACTGAGCTTGGGGGCCGAGGCTGGCAGCCAGCCCCACCCAGCAGCCTGTCCTGACTCTGTGTGGGCAGTGGTCTGTACTCAGGCCTGGGAGCCATGCTGGCACCTTTCACTTGCTGAGGGTCACCTTGGAGAGACAGGCATGGGAGCCTCAATCCCTGTCTGGAATATGGTCATTCCTCTTATATTATAATAAATGAAACAGGCAGGTGCCTGATGCCTATCTGTTCCCCACTCAGGGCCTGCCATGCCCAAGGGGAGGCGATGCAGGGGCAGTCCTGTAGCAGGTGCTGGAACCAGGAGACACGAGGCCTGGGAGGCGCAGGTCTGCATCAAGAAATCAGGGGCTGGATGCCATGTGGTGGGGGGCATGGGAGGGCTTGGTGACCCAGGAATCAGCATCTCAGCATCAGAATGTCAGCCCCATGCCTGCAGCCTAACCCTATGGGGACAGCCACCTCCCAAAGATGCACACTGCCTCAGCCTGCAGGTCCCTGAGGTCCTTCCTGGCTCCAGGGAGGTCAGGCCTGATCTTCGTACCTTCATCAGGCCAGGAACAAGAAACCCACCAGTGGAGTGTCAACTCCCCACTGCTGGGGCACCTGCTCCCTGCTGCCATGTCCCCCACTTCTCCTCGTGGATGGTCCCATCATACACAGACACAGGGGACAGGCTTGGGGTTTCTCAGTCCTGTTCACCACACAGCTGGACCTACAGAGGGACTATCTTGGGGAATCCCAAGAGCCAAGACTGAACTCTTAGACTAGTGGTTCTAAAATGTGGCATTCATCAGAACCCCCTGAAGAGTTGTTAAAACACCAACAGGAGGAGACAGTTTCTGATTCAGCAGGCCTGGCAGAAGGAGAGTGGTAAGAATTCTCATTTCTAACCAGTTCCCAGGCAACATTGAAGCTGCTGGTATGGGGACCCCACAATGACAGTCACCCAGGTCTTAGGTCAACTCCTGAATGCCCAGAGCTGAGGAGGAGAGCCCAGCCAGACGACCCTACCCCATGCCTCCAGCACAAGAACTGAAATAAGTCCAACTCCTCACTTAGCACGGATCACAACGGCCACTTGCTGGCATGCAGGACTGTCCCTACTTGCTCCAGGCCTGCACCTGCTGGTATGTCATGATACCTATGCCGAGGTAAAATGTGCCTGCCATGACAGATATGGACCTGGCACTGGGGGCCTGCCATTCCAGTAAGAGACAGTGAAGCCAGAGATGGCAGAGTGGGAGAGGGGACAGAGCCCGGCTGGCAGCAGAATGGAGTTGGGTAAGGGTGGGTGGTAAGAGGGGTTGGAGGGGCCACTCTGCAGAGGGAGGAGGAGCGAAGGAGCAGGAAGCAGTACAGAGGGGGTGGGACCACGCAGGGAGGCAGACCTCAGGGAGGTGGAGCACAAGCCAGTGCAAGTCATCTCAGGGAGCCCAGCACTTCCTGGACTGGGAGCCAGCAGCTTCCCAACCTAGGCTCCCGCCATGGGACCCTGGCCTGGCTGACGGGCACCACAGGGGCTAAGGTCAGCTGGTGGGTGGGTTCCGGTCGGCCCTCCTTCCTACCACTGACTGGCAACCACAGCAGCCCAGAGCCGCCTGCACACAGGGCTCACCTCTGGCTGGTAATGCAGCAGGACATGCGGCTGTTAGAGTGGCCAAGGGAAGTAAGGACCAGTGAGCACAGTGGCCTCTGCGGGTCCCCAGGGCTTGAACTGCCTGCTTTTGCTCAATAGCAGAAGGGGACTCCCAGGAGGATGACCTTCACCAGACACGGAGGGGTGGGAGAAAGTCCAGGAGCCAAGCTGATTTCCACCTCAGAAACCCCCTAAATAAAACCTCGCCATGATCAGACTCCCCAGTAGGCTAATAAACAAACAGGCAGACCAAGGTGGGGGCTTGGTGCCCTGAAGGGGATCTTGTGTGAAAGGTTCACAGGTCCTGTGTGGCATTAAGTCCAGGCCTGTCTGAGCTGCCACATGGGCAGCTGAGCAGGGGCTGCACTGCCTATCCCAGAGTCCGGCCACTGCCCAGGCTATGTCTGGCCTACAGACATGTTTTGTTGAGCCCACATAGTGTTTTAAGGTTTAGGAAATTCCAGGTATCTAACTTTGGAAAAATCATAAAGGGTCTGCCTGTACAGAGCCCATGATCCTGCCCTGCAGTGAGAGGTTTGGGCTGCAGACAGGATGTGCTCTCCTGTGTTCTTCACTCCCATTGCCTGACCTGTCCCTGGCATTTGGACCTGCCCAGCCCTGTGAGCACCTTCTGGGGAGCTCTCTTCTCTCTCAAGGTTTCCTCTGGTCTTGCTTCTGATTGATAAGCACAGAGGCCACTTTCTGCTTTGACTGCCCTGTGAACCTGGGCCAGAGCCCTGTGATGAGCCCCTACTTGTGCTGTGGGATGGGCAGATAAAGAAGTGGGCTGTGCGATCCTTAAGATTTAAACTCTGATGTCCTGGCAGTTCACCTAGGGAGAGGTCCTAGACAGAAGGAGAGGATTTGCAAGGTGCTTTCCGCCTGCTCTGAACTTACAGGGACACTCTGAGCCTCAGCACCCCTCACAGAACCTTAGAGGAGGGATCCTGGCAACTGGTAACATGGCCCTCAACTCAGAGGATGGGTGACCTTATAATCATTATGCAAACTGGGGCACTTCTGAGAGAGAAGCAGGTGGCCTTAATAATGACCCTAGGATAACAGGCGCAAACCAGGACTATCATATGTGGCAGACCGATGAATAAAGGAGAGACGCAGTCCTTACCTCTCGCTGTCTTAGCTGAAGACTTCGGCCCTCGTGGTAGCAGTTGTAGGTCTTCAGCAGGCTTAAGAGCTCTGACCTAAAGAGGTAAAGATGCACACATCCTCTTGGGGTGTGCTGGGGCCTCGGATAAGGCACTTGGCTTTACTGGCCTCGGTTTCCTCATTTGTAAAATGGGCCTAACACACATTTTGCCAGTCATACATAATCAGTTTAGAGACTGGGCTCTGCCATCAGACACCTGCCCTTTAGTCTTCTCAGGGTTTTCACATCAGCCCTTTGGAAGCCGGAGGGGGAGGGCCGAAAAGGAAGCAAAACTCACATAGTTGGGCCCTCATCCTCTATCTCTAGATGTTTGGACATTTCCACTATTACAGATAAGATTCCCTGATACATTTCCTGTACTTTACCTCTGAGCTACCACCTCAGAATAAGCTGCCTGGGCTTGGATTATCAGCATTTTAAAGATTTTCTTTCCCTCACATTACTTACTATGAGCGGCTGGTGTGGCTGCTGCGGGTGCACCAGGAGTGGGGTCTGCCTCTTCCTGACTTTCTGGAGGATGATCAGGGTGAAGGTGACAGCTGTGAGAATGACATCCTAAAAGGCTGAGGAGGCATTTGCCCAGTGTTTTCTCCCCAGAATAAAGGAAAGCTCAGGCTTGTCTCTAAGCTGATGTGTGGCAGAGAGAAGATGAGGAGAGTGCCCTGCACCCAGGTGGGACTCCAGCAGGTGTGACATGCAAGCCACACCTATGACTGTCAATCTTCTAGTAGCCATGCTACAAAGGAAAATGAAATAGGTGAAATTAGTCTGAATAACACATTTTACTGTATGGCACAATAAAGCTAAAGTATTATCATGTCAACATGTAATCAATATAAAAATTATTAATGAGATTGTGTTCACTAATTTGTTGTTCAATAAGTGTTTGCTAACTGGAAGGTCTGTTATATTAACTACACCTCTCCAGCCACATGTCATGGCTCAGCAGCCACACGTGGCTGATGACCCCACTCCTGGACGGGGACGCTCCAGAACACTTTCCTGTTGGCAGTATTCCCTTACTGGCATGAGAGGACCTCAGGGTGTGGAAGAGCGAATGCCACTGTGGTGCTGTGGTGTGCTGCCCACGTGTGACACAGGGGGATGGCAACTGACAGAGGAGGTGACTCACAACTTGATGGCATCAACAAAGCAGGATTCAATATTGCATGTTCACTGTGCTTACCACTGTATAAATGCTGAATATAGAATCATTACGACACATATATATGAAATTAAACATGTGATAGTTGTTATTATGCATATTATAATTACAATTCGTATTGTCCTTTGTAGAGTTTAAATAAGGAAAATGATGGTATGGGCAGCATGGAGAAAAAAAACAATGGAATGCTGTCTGTTTTCTCAGGGCTTTAATAGGAGGATCCCTGGGTCTGGTCCTCAGCAAAAAACTAGTCCATTTCAAGAAGCCTGGCTTGTCTGCAGGGTGGCAGATAGCTGTCCAAATTTAGAAAATATTTGAACTCTGGACTCAGAAAGGAAGATAAAAAGAAACATGTACTTTTCTTTAGTTCAGAAATGAATTAGAAAAAGGATTCTAAATGTTTCTTATGATGAGACAGAAAGTAAATAAAAATAAGCAAAGTTAAGAATCATCATGTCATAAATATACTTTTTCAATAAAAACTCAAAACCAGTTTGAGGGACACTTTTCCCTGAACTGTTTAACACAATAAGATTATTAATTGGGCCCAAAGAGGAGGGGGTCTAAACCATGACCTGAAGAGACCCTCATTCTTCAAAGAGACAGGCTTCAGAAAGAAGTGTCCCAGCCATAGCTGATCTATCTAGCACAAAGGAAGAAACCCAGAAACCCAGACAAAATGAGGAGGCAGAGGAATATGTCCCAAACAAAAGAACAAGATAAAACACCAAAAAAAAAGGACTTAAGTAGAGATTAGCAATCTTCCTAATAAAGAGTTCCAAGCAACAGTCATAAAGATGCTCACCGAAATGGAGAAAAGAATTAATAATTTGACAAAGAACTTTGACAAGAACTTTGACAAAGAGATAGAATATATGAAGAAGAGCCACTCAGAGGTGAAGAATACAGTAACTGAAATGAAAAATACAATAGAGGGAATGAAGAGCACACTGCTGGAAGTAGAGGAAAGAATCATGGTGATGTAAGATAGGGAGCAGCAGAGTAACCAAGCTGAGGAACAGAGGGAAAAAGAATTTCTAAAAATGAGAAGATTCTAAGAGAGCTGTGTGACAACTCCAAACAAAACAATATTTGTATAATTAGGGTCCCAGAAGGAGAAGAGAGAGAAGGAAGAGTAGAAAGTCTCTCTGAAGAAGTAGTAGCTGAAAACTTCCCCAATATGGGGAAGGAAACAGACTTCCAGGATCTGGAAGCTCGGAGAAGCCCTACCAAGAAGAACCCCAGGAAGACAACACCATGACATATAATAATTAAAATGGCAAAGGTTAAAGGTAAGAAGAATCTTAAAAGCAGCAAGATAGAGGCAGACAGTTACCTATAAGGGAAAGTCCATAAGGTTATCAGCAGATTTCTTAGCAGAAATTTTACAGGCCAGAAGGGAGTGGCATGAAATAATCAAAGAATTGAAAAGGAAGACACTACAGCAAAGAATTCTCTACCCAGCAAGGTTTGCATTCAGAGTTGAAAGAGAGATTAAGTTTCTCAAATAAATGAGAGCTAATAGAATTCACCACCACTAAACTGGCCTTACAGGGTATATTAAAGGGACTTCTGTAGATGGAAATGTTCTTAAGCCTAAACATTTTTATCAGTGGTAATATCCCCTATAATAAAGGTAGTAGACCAATTACTTATCAAACAAGTATAAAGTTAAAAAACAAAAGTAGTAAAGTCAGCTATACACAAAGCTAGTCAAAGGATACACAAAAGATGCAGATTATGACATCTTGTACATAAAGTGTGGATGAGGAAGAAGAATTAAAAAGGGGTACTTTTAGTGTTCAAAATCGAGTGGCCATCCACTTCATGTAGGCTGCTATATATTTTGGAAACTATCTATGAATCTTATGGTGACCACAAAACTAGAGGCTGTAACAGATACACAAACATTTTTAAAAAAGAATCTAAGTCTAACACTGAAGAAAACCATCAAATAGCAAAAGAAGAGTGTAAGAGATGAAGAAAGGAACAGAGAGAAAAAACAAAAAAAAAACAGAGACAACTAATAAAATGGCAATATGTACATACCTATCAATAATTACCCTAAATTTAAGTAGACTGAATTCACCAATCAAAAACATAGGGTGGCAGAATGGACAAAGAAACAAGACCCATCTATTTGCTGCCTAAGGGAGACTCAAGTCTGATCAAACAACAAACAGACTGAAATTGAAGGGATGGAAAAAGATATTTCATGCAAATAAAAGGGAGAAAAAAGCAGCAGTAGTGGTCCTTACATCAGACTAAATAGACTTCAAAACCAAGAAAGCAAAAGAAACAAAAGATGTTACATAGTGATAAAAGGATTAGGTTAACAAGAGGATATAACAATTGTAAATATCTATGTACCCAACATAGGAGCACCTAAGTATGTAAAACAAATACTAACAGAACTAAAGGCGGAAACAGACTGTAACTCAATCATATTAGGAGATTTTAAAACCCCACTTACATTAATGGACAGACCAACCAGACAAAAAATAAAGAAGGAAACAGAGGCATTGAACAACATATTAGATCTGATGCACTTTGAACAGATATATACAAAATATTCCACCCAAAAGCAGTAGGATACACGTTTTTCTCAACTGCACATGGAATGTTCTCCAGAATGTATCACATATTAGGACACAAAAAGAACCTCAATAAATTAGAAAAGCCTGAAACTGCATCAAGCATCTTTTCAAATCACAATGATATGACACTAGAAATAAACCATACGAAGAAAATAAAAAAACTCACAAACACATGGAGGCTAAACAACATGTTTTTGCATGATCAATGGATCAATAAACAAATCAAAGGGTAAATCAAACAATACATGGAGACAAATGGGAACAGAAACATAAGAGTTCAAAAGATGTGGGATGCCGCAAAAGCAGTTCTAAGAGGGGCAGTTCTAAGAGGGAAGTACATAGCAATACAGGCCCACCTCAAGCAATGAGAACAATCCCAAATAAACGAACTAAACTCACAACTTATGGAACTAGAAACATAAGAATAAACAAAACCCAAAGTTAGTAGAAGGAAGGATATAATAAAGATCAGAATAGATATAAATAATATAGAGAACAAAAAATCAATAGAAAAAAAGTCAAAGAAACTAAGAGCTGGTTTTTTGAGGAGAAAAACAAATTAGACAATCCCCTAGCCAGATGTATCAAGAAAGAGAGGACACAAATAAATAAAATCAGAAACAAAAAAGAAGTTAAAACTGACACCACAGAAATTCAAAGAACTTAAGAGAATTCTATGAAAAGTTATATGCCAATAAGTTGGACACCCTAGAAGAAATGGACAAATTTCTAGAAATGTACAATCTTTCAAGACTGACCCAGGAAGAAACAGAAAATCTGAACAGACCAATCACCAATAACAAAATTGAATTGGAAATCAGAAAACTCCCAATAAACAAAATCCCAGGGATAGATAGCTTCATAAATGAATTCCACCAAACATTTAAAGAAGAACTAAAACCTGCACTTCTTAAAGTATTCCAAAAAACAGGAGATGAGGGAATACTTACAAACTGATTCTATGAGGCCAGCATCACTTTAATACCAAAATTAGACAAGGACAATATGAAAAAAAAAATTATACACCAATATCCCTGATGAACATAGATGCAAAAGTCAACAAAATGCTAGGAAACCAAAGTCAAAAATACATCAAAAGGATCATCCATCATGACCAAGTGGGATTTATTCCACGGATGCAAGGATGGTACAGTATTTATAAATTAATCAATGGCATACACATTAACAAAAGGAAAGATAAAAACCATATGATCATCTCCATAAATGCTGAAAGCATTTGACAAAATTCAACATCCAGTCATGATAAAATCTCTCAACAAAACAGGTATAGAGGGAAAATACCTCAACATATCAAAGGCTATATATGACAAACCCAAAGCCAACATCATACTCAATGGTATAAAAAGTTGAAAGCTTTTCCTCTAAGATCAGGAATGAGACAAGGATGTCCACTATTGTCACTTTTATTCAACATAGTACTGGAGATCCTAGCCATGGCAATCCAAAAAGATAAAGGGATAAAAGAAATCCAAATTGGTAAGGAAGAAGTAAAACTTTCACTATATGCAGATCATGATACTATATATAGAATAACCCTAAGGACTCCACCAAAAAGCAATTACAACTAATAAGTGCATTCAGCAAAGTTGCAGGATACAAAATCAATATGCAGAAATCTGTTGCATTCCTATAACAACAAACTAACAGAGAAATCAGGAAAACAATTCCATTTACAATTGTGTCAAAAAGAATAAAATACACAGAAATAAACATAACCAAGGAGGTGAAAGACCTGTACTTTGAAAACTATAAGACCCTATGAAAGAAACTGAAGACACAAGTAAATGGAAATCTACCCCATGTTCATGGATATGATGAATTAATATTGTCAAAATGGCCATCCTGCCCAGAGCAATTTACAGATTCAATGCAATTCCTATGGAAATACCAATGGTATTTCTAAATGACTCGAGCAAATAATCCTAAAATTTATATGGAATCACAAAAGACCCAGAATATCCAAAGCAACCTGGAGAAAGAAGAAAAAAGCTGAAAGTATCATGCTCCCTGACTTCAAGCTATACTACAAACCTACAGTCATCAAAACAGTACAGTACTGGTGCAAGAACAGACCATAGATCAATGGAACAGAATAGAGAGCCCAGAAATAAACCCATCTATATATGGTCAATTAATATATGATAAAGGAGGCATGAATATACACTGGGGAAAAGACAGCCCCTTCAATAAATGGTGTTGGGAAAACTGGACAGCTACATGCAAAAAAAGAAACTGGATTACTGTCTAACTCCATACACAAAAGTAAACTCAAAATGGATCAAAGAGCTGAATGTAAGACATGAAACTATAAAACTCTTAGAAGAAAACAGGCAAAAATCTTTGCACATAAGCATAACTAATTTTTTCTGGATATGTCTTCCAAGGCAAGGGAAACAAAAGCAAAAATAAACAAGTGGGGTATATCAAACTAAAATCTTCTGTACAGCAAAGCAAACCATTAACAAAACAAAAAGGCAATCTAACATATTGGAGAATATATTCATAAATGATTCGTTTAATAGGATGTGAACATCCAAAATATATAAGGAACCCATACAACTCAACACCAAAAAAATCAAGTAACTCAATTAAAAAGTAGGTAGAAGAAGACTTGTTGCAAAGAAGACAGACACATGGCCCACAGGCATATGAAAAGATGCTCCACATCAATAATCATCAGGGAAATGCAAAAACCAAACCACAATGACATATCACCTCACACCAGCCAGAATGGCCACTATCTGAAAGACAGAAACAAGTGTTGGCAAGGATGTGGAGAAATGGGAACCCTCCTACACTGTTGGTGGGAATGTGTCAGTTGGTGCAGCCACTGTGGAAAGCAGTATGGAGGTTCTTCAAAAAACTAAAAACAAGAGAGAACCAAGATGGCGGCATGAGTAGAGCAGTGGAAATCTCCTCCCAAAACCACATACATTTTTGAAAATACAACAAATACAACTCTTCCTAAAAGAGAGACCAGAAAACACAGAACAACAGCCAGACTACATCCACACCTGTGAGAACCCAGCGCCTCGCGAACGGGGTAAGATACAAGCTGCAGCCCGGCGGGACCCGAGCGCCCCTCCCCCCAACTCCAGACTGGAGGAGAGGAGTCGGAGCCAGGAGGGAGAGGGAGCCCAGTACTGCTAATCACCCAGCCCCAGCCATCTGCACCAGGGCGCAGAGACACAGTGTGTGCGTGGGGTGCTGGAAACTAGGGAAACAGGACAGTAAGACCTGTGAGAAGGTCTCTGCAGCCGGCGCACCAGGGACAAAGAAAAGCGAGTACTTTTTGAAAGTTTTAAAGGGACAGGGACCCCACAGCTGGACGGAAGTGCCCTGGGATACCTAGCCCAACAGCAGGGAATCCTGGGGAACTCTGGGCACCTGAACCCCCGCAGCGCAGCTTGGAGGCCCCTCACTGCGATAAACACCCTCCTGCCTGTTCCCCCTCCGACGCGCCCTCGCCATATTGGAGCAGCAGCCTGAGTCAGGCCATGCCCACAGTAACTGCAGAGCTAAATAAACTCCATAGTGGCCAGGCAAGATGAGAAGCCCCATCTGCAGGCAGCTGCCCAGCACAAGCTGCTAGAGGCCGCTGTTCTCCCAGGAGAGGAAGGCCACAAGCTGGCAAGAAGGGACTTTCTCTTACCCAACACACGCACCAGCTCCCCACAAATATATCTATCACCATGAAAAGGCAGAAGAAATTGATACAGACAAAGATCACAGAGGCAAACCCTGAGAAGGAGATAGAACTAACCAGTCTTCCTGAAAAAGAATTAAAAACAAAGCTCATAATCATGCTGATGGAGCTGCAGAGAAATATGCAAGAGCTATGGGATGAAGTCCGGAGGGAGATTACAGAAGTGAAACAATCTCTGGAAGCATTTCTAAGCAGAATGGGTAAGATGCAAGAGGTCATTGATGGAATAGAAACCAGAGAACAGGAACGCATAGAAGCTGACATAGAGAGAGATAAAAGATCTCCAGGAATGAATCAATATTAAGAGAACTGTGTGACCAATCCAAAAGGAACAATATCCGCATTATAGGGGTACCAGAAGAAGAAGAAGAGAGAAAAAGGGATAGAAAGTGTATTTGAAGAAATAATTGCTGAAAACTTCCCCAAACTGGAGGAGGAAATAATTGATCAGATCATGAAAGTGTACAGAACTCCCAACAGAAAGGACCCAAGAAGGACAACACCAAGACACATAATAACTAAAATGGCAAAGGTCAAGGACAAGGACAGAGTTTTAAAGGCCGCTAGAGAGAGGAAAAAGGTCACCTACAAAGGAAAACCCATCAGGCTATCATCAGACTTCTCAACAGAAACATTACAGGCCAGAAGAGAATGGCATGATATATTTAATGCAATGAAACAGAAGGACCTTGAACCAAGAATACTGTATCCAGCACGACTATCATTTAAATATGAAGGAGGGATTAAACAATTCCCAGACAAGCATAAGTTGAGGGAATTTGCCTCCCACAAACCACCTCTACAGGGTATTTTAGAGGGACTGCTCTAGATGGGGGCACTCGTAAGACTAAATAGATGTCACCAGAGAAAATAAAATCACAGCAAAGAAACCAGACCAACCAAATACTAAGTAAAGGCAAAAAATAAAATCAACTACCCACAAAAGCAGTTAAAGGAAGCACAAAAGAGCACAGAATAAAATAACCAACATATAAAGAACGGAGGAGGAGGAATAAGAAGGGAGAAAAATAAAGAATGACCAGACAGTGTTTAAAATAGCTCAATAAGCGAGTTAAGTTAGACAGTAAGATGCTAAAGAAGCTAACCATGAACCTTTGGCAACCACGAATCTAAAGTCTGCAATGGCAATAAGTACATATCTTTCAATAATCACCGTAAATGTAGACGGACTGAATGCACCAATCAAAAGACACAGAATAACAGAATGGATAAAAAAGCAAGACCCATCTCTATGCTGCTTACAAGACTCACTTCAAACCCAAAGACAATAGGAATAAAGAAAGACTGAAGGAACAAACAGCAGCAGAATCATAGAACCTAAGAATGGACTAACAGTTACCAAAGGGTAAGGGACTGGGGAGAAAGGGAGGGAAGGGAGGGATAAGGGTGGGGAAAAAAGAAAGGGGGCATTACGATTAGCATGTATAATGTGGTGGGGGGCATGCAGAGGGCTGTGCAACACAGAGAAGACAAGTAGTGATTCTATAGCATCTTACTACGCTGATGGACAGTACTGTAATGGGGTATGTGGGGGGATGTGGTGAAGGGGGGACCCTAGTAAACATAATATTCTTCATGTAATTGCAAATTAATGACAACAAAATTAATTAATTATGAAAACAAAACAAAACAAACATAATTAAAAACAGAAATACCATATGTTCCAGTAATTCCACTTACAGGAATTTATCCAAAGAAAATGAAATCCCTGATCCTAAAATATACATGCCCCTATGTTTATTGCAACATTATTTACAATAGCCAAGACATGGAAGCAACCAAAGTGTCCACCAATAAATGAATGGATAAAGATGTGGTACATAAACACAGTGGAATCTTATTCAGTCATAAAAAAAAGAAATCCTGACATTTGTGATAAAATGGATGGACCTACAGGGTATTATGCTCAGTGAAATAAGCCAGGCAGAGAAAGACAAATACCATATGATTTCACTTATTTGTGGGATCTAAACAAAAAACAAAACAAAATGATCAAAACTGCCACTGACTCATAGACACTGAGAAGTGTCTTGTGGTTATCATGGGGAGGTGTTGGGGTCAGGTAGGTGAAATAGGTGTGGGGGTTAAAGGGGCACAATTTCTTAATCATAATATAAAATTAGGCAGGGCATGAAAGTACAACATAGAGAATATAGTCAATGGTTCTGTAACATCTTTCTATGTTGACAGATAGTAACTGCACTATTTGGGGTGAGGATTTAACAAGGTAGAACGGTGTTATAACTTGAAACCAGTGTAATATTGTGTATCAACTGTACTTCAATAAAAAATATATCATCATCAACAACAATGACAGAAGTGCCCCACAGTGACCTGAGGCAGGTACACTGTGCAAAGTGATCTGTGCAAAGTGCCCTAAAGCTGTCCCCAGTAGGGAGTGGCTGAGGGGCTGGGGGTGTGAAGTCCTGCTCTGCACACAAAGGCCTACTTCAGAATGGACTTGCTGTCACTGATGGGGACATGGGCACTGGGCGGACAATCTTCCTTCATCTTCTCCTGTTATCTGCAGACCTGGAAGTTACCTGTGAGGAAGACAAAACAAGACAGGTGGCCTGGAGGCATGTGGGTCAGAGCATTGCCAGAGCCTTGGTGCCCAGGGACCTCAGCCTCTCCCCTCCCAACCCCCACTCCCTGGTGCACTGGGTGGCTAAGGCTGAAGGGCCAGGCCCAGAGGACTTAAAGCGGCCCCACACCCACACATATCAGCCAGCTTTCCCTCAGTGGGACAAAGTCAGAACTGCTGAGAGGCTGGGACCCAGAACCAGCCCTATCAGCACCTCTCCAAAAACGTCCATAAACCACAGGAATCTGAATCAACTTTCTAAATGTTTCAGACCATGTACTCTCTTCCTTTGGTTGATGATGAATGATGGTTTCTGCCTTGATTGCTCCTGAGGCCCCACAAAGCACCCTGGGCCTTTCTCCTCCATGCCCACTGAACCCGGGCTGCTGGCCCAACCCTGCTTTGGAGTCAGCATACCAGGGCCCACTCTCCTATTGATGGGTTAATTGGTACTGTGCCCACTACATGCTGGAGGCTGTGTTGAGCATTTTTTGATTTATCTCTCTCCTTATAGTACCATCCTATTCCCATTTTATGGAAGAGAAAACGGGAACAGAAATTAGGTACTTTGCCTCAGATACCAGGCAAGTGGCTGAGTCACTGTTTGAACACAAGCATTCAGACCCTAGATTCTGGTCTCTTAATTCCTCCCCTACACTGATGTGGGACAGTGACTTAAACCCCCCACCCCCACCCTTCCTTTTCTCATCTCACTGTGGGGTAATCTCTATCCTACAGGATTGTTAGTGGATGCACACAGGACACTACCTAAATCTCTTCCCATTCACGTCTGTGGAGCTTCTCAAACCCTCTCTGTCTTTCATGGAGAGCTTTCTCTATCTGTGTGCATCTTTGGCACAGATTTCTACCTCTCTGTCCACTTGGTTCTAGCCCAGGACCTTTATCAAAGCCCCTGTGTTGGGCAGTGAGCCACAGCTTCACACACTGCCCGTCTGAGCTGGCCTCTGCCTCTCCTCTCCAGTTGCAGTGGAAACATGGGGTTAGGCAGAGAGGAGGCAGCCAGGGCACACAGCTGCCTGTGCCAGAGGCTGGCTCCTCCCCAAACCCAACATCTGCTCAGTCGTGGCTCCCTATCTGCATGTCAGCAGCTGTTACCAGGCGGCTCAAGCACACTAACTGCCATCCTAATGTCCTCAGGGAGGACAGAGCACTCTGGCCCCTGGGCACTGACTGACTGCCCAGCACACACTCTTCTGGCTTGACACCAGCTGCAAAACAGGCTGGGCTTGCCTTCTGTACTGGCATTGGCCCCAAGAGCATTTGGTTCTGGAAGCAGGGGACACTTGCAGAAGAGGAATGATCTGAGGGAAGTGGCTTCTCCGTGACCTCAGAATCACCCTATAAATGCCTGCCCTCTGCCCTGGCCTGGGGTGAGGCATAGAGATGTCAGGCCCCTGCAGGGTAAGGGCACCATGGGGGCCTGGAGTGGGGACCTCCAGCTGCATTCCTCTCCAAACTGGAAACAGGATTTCAAAATAGGGGTTCAGTTCCTCAGTACCCCAGTCTCCTGTGCAAAAAGTGACCTGCCAGGTGCCCTCTTTGGGTAGCAATGCAAACACATCCATTGCAGAGATGGCTTTAGCCATGGTTCCCAGGAGCTCAACACTGTTCCTGCAGGGAACCAGCAACAGCTCTGTTGCTTTAAGCAAGTTCACAGAAGAAAGCGCTGGGTTTACCAGCACAGCAGGAGGTGGTTTTCCCCTTGCCTTGCTCTGTGGCCAGCTTCTCTCCCCTTCCTCCCCACCTGCTGCTCTGAGCTGCATGCAGCCTTCCAGGGCTGCTCACAGCTCCCCTAATGGACTCTATACTTTGTGCCCCCTTTGGGTTTCACCATTCTGTTCCCTGTGCAGAGCACAGCCTTCCCTGTCCCATTGTCTGATGTTAGGGCCTCCAGGACACCTTGCCAGAGCATCCCCCTCCTCCGGGCCGGGGATCTGGCAGCTCCTCAGGGGCCCAGCAGCTGCTACCACTGCCCACCAAGCTGGGCCCTGCAGGGCCTGCGTTGTTTTGCCTTTTTTCTTTTTCCAAGAGAAAAGGAGTGTGGAGCAGCACAGACCCTGCTTTTCTGCCTCACCATTTGTTTCCAGCATCAGGCACAAGCCTGGCTTGCGCAGGGGTCCATAATGGCTGTTAGATTCTTGGATGTGTATGAGAAGCTCCCCAAGCCCCCAAAACCACCTTTCCCAGAGCTGTGTGTACACAGTTGGAGCAAAGCATGAAGTGCCAGTGGCCAGGGAGGCGATGTGGCCAAGAAGTCCATTGGTCAGTGAAGTCCGCGGGGCACTGGGGACACATTGGTGACTAGAGGGGCAGAGCTTCTGGTTATTTCACGGGCAGCCAGAAATTGGATTTTTGTATTTTTGTGTGTAAAGTCAGGTGACTGGTGGAGCGTGTACTGCCCCTGGGCCCTGAAATGACCATGTGTCTTACCAATGGGTTTCAGCCCCCGGGAAGTTCACTATGGATTCAGTGTGACCAAAGAAATGACAGTAGAACGTTCTTGGGGTGAAAGGGTGATACCCAACTTTATTCCCATGGTGGCAGGTCAATCACTAGAAGCCCATCCACTCAGAGCAAGTCTGCATGTGGCAAGCCAGTCTCTGCCTCTGGGCCTCTGTCCTCAGTGCTGCCACCACTCCAACCTCTGCTCTGCTCTGCTCTCCTGCAGCCTTGCAGCCGTGCCACTGTGTCACCCAGAGCACTGGGTGGAGCTCTTTATAGAGTCAATAGCAATGTATTGCCCACATGTGTGCAGTGAACTAGCCAACTAGGGCCAGGTGAGAATGCTCACCACAGGAACTTTCATTTTATCCACACCATGCTCACATTCCTCGGGCCCTTGCAGCTGCAGAGCCATATGACTAATGAGTCACATGTTATACACAAGTGTCATGTGTCACTCCCAGGCCAGCACATCTGAGCCAGTATGTGACCCTGCAGCCCGTTGTTCTCTGCTGTGCTGACCCAGAAAGCCATGTGCCCCAATTGGTACAGCTTCCTGATGGTCAGCCTGGGTCCCAGGGTGCCTTTGTGGAGCACAGCCCTCTGCCAACTCACAATGGATAGAAACTGGGAAAGAAAAATAAACATCTGCTGTGATGGCACTGGTGTTTTAAGGGATTTGTTACTGCAGCATAGCCGCGACTATCCCAACTAATACAGTAAATAATTTCATAAAATGAACACATAGGTAAAAGTAAAATGTAGCCATGGTGTGGGGGGATCATGGGGAAGACATGTAGCACAGAGAAAGCAAATAGTGACTCTGTAGCATCTTACTACACTGATGGACAGTGACTGCAATGGGGTATTGGGGGGGACATGATAATATGAGTGAATGTAGTAACCACATTGTTTTTTCATGTGAAACTTTCTTAAGAGTGTATATCAATAATACCTTAATAAAAAAAAAAGTAAAATGTAGCCAGACAAACCATAAAAGACAGATGGTCTCACTGTACCTCGTTTGTAACATGACTCATCTTACAATACTTTCATTCCCCCAAAGCATGTGGGGAATATGTCCATTTTGCTCCATTTAGTAGGAATTCTTACAAGTGGAATTCTCTATTCATCAGTGATTGGTTATTCACAGAAGATGCTTCCTGAGGCACTCTGGGTTGGGGGCTGCTAAAGAGCTGCGTGGCTTCAGTTGCATGCTTTTCCTCTTGAGCCTTAGTTTTCCCACCTGTACAATGGGAGTATTGATCTTCAATGGGTTACAAATTTTCTGACCTGTAGAACTTTGTTCAAATGGAATATTATGCAAATCAGACTAAAGGGGGCTGTATGGTGGGAGGCAGGGAGCCTGTGGATAAAGTGAAGATTCCTACGGCCAGGATTCTCACCTGGCCCTGGTTGGCTGGCTCACTATGCACATGTGGGGATTACATTGTTATTGACTCTATATAAAGAGCTCTGCCCAGTGATCTGGACGACAGAGTTGCATGGCTGCAAGGCTACTTGACTACAGGAGAGCAGAGACTGGAGTGGTGGCAGCGCTGAGGACAGAGACTGAGGTGGCTGGGAAGACAAAGAGGCCCAGAGGCAGAGACGGGCTTGCTGCATGCAGACTCGCTCTGAGTGGATGGGATTCTAGTGATGGAACTGCGACCGTAGGAATAAATCTGAGTATAAACCCTTTCATCCCAAGAACGATCCACTGTCATTCCTCAGTCTTATTGAATTCATAATGAGCTTGCCCGGGGCTGAAACCCATTGGCAAGGCAGAGCCCCATCCAGGGCTTTGCTTAGGGCTCCAGATAAGCACTGTGCTGAGTGACATATGAGACCTTCCTCACACCAGAGAGCTTCACCCTTGGGAGTCTGCTTATTTAAAGGACATGGCCAACATACTGAGTGTCTCCAGGAGGAGTTGGGTGACATCAGTTGAGGGAGGCTGCTCAGAGGAGGGAATCAGGAGGAAGTGAAGAACGGTCCTGGATTGCACATGACAAAGTGAGAAAGTGGAAGGTGGCTTTTAGGATAAACAGCTTAGCTTGGGCAGGGATGGAGAATGGGTTGCATCATCCCCAATGAGGACAAGAGGTGAGTGAGGCTGGGGCATGGGAATGAAGCACCCGCTTCACCAAAGGGGCCTCCTACAACTTGCCAGGCTGGGTCCAAGCCTTATGGGGTAGGAAGCTTGATCCAATAGAAAAACAATCTCTCCTATGAGAGAACCATGCATTTTGGTGTCCTCTGACATTCACCATCTGTGTGTCCCTAAGCAAGTCACATGGTCTCGCTGGTTCTCACATTCCATCCCTCCACCCAAGTAGGTAACATTCTCTACCTCCCTGAGTTGCAGACCTGAGCTCTGGGGCCACCTGCAGAATTTCACTATGAATTTGAACACTGTGCATTTGTGTCTCCTTTACCAGACTAGTGGCTGACATGATTTTCATTCACTTGGCAAATCCCAGTGTCTTGAAGAGTTCTAATGTCAGCTGCATGCACACCTAAGAGGCAGGCTAGAGATAACAGTGAGCTGCCCCTTGCTGTCCCTTTGCAGTGGGCAGGGCCTTAGAGTCTCTCAGGGAGTGCTTCTTAACACTTAATGAAAAGCACAATCTTATTTTTTAGATAAAATCTTAGGCAAAAGCCCAATACACAAATGGATGAAAGCTAAGAAACTTTAGTGGAAACAAAGTTGGGGAGAGAGTGGGCTGGGACCGGTCCACTACTTAGGCGGTCTGAAATCCAGGTGACAGATGCACCAGGGCAGGCCAAGCCCTGCCACTCTGGGGAGCCCAGTTTCTTTGTCCTGGCCTGCTCCCCAACCCCTAGCCCCACAGCACTCAGCTCATGCTGGAGGGGTCTGTCCCCACCTGGAAGACTCAGGCTGCAGCCAGGGCTCCCTGTCCCCCAGGATGGTTTGCCAGCCACGGTTACCTGTCCTCGGTGAACAGGCAGTGGATTGTCTTTGCTTTTCACTTCAGCAGCTGCTGAGGATGGCTGGCCCCACAGCCTGCCCTCCCTCTTGTCCCTGGCCTTTGGCTTGGGACAAAGGACACTGAAGCCTTTGTAACTGCCAGGCTTGGTCCTTCTTCCCTCTTTTGTGGTCATGGAGCCAGCTGTCACAGAAGAAGGCAGCTCTGTGACTCTTCAAGGTCACCAACACAGCTCCATTCCTATGGCCGAAGAAAAAAGGCTAATGAAGTGGCATTTTCAAGAGACCAAAATGAGTGCATTTGAAAGCCCTGATTTCCAGACTATTTGCTGCCTACTTTTCAGTCCGTACAATGCCCTCTCTTTCATGAAATGATGGCGAAAAGAGTTGGTCATTTTTGTCCTCTCTTGGCAAAATGGAAAATGCACCAGTATCCAGATTAAAGTGTTCTGAGGATGTCTGTGAAATCTGAGGGCTTGCTAATGTCTGTTCTAACTCTTCATAAAATAATGATTCCAAATTTCTTCCTTAGGCATGATTCACAAACGTGTAAAGAATGTGTCGTGGGAAGTAAAAGGCGGAAGGCACAGCATCTGGGGCACAGCTGAGAGCCTCCTGGCCTAGTCTGCTCCGACTAGGAGGCAGAAGTTCCCGAGGCAGAAGTTCCCAGCACAGGTTCTGGTGACACTGCAAGGCACTCCTGAAGGGCCCAAGGCCCCTGCTCTGGAGCCAAAGCCCAACCTCCAACCTCCAAATGCCAGCCAGGGCCAGCAGGGAGGCGCTGAACACAGTGAACCTTTAAATGGACCTCCACAGCCTGTCAGCCAGCAAGTGGCAGGAGGGAGGCCAGAAGAAGCAGCAGTGCCTGCTGGCTGCCTCTGAGAGGGGGTCTGGCTGGACGGAGCCTGTCCCTCAGCATGTTTCTGCTGAGAAAACCAGCTGCTGGGTTGTGAGTGGCAGGCAGGGACTTGGCAGCTGCAGCCCCCTTCCACACTGCTGTCCTCACCCTCCTGTCCAGCTCCCTCTGCCACCATCATCCCCTCTGGCTTGGCCACACCCCTGCCTACCCAGCACTGAGGCTGGGAAGCCCTGAGAGGACAGGGCACTGTCCAGGCGGAGATGATGGTGGCAAGAGGGGAGCAGAGGAGGTGGGTGGCTACAGCGGGCTACACTCACCGCTTTCTCCTGGGCTGACTCATGGACCCCGGCTCACCTTTACTGTATTCCTCCCACCCCAGCAGTCCTGGGCCCACACCACCAGGTCTCTGCAGGCCCATTCCAGCTCCCGGGCCTCCCAGACACGGCTGCCTTCCTCTGAAGAGCCTGGCCCTCTGCACCCATGCAAGCTGGCCTCCTCACAGCTTCCTGACAAGCTCAGACCCCTGCAGCAGGTTTTCTGGTTTCTGCCCTTGCTTTCAAGGGATGGGGCAACTTGGGGCAAGAAAGCCCTTTCCAATTCTCCTGCTCTCCATTATATAAATGCTCCCTGGCCCTGTGGGGGCTCTACCCCCTCCACCAGGCTCACCTCTTTCCTATGGAAGAAGGGATCTATGGACACAGGAATCATCTCAGCCATGCTTTTTGGACAAACAGGTGCTCAGAATGGCCACTGGCCAATATCCTGAGTGCCTAGCACCAGAGGTGCAGCCCAGGGGGCAGGCCCTCCCAGTGCTTGGTGCCAGCTGCTACTGAGCACTCCTTGTGGCCACCCCCCACTCACCTCACCTGTGTGCCATGTGATGGCCTCCTGTGAGACACCGTGTGCCTCAGGATATTCTGGGTCATGCTGCCCAGTGGTGTCTCTTGAAAACAACACTCTCCCCAGAAAAATGCACATATGCATGAGTGTGTGTGGCAGTACCCTCGCACTCAATCTACATACCCTGCAGGGGGATCAGGAAGCACCTCTTCCTGTGTCCCTGGGTCCCCAGATTCCAGGTTAGGAACTCTTGCTGAGGCATGTCACAGCATGAGGGAGGAGGCAAGGGGCACTGCAGCTTGGAGTCTGGGTGAGAGTTTTGCATCAAGGTGGCATGTGACTCGGCATGTTGTGCCATCTCTCGGGCCTTGGTGTCTATAATAGGATTGTTCTGGGAGCTGGTTCAGTGTCCTCAGGGCTCTTCCCAGCTGTACTGTACTGTCCCCAGGGTCAGGCTGGGTAAGGGGAGGAGGTTCCAAAACTCTCTTAGCAGTGCATCCTGGGAAAGGCAATCAGCCAGCCAGAAGAGACTGAGCAAAGGGCAAGTTCCCCTTTGTGAAAAAACTGCAGAAGCTTTAAGAAGTGCAACTACTTTCTATTTGATTTTAATTTACTTTAAGACAATTTCAAAATACTTTCTTCAATATCTCTGTGATAGGATAACCACTGAGTTTTTATAAGGATCTGGATTTAAAGCTCTGCTCTGGGACTCTTTAGCTGTGTGACCTTAGGCAAGTCCTTTTCCCTCTCTGAACCTCAGGTTCCATACTAGTGGAATCACTGCTGTGAAGGTGAATGAGGGAGTATGTAGGATGAGCCTCACCCATGATAAACAGAAGCCCCTGTTCATAGGTCACAGTGGGAGTCCCCTGGGGCTCGGGGAGAGAGTGGGATTCCAGAGATGGTAATGTGGGACTCAGAGAGGATGGCGCCCTGCCAGCAGGAGTCCTGCCAGCTGTGAGTGAGGGCATAAGTTGGGTTTACTCCCAAACCAGGGCCCAGGTCCCCAGGGGCCCAGCCCAGAGTGCTTTCTGAAAGACCTCTTCATTGGGGTCTCCCTTTCAGGCTGTTCTTCAGGATTGACATGCAACATGTCTGAGTTATGTTCTTGTTCTTTGTTATCTGTCATGGTCCAGCTGAGCCTAAGGGACCCTGGGCCTTCACTCTGCTCTCCGCCTGCAGACCACCCACTGGGGCCTCACGGTGGAAACCCCGCCCCACCGCCCGCTTTCACACTGACACTAATCTGTGGCAGCTTCCCTCACTGTCCAGCCTTGAGGCACCAGCCCAGCACACAGAGAGAATTATGACAAGAGCTACTGAAAATACACTTAAACACTGACAAAGTACTGAAACACTCATTACAATTTCCAGCCAGCCGGCAAGTTTTTGACCTAAATTCAACGCCTTTGATCCTCTCTCCTCTACTTAGCTTCCTTGGCCTGCCTGCAACCCCTGCTCCTCCTCCCTCTCCCCAGCACCTCCCTCCTCCTCCCCAGCACCTCCGTCCCCCAGGCAGCAGCTCAGGAGATACACTGGGCATCAGACAGAACTCATTTACCCGGTAGTTTCACCAATTCACTCACAGACTTTCTATTTTTTTGTAAGTTACGGCTTTGTGCCATGAACAGTCAGACTGCAGTGAAGCAAGCACATGGCTTTGGAGTCTAGGCTGCATGGGTTCAAATTCCAGAACCCAGCCCTCATTTCCCCGCCTCCTTGGTGACACCGGCCTCTATGGAGCGCAGCAAGAAGGCTGGGGGCCCCACAAAGCCCAGATGCTGACACCACTCCCGCCGATGGGGAAAGCCCAACACCCAACCCCCTCCCCTGAAACGGGGCAATCCAAGCACCAGTGCTGCGGAAGGGGGTGCGGCGAGCTAGAGCCCTTGGGCGCGGGTCTGGGCACAAGGGCCCTCTGCGGCTCTTGCGTTGCCTTTCTGGCTTTGAGACTGGACGTCCAGAGGAGCCTTGAGCCTCCCTGGCTCCAAGAGCCCTGCCTTCCCGGCCTATCCTTCCCGGGTGCCCGCCCCCCCACCAGGCCGGGTCCAGCCGCGCAGTACCTGCGCCCTTGGTCAAGGACTGCGCAGCGCCCGCGCGAGCCCGACCCGCCATCCTCCCGGGGCCCACGAGGCACTGCTGGGGCAGCCCCGGGGCAGGTGCGGAGGTGCGGGTGCCGCCGATGGACCCTCTTGAACTGGCATCACTTACCGCGCAGTCCAGACGCTGCCAACGGCGCTGTGCGCCCCCTGACCCGGGTGTCCTATGACCGCCCAGCCCCTAAACCTGCCCATAACCCCGCCCCCCATCGCTCAGCGCCCCGCCCCTCTCCCGAGCCATTGAACAGCTCTGTCCCTCTCCTCCCCTCCACGCCCCGCCCCTCGCCTCGTCCTGGCTAGTGAACAGCCCCATTTTGTCCCGCCCCGCCCCTCGGCCACGGGGCGCTGCGTCCCCAGGGAGAAGATGGTGGGTACGGCCGGGTGCTCGCTGCGACGTGGGCGCCATGTAGGAAGTTGGCCTGGCTGGGGTTGAGAAGAGCTGGCCCGCCCCGGGCGCCGCCTGTCTGTCGGAGGAAGACTCCGGGCGCTGAGGCTGAAGAGACGACCCGCGCACCTGGCCTGGGCACCTGCTCCCCCATCACCAACTCGGACCGCTTTAGTTTCGTCCCTTCGGGGTTCCTAATCTTTCCAGGCATATGGCCACTTTGCTTCAGCTATGGCCCTTCTGGAAAAACGCATGTTATTAGAAACCCCAGGATCTGTGACTCGCCTCAGAGGGAAGGTGCCAATTCTTTATTAGGGCCGCCGGATTTGGGGTACAGACTGGGCTCTTCCACCAACTTCGTGTGTGACCTTGCTTGTTGCAGTCGCTCTGGGCTTTACTTTCCCCACCTGGGAAAATGAGGGTGATGTTGCAGGTGGAGTTTGTTCTCCTCCGTTCTTGTTCCCCTGGAGAACTGAAAGGCAGAGACACAATAGTGAAGTAGAGCAAAAATTTTATTTGAATACACTCCAAGGGATGTGCCAGAGTCAGGGTGGAATGACCTCCATCAGTTAGACTGGAGGCCTTTATATTACTTTCTGGGTAGGAGGCACCTGTAATTGACAAGGTGGGGGGAGGGGGTCACTTGATTGGCAGGTCCATCTATAGCCATCCCTTTCAGTGCCCATGTCCTTTCTCACGAAGCAGTGTGGTATGGCAGTTCTTAGTTTTGTTTGCTAGAGCTCATGCTGGGAACTGGTATGGCCTGGTACCACTTGGCAAGAAAGTTATCACTCTGCAAAGCCTTTGTTGTCCTCAGGCGGCACCCATCTGTGCAGAGTTTGGGTGGTTCTTTCCTTGAACCTTATCTTCCCTTTCCCCGGCTGCTCATGTCTATCTTTCTACCCAACAATAAGTTGGCCAGGCCAGAATCCTTCAGCTCTGCTTTTGCATGAATTCGTGGAGAAGGTTCATCCTCTGTCAGTCAGCTCAGGGAGTCCCTGTGCCTGGGGACCTCTACTCTTGCACAGCCCAAAGGTCTGGCCATCAAAGCTGAGGCCAATAATGTGGGGGCTTCTAAAAATAATGGGTAAAATTCAGCATAGCTCTGATCCTCTGAGTATTCGTTCATGTCCAATAGGATAGGTTAACAGCACCAGGATAACATACCATTTCCCCAGCCCTGGAGTGAGTCATTCTCTCTGACCTAGTTGATGCTGTCTCCAGGGCCAGGACTAGCCTGGACTGAAGAGACTGATAATTTTTTTAGGGTTTCAGGAAGCAACCTGATATGTCCTGCACACCCCCTGTATGTCAGGATTGTGCTAGGTGCTTTACAACAACAGAGATCACACACAAGCCCCTCAGCACTCCTGGGAACAAGTAACTTGTTAGGAGCAGCTGTGTACTAGCCCCTGGTAATGGCTCAGGACCACTGTATTTTTCATACAGCACTTAAAAACCAATAGTAGGTTATGAAATGAAGTTAGTAGATGATGTGGTTAGTATTTCAAAAATAGAAGAGAAAATATCAATGTAAGTTGTGTTTATGAAACTTCCATTTGCATTATTTATGTTTCAGTTATATGTATTAGGCTGTGATATAAAATATATTTCTCTGTTGATCATGGTAAAAATTTTAAAAGCTATTGTTTAGGTCAATCTTGACAATTCTTTTCATGGCTCTCCCAGGTTCTTTTGACTCACTTTTGGGCAAGGAGGCAGGGAAAAGTGTGCTGGGAGAGAAGGGATTTGAGGGAGGATGAAGAAGATTTTTGCTTTCTTGGCAGAAGGAACAGATACTCCTCCCCTCTGCTTTTCTGCCTTAATTGTGAATATAATGTGTGATGTTTGGAGCTTTGGCAGCAATTTTGAGATTGTGATAAACAGCTGATGGAGAATAAAGATAAAAGGAGTCTGGATCTTTATTAGCATCACGGAGCTGCTGCACCTTGCCTGCCCTGCATACTCTACACTTCTTGCCATGGAGAAATGTTGTTCAAGCCAGAGTTGGTAAGTCTTCTATAAAGGACCAGATAATGAATATTTTAGGCTTTGCAGGCTAAACTGTCTGGGTTCCAACTACTTAGCTCTGATGTTGTAGCTTAAAAGCATCCATAGACAACATGTAACACAAAGGGCATGGCTGTGATTTCAGTAAAACTGTTTATAAAAACAGGTGGCAAACCACATGTGATCCATGGGCTATAGTTTGCTCTAGATGATCTTGTCTCCTTTATCACCCCTCTGACCTCATCTCCTACTACCCCTCCTTCTTTCTGCTTTGGTCATACTTTCCTTTCCTCATACCAGGCCACTCCTCCTCAGGTCCTTTGCAATTCTGTTCCCTCAGCCTGGAAGACTCTTCTCCCAGGTATCTGCAGGATATCACCTTCAGCTCCTTCAGGTCTTCACTCAAAAATTGCTTCATCTTGAGGTCTTCCTTTTGCTACCAACTAAAATGGTGCACGTGTTTTACTCTGGCACGCTATATATCTCACTTCTTTATCATGAGCTCCTTGAGGGAGGAAGACTGTGTCTGTTTCAGAGATATCAACTGTTCGGAATGTCACAGTGTTTAATCAATATCTGGTATATAATTGATTTTTTTCCTTTCTGCCAGAATCAGGTAAGAAAACAGACTCAGGGAGGCTCAATACCCCATCCAAGGGGACACTGCAAGTAAAGTGGTAGAATCTGGGTTTGCATCTCGGTGGCACTGGGAGGTCATGTGTGCCTCCAGAGTGTGAAGATTGAACACCATCTACTTCTGTTGGAAGATCAAACCTCAGGGAAGTTGAGGCCACACAGAAATTCCTACAAGATGTTTTGCCCTGGGGTAACACTGCAGTAAAGGAGGCCTTTGGGAGCCCATTTAGGGAACAGGGTATTATCCTGTTCATCTTGGGCAGTCTCACTTTTTATAGTAACCTTACATCAGGAAGTCTTTAGACAAGTCATTGTTTTATGAACAGTCCAGTCTGACTTCTAAGATCCATAAGAAATCCAAGTGGAAACACCCACGATTCAACATTTTTAGTCAAAGAGCCAAAACAATGAATTCATATTTGATGTGCAAGCTGGGCAACACGAAGGAGCCTAGAGTCTGATGAAGCATATGTGACCTCATGCAGTCAGATAAAGCTTCTATTGGGGTGAGTGTTCAGCTCAACTTTTGCTTGAGCCTTCTTGACTCCCGGGCACTGTCTCAAGAAGAAATTGCCTTCTTCCCACTGGTGCTTTGAGAGGCCAGTGGGGAAAACTCCTTGGTGTATAATCACATATTGTGAAGATGCAATGAAAGTTCTCTGAGTTTTGAAGAACAGGTTTATGTATTTTAACATAAAAAATACTAATAATGCTAATTTGCAAGGTCATTCCCTTAAAATGGTAATGGGGAGTTTGAATTAAAATTACTGGTTAATTGCCTAAGGCCTTTCATGGATGATTTTGTATGATTTTTTTCCTTTCACTGTTGCTAGTGTAAGATTCAGAGCAAGTGAGTTTTTGGAGCAATTTCTCAAAATGTCTGTGTGATTCCAATTAGATATTCTTTAGAAAACAATTGGATGCTTGCACTTGATGGTCGGTAAGATCCAGCTTAAACCAAGCAAGTTTTCCTTTGCCCTCAATGGGCTCCATGTTATCAAAGCCCCCAGCAGGAAGAGGCCACTTCCAGCATGCTTCTGGCACCAGGTACTTGGGTGGAATCCCTGGGTGGTGAGGTCATCCCATTGCATGGTCCTAACATACAAAATTTGCCATCTGTTTCCAGATGCTTTCTCAGATGAAGTCATCTGCATACATCTACCTTTCTTCTGTAGGTGAAATGGTTTTCATTAACTTCACTTGTTAGCCTATAAATAATAACTTCAGTTTAATAAATGGAGCTCCTCAACCCATACCAGAGGCAAGACTGGAAATGAGAATTTATTCTACAGAAGAACATGGATTTTGACAATGAATGCTGCCTAAATGCCTTCTCGGTACACACACACTCTTTGTGTGTCATTTGTCCTTATGGTTATGCCTTGGCAAGGCTTCTGTACCCACACTGCAGAGTGAACACGTGCTTAGGTGCAGGGTTTCCCAGGAGGGGCAGAGCTTGATTTAAAAGGTGAGAGACCTGAAAGTTGTTGCTAAAACTTCCTTTTGAAGAAAAATAGCTGCTTAGCTCAAGCCCTATCTCCACCCAGTCTTGAGAAAGGGTGTGCCAATCCCCAGGTCTGCACCCAAGATGCTTTGGACCAGGACGGCATGAACATCTACCGGCAGAGAATGAAACTGACCTGGTTTCTGGATGAGTCTAAGGTCTTTCTTCACCTTCTGCTCCCTATTTGCCTGACACTGGAGATCTCTATCTATTTTATTTGCATTTTATATTTATATTTCTTTATATTATTTTTATATGTTTGTTTTGGTTCATACAACATAAAAATCAGAGGCTGCAAAGGGACAGCTCCCCACTTCCTTAGGCTTCCGCTGCCTTCCCAAGCCCCCCTCAGAACTCTGTCACCTTCTCACCCACCCACATCTCTTACACCCTCCCCTCCTACTCAGGCTCTGTTCCTGGAGGAGGCTGCTACCTGGAACTGCTAGAAAGTCAGTTATTACGAATGGACACGGTAATGGCCATCAGTTGATAATGTCTTAAAAATACAATAAAAATACTATATCAATGCAAGATACCTGAACAAACTGCATTATCAGTGTAACTATAATTTTAATAATAGAAAATGACTTTGTTGTTCAATATTTTGATTCACTTAGCAAGACTGTTTGCTGGACATGGCATGAAACAGCACAAGGGCAGGAGGATTTCCAGAAGGACCATGCTTCTCCAAGTGGAATGTCTTCATTAAAGATTTCCCTCTACAAAGAGCCTGTTCTTGTTGGGAGCCAGAAGAGCAAGACAGTGAGATTCAAGACTGTGAACTAATAAGCCAGTAGGACCTCCCCTGGAGCCAGGATATTAAACAGCCAAAGGAAGTGGAAGCCTTTCAGATGGAAGAGAGGAATCTGGAGTCGGCACAGAGCATTTGCACGGACAAGGGTCGTTTGTCCAACTCCTGGGCTGTGAATGCGAGGGCAGCCTCAGGGCGATCGGGGGAGATTTGCCAGCCAGAATATGTGGCTGCTGCTGTGTCCAGAGGAAGAGCAGCCCCCTCTATCCCTTCTTCCAAGCCTGCAGTTCCCGAGGAATGTGAAACATTCCCAATGGGGCTCTGGCAAGCTGGCTAGACTTGACCTGTTAACCTTGTGTTTAAAAACATGTCTTAGCTGAGTTGACCTCACCTGAGAACCTGCCCTCAAAGCCACCTCTGTTTAGCCCCTCGTGTGACAGGGCCTGCCCATCCCCAGGTTTCCTTTCCATCCTTTGTAACTCAAGTGAGGACATGTGTAAGAAAGGAGGGTGCCATATAATTATAAATGTCTTAAAGTTTGTGTCTATTTGGGAATCATCTCTGGTTTTCACTTTGAAAACTCTCTCTCGGTATAACAAGTAAGAGGTTGACCTTACAGCTGGGGCAGGATTAGAACAGTCAGAGTATTAGTCCGGGTTCTCCAGATAAACAGAATCTACAGGAAATATATATATATATATATAATATCCTGTTGAGATAGATAGGTAGAGATGAGGGAGAGAAAGGGAGATTTATTTATTTATATTAAGGACCTGGCTCATGGGATTATGGGATTATGGGGACTGATGGGTCCAAAATCTTCTGGGCAGGCCAATACACTGGAGATTCAGATAAGAATTGATGTTTCAGCCTTGAGTCTAAAATCTTTGGGCCAGCAAGCTGGAAGCTCAGGCAGGGTTTCTGGGTCTCAATCTTGAGGCAACTGCCTCTTCTATAAGAAGCCTCAGTCTTTTCTCTGAAGGCCCCCAACTGCCGGGTCACAGCCTACCACATCATGGAGGAGCTGAGACACTTTACACAAAGTTAAAAAAAAACCTTCTTGGCATCTAGACTGGTGTTTGACCAAATAACTGGGCACCAGGCTTAGCCAAGTAGATAAATAAAATGAACCATGGCAGCCAGTGAGCTTGACCAGTGACTTGTTCTCCACCATGTCCTCAGGGCACACTCTGTGGCAAGGTATGGCTAACATTAGGCCTTCCAGGACTCGGGGGTGGTGTGCCTTTTCCCCCGTGATTTGGTGTTTTAAGTACCTACATGATCTGCGGCAGTTTTTCAGGGACTTTTGCTTCTCCACTGGCCTAATGGATCTAAAGTAGGAGCTGGCAAACACTTCCAGAAAGGTCTGGATAGTAAATATTTTCATACTTGTAGACCACATTGCTTCTCCGTCCTCTACTCAAGTAAAAGCAGCCATAGGCAATCTGAAATGAATGGTGTGGCTGTATTTCAACAAAACTTTATTTACACAAAACAGGCCGAGGGCCTGATTTAGTCCACAGGTACGGGAAGAGTTTGGGATGTTATCAGACCTTTTCCCTCTGCCAAGCCTGGCAAAAGGGGTGGATAAGCTACATCTGGGTTAGGATGCTTTCTGTTGTGAGGAATTAAAAACCCAAACAAAGTGGGCTTTATTACCTTATGTAATAAAAAGCCCCAGGGTTGGGGAAATCAACCCTCAGAGATGTATTCAAAGACCCAGGTTCTTTCCATATTTGCACTCTGTTGTCCTTAGCATGATGGTTTGGTTTTGCTTGATATTTGCTGGTGGTTTGTATGTTTCCTTGCAGATGTGACCACATTCAGTGGGAGAAGAGAAAGGATGCACCTCTCTGAGGCTCATTTTAGTAACAAGAAACCTTTTCTGCACCAGGCCACCTCTCTTCACTTCTCATTGGTCAGAATGGGATGTGGCATGCTGCCGAGGGTGGATCCTCTGCACAAAGGGGAGGAAGGCAGATTAGCTGTGAAAATTCAGGCCACTGGGAGGAAGCCCACCAATGCCCATCTACAGGCCCATCTAACTGCAGTCTGCAGATGAGGGGTTCCATTTCAAGGGGACAGAGCTGCTGCCTTGTGATGAGTGTGCAGGGTTTGAAAGAGAAGAAGGGGACCAAGCTGGAGAGAAGTTCAGGAGAGCAGCTTCTCTGTAGGAAGGATGGAGGCTCTGGTAACTGGAAGAGGACCTTGGCTAGAGAAGAGTAGTAGGGTGACCATAGGCACAGGGAGCCACCCAAGTCAGAGAAGTGGGAACTGAAAATGCTGGATGAGAAATGAGAGCTCCTGGGACCTGAGACCAGCCCCTTGCAGGGGAGGTGGGGGCATGCTTAGCCAGCAGCTGTGGTTCTGGGAGCAAGGGGCCTTGGAGAGACTGTGCTGGCTGGGCTCTCTCTGCTGACCTCCTTTATAAGCTCTAGGGCTAGAATGCAGCAAGCAGGGTCCCCTGGAAGGAAGCTGGAGAGATGGCATTTATGGTGTGCCCCTGAGTGTCAAAGTGAAGTCTGCTTAGCCACTTCTTACTTGCATGGACCCGGAGAGACCCTGCTGAGGCTGAAATCTTTGTCCCGGCTTGGAGGCAAGCCATGTCGGAGGGCTGGGCACAGCTCCCAGGAAACCCAAAAGGCTCCAGGTCCCTGGCCATGTGAGCAACACATTGTTGATGTGCTAGGGGTAGAAGGCCTGTCAGGTACTCTCCTTTTTTTTTTGAAGCTATTAAACCATTTATTGGTTACACATGATAATGGATGATACACAGCTTCAGTCCCATCTATAACTTTATCTGGCATCATAATTCAATTCAGATATATTGCATAGGATGTGCCAACAATCATGTCAACAACCAAATAGACCCCTGACTTTACTTGGGTGACCCTTTTGACAGTGTAGCTCCAGGCTACAGCACAGTGGCATCAGCTCAACTACACCGAGGTTCCTAAAGACAACCCTTCTGCCCCCACCAGCAGGTTGTAAATGATCTCAAATGGAACCTGACATCATCCTGATGGAATCCAACTTCATGCCTTTGGGGCAGTTTACCAGGATGGCCTCAGAGCAGACAAACTGTTGGGGTGGGATGCTTAGTGCTTAGAACAGTAACTGTGCCTGGGCATACAAACACAAGGGCAAAATAGGAGGCCAGTCATGACCCAAGTGGGAAGCTCGTCTTCTGCCTTGTTCCACCTGAGCTAGTTCTCCCTATTTTTATTTTCTTTATTCCTCCCTGTCCCTTTCCTCCTCTCTGCTACCCTAAGAAAAATTAGAGTTTCAGATGACTTAGTTGAAAGGGACCTTAGAGTCATCTGATCAGCGCCCTTCTCATTCAGAGGATGAGGGAAGAGAAGCCCAGAGGAAGGGGCATAGTCAAGGAGATGCGCCCTGAGGTCTGTGGCCAGTCTGAGATTTTGGTCTCCTGGCAGCATTGAGAATCCAGCTGTAGCACCTGGAATGCATCCTGGTTCTACTGTATCTTAGCTTCATGGCAGGGTGCATGTTTCTAAGTCCTCCATACCAGGAATTCCCGTCTACAGGTGATCACAGTCAGCCTTATTTATAAGTGGTTGAATTAAGGGCATGGAGCCTGTGGAACATGGTGGGCCCGGCACATGCTCAGTATTGATGGTCAGTGCTCATTGTCACTGTGGTCGATGCTCCTGTCTGCCTTATACTCTTCCTGCCACAGAGACATCTTCTTTTGTTATGCATGGAAAATATATCTGCTGGCTTCACACTCTGGGGCCTTGTCCCAGGACAGACAATTACGTAACTGATAACATTCTGGTCCTCAACAAAGATCCACCTTCCTAGATTTCCCTCTGAATCCACTTCTCAAGGCACGTTGTTTGCAATTTTTTTGTAAACGTCTCTGCATCTTTATCTCTGCATCATGTCAGCGACACTCAGTGACCATCTTTGGGCTCAGACAGTGTGCCCGACTCGTTCCTTCAGTCCAGCTTCTTGCATGGCACCTAGACCACCAGTGGACACTTAATATTTGTTGAGGTAAATTGACTCTTGTCCCTAGTAACTAATGTTACTAGGGTTTATACTAGTGCTGCTGGTTTAAAAGAAAGGGACATGTTTGTGGAGATTACACATCTTCACAAGTTTCATCTCTGCTTAATATTTTCACGGGTTTTCCACTGCCTGGAGGATAAAGTCTGGATTCCTTAGTCCAGAGTCCCAGGCCTCCTGCGAGCTCCCCTGTGCCAGCTCTCCACCTCTCCCCTCTGTCCCCTCAGTGTCCTCTTCCTTTAGACTGTCCGGGCTCACAGCCTCAGCCCCACCAGACACATTCCTGGTGCCTTCACTCGTGTCGTTCTCTCTGTGATACCTCATTACCTTCTTCTGCAATGTTCTCTCCTCCTTGCTGCTGTCAGACTCATCATGTGAATTTCCGGGAGCAGCACCTCTTTGGAGAGCTGTTTTAAGCCACAGTTAACTTCTCTGCCCAGTGTTACTCATGTTGTATTTGAATTCCCTGTTAGTGTTGTCCTCTCCCTGCAGCTGGTGAGATTTATAGACTCAGGGATGGAGGATGCTTGAAAGAATGAAGGAGGCATGTCCAAAATAATTTTATATAAATAACTATTTTTTAAATATAAAAATATTCCAACCTAACTCCAAAGGATAGTGTGACTTGGACAGATCACACTTTTTGGGCATTGGTTTTTCTGTGTTTATGAGGAAGTTGGACCCTTCAGATCCTTCTGAGTCACTGGGGCTGAGGTCTTTACAGCCCAGCCCCCCTGATCTCCATTTCAATTAAGTCATCTTAGAAGAGAAGACTGACAGGGGTGGGATTGCCATGGCTGGTGGGGCCTGACATGGGACCGCCTACTTTGCTGAGTGAGCCTCACTGGACAGGGCCAGGCCCCACTGTGCAGCTCAGCTTCTGGGATGATCTCTCAAGACACATTTATGGTGTGCAGCCGCAGGAGGTTTAAACCATTCTATGGGCTTGGCCCCCTCAATGACCACAGATTTCTGGAAATTGGTCTCTGATATTAGTCCTCCCAGGGAACCCAGTGATAGAAATACCTGTCTACATTTGCAGCATTTAGGGCTTTACTTCCCGATGCTCCCAGGAGCAGGCACATGGAGGAAACAATATTGCAGCCAATGGCACCAAGCCACCATTGGCAGGGCCCCCTCTGCTGTAGCTGGGAAGAGAGGCTTCCTCACCAGCCAGATCCCCAAAGGAGGCTCAGGAGGAAAAGCACAGCCTCCCTCATGAGGATCTGGACTCTGCTCCCCCAAACACATGTGCCCTGAAATATAGGGGCTGAGATGAAACTGAAGGGGGACCATGATTTCCCATTTGGTGCCATGCTTATAATGACAGTGTTTCTGGGCGTTTTGATGTTTTTGGTTTAAATTAATTCTCAAAAGATGTCTAAGGCTGTGGCAGGGAAAAGGAGATTCCTGTGGTGAACTTTGTTTACAAGTCAACCCAAATCACCTGTAAGCTCCCTAAGTGCTAAAAGCATGTTCTATTCATTTGGTTCTGCCCATTCCCCCATCATCATCCAATTCCCAGTGCACACACCAAAAACATATTTTTTCTAACTGAAAAAAAAAACAGGTTTATTGTTGAAAACAGAGGGGCTTCCAGATGCATGTGGCTCTCGATCAATAAACATTTGGCTCCTCCCAACCAAAATAGAGTGTGAAAATTTAAAAAGTGTTCACTCCAAGGACACAAAAGCAGACAGGGGAATTCAGTGAAGGATGCTGGAGGAATGGCAACTGATGTCACAGACATGGGAAGGTTAGAGCTTCTTGCCCACAGTAAGATTTGCTGTGAGCTGTATTTCACCCTGCAAATCCTTGAAGTGCTTGGTGCTGGGGGCACCAGAACCAAGGAGCAGGGGTCACTCTTGGGGCTAAAAGTGAGGGGTAGGGAAAGTCTGTACATAGAGCAGTTGGACCCCCAGGTCCTTGCCCTACCAGTGTCAGGGGTACCCCCACCTTCCTCTCTGCCCTGCCCTTTTCCTGCTCCCCCATCAAATGGAGACCAAGTTTCATTCCCCAGATGAATGGACAGGGGAGGCTACAAGCAGCAGAGGGAAGAAGCCACGGATTGAAGCCAGATGGGGGCTGAACTGGCTCATCCTTCCCCTGCCCCGACTGCAGCAGCAGCAGGCGGCTGTGGGACTCCTCCCAGTGGGCAGATGGCCCAAGAGAAGGCCCGCGTGCTAAAAAGTGAGGGCCAAAAATGTGCGGAGCTGGCAGAACCCGCAAGTCGTTGGAATTTCCACACTTCCAATCAGTTCTTCAGTAGTTTGTTCTTGGTATAAGGACACTCCAGGCACATGTGGTATTTGAGGAAAGGCTCTTACATGACAGAGAGCCCGGAGAGGAGGCACAGATGATGTACAACACATAGGAAACTTAAAAATAATAACCCCTATAATTATTATCTTGAGAGATGTATGAGAGGCCGATAGACCCATAAAACAAGGACAATACAATGAAGAAATAGCCAGAGCACAAGGATCTAAAAATAAAAAACATAAAAACCCTAACAAAATAAAATAATAAAATAGTTGGAAGTTACAATCAAGTAGAAAAAAATGGGAAACTGAAGAGAAAGGCTGAGCTTCACCTACTGAGCTACAGGAGTTTCAGGAAAGCAGAGGAGGAGGAAGAAGTATGGAAGATAGAACACAAGAAAATCCCCCAGAACTGAGGAAAATGAGTCTCCAGAATATTAAATTAAAAATTGCAAAATGAATATACTACCACAATATGAAAGTGAATATGAGAAGAATTTGCTAGAACAGTTGCTAATGTTTGTCTTTGGGGAGTGGAACTGGGGAAGGGATCTGGAGAAACAGGGGCCAGCTTTTTATTATTGTTTTTGTTTACTGCTACTTACAACTCATATTATTTCTTCACATGTTTAGCTTGATTACCTTTTTATTACTTTGAAAAAAATAAAAATGTATTTTGAAAAGGGAAAATAGTTTAAAAATTAAGTAACTCCCTTCCAGATGTTCCTATATTAGAAAATATCCTACTAGATAGACTGTTATGCATATACGGAAAAACATATTTTCTTACCACAACAGATTGTTAACATTCATGTTGCTAAGTAATTTTTTAACCTAAAAATACACTGGAATTATGCACCTGTCAACAAAGGCATATAGCGTACTTACACACAGAGGGACTACTGTAGCTCTAGGAGAGAATAAAGCAACATTCAGTTAAAAACCATAAAAGCACCATAAATTGAGTGGCATGAGTGAGGAACAGGAGGGTTGGGCTGATGCAGGTAGGCTTTCTAGAAGAGGCTTCTTAGAAGAAGGGTCCTTAAGAGAATCCAGGAAGCACTACAAGCCATCAGTGGAAGGCCTTGGTGACACAGAGGTCAAGTGCCCCATGCCATCCAAAGCTGTTGAAGTGTTGCTGGAGGGATGGGCCCACATCTGTCCTGTTTGTAGACCAGGTAGAGGGGGACGGGTAACTCCCCACTTGGTTACAGGAAGTACTGTCTCTGGCTGGGAAGGAGGGAGAGGGAGGCCAGGCACCTTCCTCATCTCAGTGATGACATCTATCCACTTCTTTCTTTCCTTGCGGGGAAGTTTCCAGCAGCTCTCCCACTGTGAGCTGCTTTCTGATGAGCTGAGCTGCCTTGAATGAGGGACATCACTGCAGGCTTCCTGGGAGCGGCTGCATCAGGCAATGGAGATGCCCAGATAATCTTCTGCTTGGGATGAAGTCCCTCACATGACTGCCTCCTCTGTCAGCTCCTCACCTGTAGGTTCTCTGCTTTAAAAGCCAGTCTGACTTTTCCTAGGATCCCTCACCCCTCTGCTCCTCCCACCTACAGAGTCTGCCTATATAATTCCCACATGTTTTACCTAGTCGAAAAGACTACCTTAGAATGGCATCTGGAAACTTTGGGACTGAGGGGACTGCACCAGGACACAAGCACAAGACAGGGATAATGGGCAGTACATGGGGACAAAGAACCATAGGGCTCTGGGCTGCAGTGGAGTCTTATATCTGAGAACATGTGGGGAACCCACATACGTGGTCCTCCTTACTGACCCCAGTGAGAACCATGTCTTTCCAATGGGTTTCAGCCCTGGGCAAGTTCACTATGGATTCACTGTGACCAAAGAAATTGACAGCAAAATGTTCTTGGAGTGAAAGGATCATACCCAACTTTATTTCCAGGTGTCAGGTCAGTCACTAAAATTCTGTTCCCTCAGAGTGAGTCTTTATGCAGCAAGCCAGGCTCGGCCTCTGGGCCCCTCTGTCCACACAGTCATCCCACACAGCCATCCTCCAGGCCTCTGTACTTGGTGCTGCCCCCACTCCAGCCTCTGCTCTGCTCTCCTGCAGCTTTGCAGCCCTGCCACCATGCCATGCTCAGAGCACTGGGCAGAGCTCTTTATATAGAGTCAACAGCCATGTATTGCCCACAGCTGTGCAGTGAGCTAGTCAACCAGGGCCAGGTGAGAATCCTGGCCACAGGAACTCTCATTTTATCCACAGCCATCATGGAAACTGAATTGCATGCAACAAATATTGGTTCCAGTTATTGCTCCCATCTCTTCCACACAAATTTCCTATTGCTGTTGTAACAAATTCCCACACATTTTGGGGCTTAAAATAACACACATTTATTATCTCACAGTTTTGAAGGTGAGATGTCCCACACAGGTCTCACTGGGCAAAAATTGAGGGGTTTCCAGGAATTGTGCTCCTCTGTAGGACAACACTGTTCCTTGCTCATCCAGGATGTTGACAGTGTTCAGTTTGTTGTGGCTTTAGGGTCAGAGTCCTTGCTGGCTGTCAGCTGAGGTGTGTTCCCGGCTTCTGAAGGGTGCTTACATTCCTTATTTGTGGCCCCCTTTCTCTATCACCAAAGCCATCAAATGTGGTCAAGTCCCTTTCACCTTTGAATCTCTTCTTTTATCTAATCTCAGCTGGGAAAGCAGCTCCACTGTGATGGTGAGGTCGCACGACCAGCATGGGGCCCACCTGGAAAACTCCTGCTCATCTATTTTAAGGTCGGCTTATTAGCAAATTCATTCCATCTGCAACCTTATATCCCTTTTCCCTATAACACAACAAACTTTCACAGGTCCCAAGGATTAGCACACAACATTGTTGGGGGCATTATTCTGCCTGCCATGCCCTCTACCCTTCCTCTGCAGATGCTGCCTCCTGCAGAAGACTAGGGCAGGGAACCTAAGCACAAGAAATTGGGCATCTCTCTTTCAGAGATTCCTCATGGTGGAGTGTCTTACCAATGACTTTCAGCCCCGGGCAAGTACACTCTTGATTTGGTGAGACTTTCTTGGAGTAAAAGCATTTATACCCAAATTTATTCCCACGGTGACAGGTCAATGAACAAGTCTGCATGCAGCAAGCTGATCTCTGCCTCCAGGCCTCTCTGCCCCCACAGCCCCCTCAGTCTCTGTCCTTGGCACTGCAAGCATTCCAGCCTCTGCTCACCTGCAGCCATGCTGGCCAGAGCACTGGGTAGAACTCTTTATAATAGAGTCAATAATAATGTATTGCCTGCATGTGTGCAGTGAGCAAGCCAACCAGTGTCAAGTGAGAATCCTGGCCATAGTAATTTTCATTTTCTCTACAAGGAGGGAAAACTGAAGTTGTGGAAAGGGGGAAAGAAGGGGCCTTCAGATCAGTGGTTCTCAAAGGAAGCTCTCCAGTCCAGCAGCATCCGTATCACCTGGAGATTTGTTAGAGATATAAATTCTGGGGGTCCCACCCAGACCTACTGAATTAGGAACTCTAGGGGGCGGGGAGCTTGAGACCTGGGGCATAACAAGTCCTGCATGTGTCTCTGATGTGAACCACTGTTCACAGGAGTCAGCCTGGCCTGTCAGGGTGGCCTTCGGCAGAGCCTTCTCCATTGCACTGCACTTGGCTACTGAGGGCTCCTTAGGCTGCCAGTGACTCCAAGCCACCCTGGGGTCTCCCTAGAGGACTGGTATGGATTAGATGAGAGTTCCTCTGGCCAGGATTCTCACCTGGCCATAGTTGACTAGCTCACTGCACACCTGTGGACAATACATGGTTGTTGACTCTATAAAAAGAGCTCCACCCAGTGCTCTGAGCATGACATGGTGGCATGGCTGCAAGGCTGCAGGAGAGCAGAGCAGAGGCTGGAGCGGTGGCAGTGCTGAGGACAGAGGCCCAGAGGATGGCTGTGTGGAATGGCTGTGCAGAGAGGCCCAGAGGACAGCTGTGCAGACAGAGGGGCCCAGAGGCAAAGGGAGAGACCAGCTTGCTGCATGCAGACTTGCTCTGAGTGAACCAGATTTTAGTGACTGAACTGCCACCTGGAAATAAAATTGGGTATATCCCTTTCACCCCAAGAACGTTTTGCTGTCATTTTCTTTGGTCACACAGAATCCATAGCGAACTTGCCTAGGGCTGAAACTCATTAGCAAGACAATTGGCATAGTTGGCAGGATTCATTGTTGACCAAGGAAAATGACAGGCTGCCCTTATGGGAGGGGTTTTTCAGTGGGCTGCCCCTGTGAATGGGGAGACAGTGGATCATTCCCCTATGGGTATGTGGTCTGAGGTGGCTTGCCTCCTAGAGGACTGGGCCCTACCCCAGGACTGGCGGCAAGTGGAGGTGACACCTGATGCATTAGGGGTGGCCCTTGGTATAGTAAGTAGATCCTTTGAGAAGCAGAGTGCCTGGGAGGCAGTGGGGGCTGTGGGTTGGCTGATTCTCACCATCTTAAAAAGGTCTGCAGAGGAGACCCAAGAAATGGCACTGTGAGAATGTGAGCTGCAAACTTCAGTAGATTCCCTGAGGAGGGAAATGGCATTGATGCAAGAGGCGGCACAAGAACATGAGCTGCAGACTTCTGTGGATGCCCTGAGGAAGGAAATGGTATTGATGTGGGAGGAGGTGGCATGAGAACACGAGCTGCAAACCTCTGTGGATTCCCTGAGGAGGGAGATGGCCTTTATATGGGAGGAGGCAGCACGAGAGCACCGGCAGCAAGGTGCCATTGTAGACGAGATGGCAGTGCTGCCAGGTGTTCTGAAGGAGGAAGAGGCCATCAAGAAAAAGATGAACTCCTGAGGGAAGCACAGGCACAGGTGGCATGAGAAAGGCAGCTGTGAAGAATTGAGCTGAAGGTAAGAGACCTTCTGAAGACTGAGGTAGCATTGCTGCGAGGCACAGTAGAAAAGGTAAAGGTTGTAGCAGAGGAGGCACTCGGGGGAGGGGAGAGAAAGGTGCCATCAGCCCCAGAAATGGAGGAGCTGGGGAAGGATGAAGGCATGGTGCTGGAGGCACTGGCACCTCCTGTATTGAAAGCATGCCCAGTGGTTGTAAAGAAAATAAAGACCCAGGAGCTGAAACTTCCCCAAGGAGAGGAGCAGCCCCCTCCCCAGGTCGTGGAGCACTCTATGCTCTGCCCCTATACTCAGGCTGAGCTGGTGGATTTGGCTCCTGGTTTAGGCAGAAGCCCTCGGAGTCAATATCAGCTTGGCTCCTGCATCTGTGGGACTTAGGGGTGGATTGAATTGTTCTGTCGGGATCAGAGATGGGAAAGCTGGCTTCCCTGACAGTGCAGCTGCCTTGAGACAGCGATTACAAAGTGTACATCAGACTCCAGGGAGTCACTCCCTCCTCGATTGGCTGATGGCTGTACTTCGTGCTGTGTGGCCCAATCCGGGTGATCTGCCATCCTGTCCTGTTAGATGGCAGACATATGCTGAGCTCCAACAGGTGCTACGAGAGCTAGGCATAAAAAATGCCATCTATAGTCCAGAGAATTATGGCACAGATGAAGAGATTTTCACTACTGGGATGAGAAATATTGTACTTCAAATGGCTCCTACACCCCTCTTTGGGTCTCTGGTGGCCATTCTTTCCCCTCACTTAGGGCATCACATAAGTGAGGTGACATGTACAGTAGCAGACTTAGGAGAGGTTGAAGCAACAAGAAACTGGAAAGAAATCAGACCTGTTACTCACAAGAAGAATTTACAGGGCCCCATGAAGGTTACGAGGACCCAGATGTGGGTTGATATAATATGGACAGGAGCAGATGGAAGGAAATTAGATAGGAAGTCAAATAGGATCTTACTAGAGCTCTGGCAACAGCTGAAACCAGAGCAGCAGTTCTAGCCATTAAGGCCAAAGAGGCAGAGGTCAGAGACAGAGCCACAAGTCTGGCCTGTGTGTTTGCAAGACTTCCTGCTGGAGAGGGAGCCAACCTTACTTGAGCTTACACAGGAAGGTGATTGGGTAACATGGTTTGACTGAGGGGAATGTCAAGGTATCTGCCCCGAGGGACCACAGGGGGACCGGAGGCCACATTTTGAAACAGCTATCTATTGTTCCCCAGTGAACATACAATGTGTCCTGGCTCTGGTGGACACTGGGGCTGAATGTTCACTGACTCATGGTAACCCTGAGCAGTTCCCTGGGACCCTCACTATCATAGATGTATATAGGGGTAAGGCTATCAGAGTGAAAAAAGCCCAAATCCCTCTCGGAATAGAGCATCTATCCCCAAAAGAGTATACCATGTATCTATCTCCTATCCCTGAGTATATTTTGGGATTGATATCCTGCAGGGTCTATGGTTGCAGACCACTGCAGGTGAGTTCAGACTGAGAGTACGTGTGGTGAAGGCAGTTCTGAGGGGATATGCTAGGCACCCACCCATAGCTTTGCCTGGGCCTCAGCAGGTGACTAATACCAAACAATACAAACTGCCTGGAGGGCACAAAGAGATTGGAGAAGCACTCCAGGAGCTGGAAAAGGTGGGTATTATAAAGTCAACCCATAGTCCTTTCAATTCCCCAGTGTGACCTGTAAAAATGCAGATGGCTCCTGGCATATGACTGTGGATTACAGAGAACTGAATAAAGTCATACCCCTTATGCATGCTGCGATCCCCTCTATTGCAGGCTTGATGGATACCCTCAGCCATGAACTAGGACCATACCATTATGTGGTAGATCTTGCTAATGCCTTCTTTTCCATTGATATTGAGCAGGAAAGTCAGGAACAGTTTGCCTTCACGTGGGAAGGGTGGCAGTGGACTTTCACCGTCCTTCCACAGGGATATCTCCACAGCCCCACCATCTGTCATGGACTTGTAGCCCAGCACTTGGATACATGGGAGAAACCGCCAACAGTGAGGCTGTACCATTATATTGATGATGTCATGCTCATGTCTGATTCTCTTTCAGATCTAGAAGGTGCAGCACCTAGAGTGCTGCAACATCTACAGGAGAAAGGGTGGGCTGTGAACAGTACCAAGGTTTAGGGACCTGGTTTGTCTGTCAAATTCTTGGGAGCCATCTTGTTGGGTAAGATGAAAGTTATACCAGAAGCATTTATAGATAAAGTCCAGGCCTTTCCTACTCCTACAACCATAGCCACAGCAACATGGGACAATAGTTAAGGGGCCTATACCCCTCATCAGGTGGCAGATAGAGTGTATTGGGCCTCTACCTGTGTCAGAAGGATATCGGTATGTGATGACTTGTGTGGACACAGCTACTAGACTTCTGGATGCTTTTCCTACCTGTTGTGCAGACCAGCAGGTGACCAAAAGAGACCTGGAGTATCTCTTTGCTCCCTATGGCCAACCACAGGTAATTGAGAGTGATCAGGGCACCCATTTTCCTGGACATGCACTGTAAGAATGGTTGCAACAGCTGGTAATCAAATGGAAGTTTCATGTGCCATACAATCCTACCACAGCAGGCATGACAGAGAGGTACAATGGCTTGTTAAAATCCGGACTAACGTCAGATACCAATAGTCTGAGGGGATGGTCAGTCCACTTATGAACCATCCTATGGCGTTTGAATGAGAGACCCTGAAAGGGAGCCCTGAGCCCTGTAGACATGTTAGCACATATGGCTGCCTCCCCTATACAACTGCAAGTATAAACCGAGGAAGAATCACTGAAGCCAAGGTTCGGCCACCAGAATAATATCTTGCTGCCAGCACCAACTGCACTGAATTCCAGAGGCTCCATTGAGTGGATGTGGCCTTAGACCTTTAGACACATGGACCAACAATGGCTGGCTCTCCTGGTGCTTGGGGACAAGGCCTGGAAGCTGGCCTCCTGTATATTCCTGGAATAACAGCAGAGTGGCCACCAAAGGTCACAGTAGTATATCCTGAATGGTTTGAAGGTAGGAGCATCTTACCAGGGAGTTTTGTTTTATCAGTATGGCCAGTGTATGCACCTCCAATAGCACTATATATAGACCCTTCAGTAACCCTTATGGGGAAAGAAGTAAAAGTATGGTATACTGGACCTGGAAGGGACTCCCTTCCTGCTACAGTCGTATCACAGGACCCTCTCTTGCATGCATCCAACCTGATGGACAAGATTTGCCTATGTTGGTGGCATTAAAACATGTGTCTTATCGCCCCTAATGTCTTTGTTATTAGGAACCACCTCTGGCTTAAGTATTATTATAACTTTTGTTATCTATATCAAAATCTTGCTGTATCTTAATTTTTATTATCTCTAAGTTGTTGTTATCCTCTGTTGCTATTGTGGAATCTGGTTACAGTGCTCCAGCTTTCTTGCACAGGAACCATTGTGGAAGATTGAAAGCATGTAGATTGTAAAGCGAGAATCCTTGAGGGGTGGAGTGTGTGGAGTTGGGGTTCCTATGGCCAGGATCCTCACTGAACTTAAACCACCTGATGATATAACTGGCGTGTTGCTAGGCTACTGCTTACACACGTTTAGGCAATAAACTATTATTGCGCTGTGTAGAGAGCTTGGTCCAATGCTCTGGGCATACACAGAGATGCTAGTGCTTGACCTACCGCTGAGAGAACAGGCCAGGAAATAAACACTTTCATCCCAAAGAACGTTTTGCTGTCAATTTCTTTGGTCACATTGAAACCATAGAGAACTTGCCCGGGGCTGAAACCCATTGACAATACAGGTGTGTAGCACAATGCTGGCACCCAGTTACAGTGGAATGGTGGTGGGGCTGTCAGTGGGACCACTGCTGCTCTGCCTGCACTGAGACTGTCTTGGCTTCCCACCTGGTGCCTGTCCAGCGTTGCTACTGCAGAGACGGCAGGATTGTCTCTCACAGGTGCGTGGCAGTGAATGAGCTGGAATCATAATTTCAGCTCTCCCCCAGCGTAAGGGGCTGTGTCCAAACTCACCTCCTTCGGGAGGGGCCCCAAGCTCTCTGGATGCAGACCATTTGCCGTTTCCCAGCACTCACCTAAGCCGCTGGCACCTGTGCTCAAAATATTCCCCCCTTGCAAAGCTTCTCTCCCCCTTGGCCTGTCAAAGGGAGAGTAACTGGGGCAGGCTGGTCCTTGGTGCACCCCAGCCCAAGCCCATTGTTCTGTAGGATGTCCTGGGATCATGAATAACCTTTGCCTCTGCTCACTCTTCTGCCCACAATGTGCAGCCTGTACTAAGTGACAGCATCGGTCTACCTGAGCCCATGGACTCCACAGTCCTCCCAGGGCCTCTCTGGGTCTTGGTGCCCTGGATGTTGGAAGGGCCTGGAGTAACAGGAGCACAGAGGACTCATACAGCAGATGGGGAGTGCCACTAAGGATGGCTCTGGGTCCTCAGCAGTGGGGTCATTCCACTCTCCTGTCCTAGGAGCATGGTGTTGGCACGTGCTCCTAGGAGCTGGCCAGGACTTCCCGGGAAGTTTCTCACACCTCCAAGGGGGCAGTTCAGCTTTTCATCCTGCCTGTCTTACCTTTTTAATGAGCCTGTGGCTTTCCTCCCTTGGGACACCGTGGCATAAGGGTATATTTCATCCTCTTGAAGGGAGTCTCATGTCAAATCCACCCACTGGCCTGCAAACATTTTGCTCTTGTTGAAGGAATCAGCTGGGACTCTACTGTCAATTTCTTTGTCAACTATGATCTCAAAATAAAGTTGCCCTTTTGAGGAACAGCTGAGACTGCGCCTGATGGAAGTCGGTGGGCATTTCAGGGCTGAAAGCCAGACTTGGGGTCTGCTTACCTTGAATAAACTCCAGGCCTTGAAGGTCTCATCTGTGTGTCTGAGGATCACAAACCTCCTTCTAGCTCTGATACTCTGGGACTGCAAAATGCGGTGAAAACTTGCTGGCCAGCAGAGATCATCTCCAGCCAAAGACACAGGCACCTTTCCTGCAATCTCAACTTAGCCCTAATGTCCCTAAAGGTGCTCAAGTTCAAGATCTGACCATGTGCAATTCTTAGCTAGGAAAACACCTTCTTGCTCCTTGTTTTTTTCTGACCATGGAGTGGCAGCCTATGCCACTGAGCTGAGATTTATGTCCATTGCGTTGGCTGCTGTCTGATGCTTGCTTAGATTTTCACATGTAAATTACACCTGTGTGTCCTGTTCCAGAACATGTGTTATTTATTGTTTGAGGTTAAGATACATAGAGGATCAGATAGGGGAGGCCAGGCGAGTCTGGCCAGGGATGGTTTCCAGACCCTGTCTTAGTTTCTCTGCTCTTTATCTCACATTGGCTCCAGGCATACTGAGAATGATCAATGGTGCATAAATAGGAGAGTGAAGCCTGGCAGAGTCACCCTTGGTCCTGCTGGCACTGGCTTGTGGGGTGTGCAGGGGTGGCGGGGTGAATAGGGGAGGGGAGCTCTGGGTCTGACTCTCAGCATCCCTAGACTGATGGTGAAACTTTACCAAGGTTTCCAGACAGGCTGCTACCTCCATTTCTATGGAAAGACATACAGTCACAAATTTGTCGAGATGACCTCTGATGATGCCTCGAGTTGCTGTAAGGTACAGAGGGGTTGCTATGGATGCTCCTACACCAGGCTGGGCACTGCAGGTGAACAGTGTACAAGGCAGCAAAGACATGCAATGGGCATGCACAGGAGGCAACCTGTCCATAAACCATGCCTCACTTGATTACTTAAACCAGAGTGAAGGTCACTTCAAACCCACTGGGGTGGCTGTTTCTGGAGAATGGGAAATAGCAGGTGTTGGCTGGGTGTGGGAAAACTGGCACCTTGTGCATTGCTGGTAGGAGTGGAAGATGCTGCACCCTGGGAAACAGTCTGGCATCCCCTCAAAAAGCCACCCATAGAGTTATTGTACGACCCAGCATCCGCCGCTAGGTGAAGCTAAGTGAAGTAAGTCAGACTCAGGATGAATACTGTACAGTTTCATGTACATGAGGTGCATGGAATAGGCAAGTCCATAGACAAAGTGGGAGAGGGTGCGGGGCTGTGGCAGGGCAGCGGGAGCTGTTGTTTAGTGCCACAGAGTGTCAGTTTGGGAAGACGGCCAAGTTCTGGGGATTTTGGTGGTGTTGTTTGCACACCACTGCGAATGTATTCATGCCACTTAAAAATGGTTACAATAGTCAACTTTTGTGTTTTCTCTTTTTCAACTACAACTAAAAATAAAAAAGAGGACAAAGCATCTGTGGTTGAATTCTTGTTTACCTGCCAGGCAGTGGACATCACCAGATGGGGGAGGCCCGCGGTGCCATTGTCCTCCTTTATGGCGAGCAAACCAGGGTGCAGGGCGTGGGGGACCAGCCTGGGGTCTGTTCTCCTTGGTCTCTCCACAGCGTGCCATATGCAACCTCATTCATATTCCTGCTTACTGGTCATCTTCCTGCCACTAGGATGTGTGTGTCTCAGGGCAGGGACTTCATGGGGCTGCTTACCCAGTGCCCTCATTGCCTGGTGCATGCCAGGCACACAAAAGGCATTTACACCAAATAAAACAGCAAATGACACTTCATCTGAGGCTGGTCTTCAAGCCAGCAGGGAGCAGACATCTCTCCCTCTGGCTCCTCTTCCCTATGTTCTCCAATATCTCAGCCTGTCTGGATGGGTGAATGGGGACCCCATAAATGTGAAGGCCTTTCATACTCCAAACCAGCACCCACGTCTGCTGAAAAGCTACACTTTGCCCAACAGCATCCCCTTGGTGGCTATGTGTCCTCCCCCTTGGAGTTACCCCATCTTCTCCGTTGGGATATTCTTAGTCTCCTGCTCACCCCAGTCTGTGCAGATGCATCCCCCTCCTTGGCTTCCACTGCACGTAGGCTGTCTGCCTCCCCAGCCCTGGGCCAGAGAGGGAAGTTCTCCTTGGGCCTCCCAGGGCCAAGTGCATTTGGAGAGGAGATGGGAGCTGCCTCCAGGGTCAGCCCTCGGCCCCCTTGCATCAGCCCCCTCCTCCTTTTAGTGCTCCCCCACCCCTGGGGCAACCTTTTCACCTTTGCTTCCCATCCCCAGCCCCAGCACAATGTGCCTGTCCTGTCAAGCTGACCCCAAATCAAATCACCCCTTCCCAGAACAGACCCTGGTCCCATCCCTGATCTGGGGGCTTATCAGGGTTGTGGGCCACCTGGAGGGCCAGGCTTGGGACCTGATTCCCTCAGGTGAACCCTTGGCCCTGGTGATCTCATGTGCACAGTGAGGTGAGAGGGTCAGAGGTTCTCAAACCTCCTTCCAGCCCTGATGCTCTGGGATTGCCTGGCACATGGCTTATTCACTGGTTTCTGATGAGCAAGTCCTGCTTTGCTGGCCATGTCCTACTCTGGCTGCCTGCTCAGGACCCCAGGCCCTCCATAAAGTGTCCCTGTCTTGCAGTTCCCTCATTTCCCTTCCACCTTCAACCATCTATGCCTGGTTGTGTTTGTGATGTATTTTCAGCAGCCAGTGCAGGGTGTGGGGCATGCGGTGCAGGGAACTCTGGGTTGGGGGGGTTCTTAGCTGCCTAGCCCTCAGCTTCCTTTGCACCAACATTCTTGTCCATCATGAAGGCAGGAACTCTGTCTTGTGGCTGACATAATGGGGCACGTGTCTGGTGTGGCTGAGTGGCTGGGACAGCAAATGGCCCAGGCTCTGTGTCTCACAGACCGCTCACTGTGCAGCGTGCATATTGTTCAGTGTCACTTGACAGCTTCCCAGAAGGAGACAGGGCTGCAAGAGGAGAGCACACTGAAAATAAGCACAGAAACCAAGCAAAGGGAAGAAGTCCTGAGCACTTTGGGGTGATGCACACATCAGGGTACACTGCCCTCCAGGAGGGTGGGCAGTTGGAAGAGGCCAGGGAGCTCACGAGGCAAAGGAAAGAGGAAGAGGGAGAGGGCTGCCCCTCCTCTCCCCTCCCGCCATGAGGTCAGCCCCCCAATGATGTGCTCTGCTCACAGAGGTAGAATGGTTGCCAGGCACCCTCACAGCCCCTAAGGAGCCCAAGCACATAGGTGCTCCAAGCACAGATCACTTCTTATCTCACAAGGAAGGTCTTGCACACACTTGGGAAGGCTGTACTCTGATTTAGAAGTGAGTGTGGGAGTCCTATTCCAGAGTTTGAGAGCCTGATGGATGGCCACCCCAGGATATCAGGATGGAGAAAGCTATTGGTGGAGTCAAAAACCAAAGCATGCCCAATATTCCATCTTTACCCGTGCATCCTATCATTATGGAAAACAAAGTGCAGATGGCTTTGGAAAGCCCCTGGAATCTGATAAAATGTCATCTGAAGTCTGTCTGTGGTTTTCCATTATGAGAAGTCCAAGATTTATGGTTGGCACTGTAAGGATCCCTGTAAAACTGTGGAAGAATTTTTGCTTCAATCTTTTCACGTAGCTTTTTCCTTTACAACTCCTCATGCAATGACTCTGATGTAGCCTTGGGTGTGTGCTGCCTGAACTTTGGGCCAGGATTCTGGGTTGTGGGCCCAGCCCTCAGTCCTCCACAGGGGGCTCTGACACCCCAGGTGTCCTTGCAGGCCCTTTGCAGGTGGCCCTGATGTTCTCTAGATCTTCTGCAACCAGCTTAAGCTCCATTCATCCCATGCGCCCTTCCATGACCATGGGGAGGAACTAGGTCATCAGTCTTCTGCGCTGACAGAAAACCTCACCCCACCTCCATGTTGCCCTTATCTCACTGTGGTCGTCATCACCATCCTCCTTATAACCCCTAATATTTCGGGATACTTACAAGGTGCTGAGCACAGAGCTGAGCAGTTTGAGTTCGTTGCATGTCCTGCCTGCTGCCTCTTGTTCTCTGAGCTCCTGGGAGGCAGGGACATGTTTCACACACCTTAGGCCCCTTGGTTCAGTGGCTAACACACTGCTGGATTTGTATAGGTGCCTTATCAGTATTTGTTAAAGGAACCTGCGTGGACTGATTTGTTACCTTGACCTTGACAAAATCAACCTCATTTCTATTTAATATTCTAATAAAATCGCTTTAGCCATTCGTCTTTTGCACAGAGTCCCCTGTCTTCTCTCAAGGGGTGCCCTCCATAGTAAATACAATACATTCAGGGGAGGCTGACTCAGGTCCACAAGCCCTGCACAGCCTCTCCTCCCATCCTGCAGGGCTGAGGTCAGAGGATCCGCTGCTGGGACCAGAGCTGCCTCCTGTGAAGTGGCCACAGTCATGCTGATCCCATTCCTGCTGCTGTGAGTCTTCCTCATGTGCCTGAGGGATTGAAGCTGGATAATCAAAATCCAATGTATGCCACATAGGTGGATGTCACAGGATGTCAGCATTAACAGGTACTCCAAACTGCCGAGCCCCAATCCAATAGCAGATCTGTGAACGGTTGCTTCTGTACATCCCCATCACCCCAGAGGATGGTGCGACCTTTTACTAAAACCATCCCTCCTTCCCACCCTTGAAACCTGGCTCGCTCTACCCCAGCACCTGCATTGCTTCCCAGCCGTGGAGATGTTTCCACAGTGACGCTGGGGGAGGTGCTGTGACTTCCATCTGCCCTGCCCAAGGGACTTACCTGGGAGTATCTCTTGGGGCCAGTGGGTCTGAAGGAGAAGTTATAAATACTCTTTCTGGCTCCTCCCTGCTCTTCAGAGCAAAAGAAAGTTGGAGAAAGCGGAAGCGTGACAGATGAAGGAGGACCTCTTCTGGCCCTTTTCTTTACCCTACTGAATCACTTCACAAAGTACATGCATGACTGTTCCCATCAGCATGGCCACATTCTAGAATTCCTTGCAGAGAGAGAGAGAGAGAGAGAGAGTCATTGTCCCCTTAGAACACACTTCTGAGCAAGTGGGCTGCATATGCTGTCTCAGGTGTGTGGCATGAGGAGAAAGCTGTCTTGCCCCATCACTAGTGAGCTGTGGAAATTATGTATTTACAATCGGCCTGCTTGCGTCTGCAGGTATGGGGGATACAGAGATGCATGACACACCTCTCCATGTCCCAGGGGTCTGGTTTGGGAGCCCAGAACTGGGGGAGGCAGGCAAGGATTGTGACTCAGGAGACACATTTCACAGACTTCGCCTCTGTAGGAGTCAGGGAGAGGCGGGGTCAGACCAGTGTCCGTAGGCATTGGAACCCTCTGTGGCAGGGCCATGGTGACTGATTTAACTCGGGAATGCAGGGCTGGGCCTGCAGGATTAGACCGGATTTGACCTTACAGCCCAGGACCCGTCTTCTCACCCAGAGAGAGAGGCTCAGTACATGAGCCCCACTTAGAGGGCTTTACATTTTCAAGGGAGGTACAACCAATATACAGTAAAAGGGAAGATTTTAAGCTTTTAGCTTGGAGAATTTTGATAATCATAGAGGACTGCATAACCACCACTCAAAACAACATATGGAGCATTTTCAGTGACTAAGAGGCCACCTCACCCCTTTCCAGTCAACCAGCCAATAACCACGTTATTGCTTTAGTTTCTCCAGATTACTTTTGACTAAATCCTAATTTAATATAAGTGGAATCAGAAAGTATGTATCCTTTTGTGTCTAGCTTCTTAAAATTTTAAGGCTCATCTAGTTGGGTTTTATATTAGCAGTTCATTCCTTTCTGCTGCTCCTCAATTCATCTCTCCATTCACCCGCAGTTCCTGGGTGCTTTTCAACTACTGTGAAGAAAGCTGCTATGAACAAAAGTACAATTCTCTTGTGCAGACACGGGGTTTATTTCTCATAGTAAATACGCATGAGTGGGATTGCTGAGTCATAGGGCAGATGTGCATTCGGCTTTACAGAGCCGGGCACGCACTACTGCTCCGTGGGTGTGTCGGTCACACTGCCCCCGGCCTGAAGGAAAGCTCCTGGCTGGCTCTCATTTTAGCAGCACTACTGGTGTGAAATTGTATCTCATCGTGGAGTTTCAACTCACCCTTGTCTGGCACCCTCCGTCCTACCCTGCATGCGCACAGCCTGCCTGCTGGGTAGACTCGCGGGCATCTTGGGATGCTTACACACGGGGAACTGATGCTCACAGCCATCCAGGTGATGCGCAGTGGTCCTGTGTTCCAGCCCAGCTACAGCTGTGTGGTGTAACAGAAAAAATGCATATTTGATCTTTGTCTCTGTTCCCTGGCACAGAGCTCCTAAAACCCTTGGAATTCCCTGAGTGGTAGGTGTTTCTTTTATTACCCATAACACAGCACCTGCACATTTCACAGGGCTCAGAGGCACCAGCCCCTTTTGACCTGACCTGAGTTTATGCTAATGTGGTAACTATTGTCAGGTCCTTAGAAAGCCTCAGTGTGTGTGTGCGTGTGTGTGTGTGTGTGTGTGTGTGTGTGTGGTGGGGGGCTGGTTGTCAGAGGAACTAACCAAGGGTTGAAGGATTAGAACTTTGATCTCCAAGCCCCTGACCTTCAGGCAGGACTGGGCTGGAGACTGACTTCAGTCACCAATGGCCATGATTTCATTAGTCAGGCCTACATTCAAAAGCACCAACAAGACACAACTGGGATAAAAACAGCCAAGGAGGCCAACAGAGCTTCCAGGCAGGTGAACGCATCAGGTTCAGGGAAGGTAGCACACCTGGAGAGTGCAAGGACCCTCCGCACACCCCACCCATGCCTTGCCTACACAGCTCTGCCATTTGGCTGTTCCTGTGTATCCTTTATAATAAAACTGTAATTACAGGTGGCATTGTTTCCTGATTTTGTGACTCTTTCTGGCCAGTTATCCTATCTAAGGAGGGGTGGTGGGAACCTTGAGTTTTTAGTTGGCACACAGAGTTGCAGGTGGCCTGGGGACTCCCTCTGCAGCCACCATCTGTATGTGGGACTTGTGGGACAGATCTCACAACCCGCAGGTCAATAGCTCCAGGTAGTTAGTGTCAGACTGAGTTGAACTGTCTGACCCCTCGTTAGTGCGGGAGAATCAAGAAATGTATCAGACCGAATATGTGATGTCAGCAAAAACCACGCTGATCTGTAGCTGCCTCCCCCACTGTCGCCATTTTCTGTGGGCACGAGATATTTAGCTGCCCTTCAGATGGCGGGGACTGCCAGGGCTAGGACTGGAGAGTGACAAGAGGCCCCTCGTCTGAGCTGTGTGACGGGTGTGGGTGCTGTGTTAAGACCAGAGGCGAGTGACTTCTCCATGGGGTTACCGGACACCAACCATCAAGCTTCCTGGGACGGACTCTCATGAAGGATGATTTCCAGAGTGTGTGACGGAACCTGGGGCGGAGCAGACAGCATGAGGGCCGACTGTGAGTCGAGGGAGATGACATGGACGGGTCTTGGGGAATCCTGGAATGGAGATGGGACTGTCACCAGTGAACGTGGCTAGAGGAGGTAGGTGGTACTTGGGGATGTTTCATGAGTTTTGTTATGTTTTTTGCATCTTAAAATACTAATGACAGGAACGGAGGGACACTCATAATTTTTGCCTTACTTTATTATTTATACATAGTAAAACTATCCATTAATGTTATCTGGACTACTTGGTAATTTAATTTTTTTCCAGAAATGGTGTTTCCCCAGGGGGCCTCAACTTCATCTCTCAAGCTGGGTTGAGTCTCGAGTCTGTTGCAGGTTAGACTCTAAAGCTGGCCTTGACACAGGGATGCCCCGGTAGTGACAGCCAGCTTCTAAGGCAGCCCTTGCTGCCATCTGTGCATGGAAGCTGCTGGGGAGCTCCTGGAACACTGAGCCGATGCTGTGGTCGGTGTCATCTGAGCCCACAGCAGCCAAGCACAAAATGCTGGACTTTCAGTTCTGGAGACTTTTGCAGGGAGTGGCCCTACACATCGTGTTTCCAGCACTTGGTGGTGGATGAGAAGCTAGGCCCTGGAGATGCAAAGTACTCGCACAAGTCCCACTGGTCTCCAGCAGAGGTGGGAGGATGACCCCATCTCCTTGGGCTTTCCTTCTGTGTGGGATGCAGGCTGGGCAAAGCCTCGCCACTAGAGAAAGGAAGGGAGCAGATGCTTTAGGAAAGTAAAGCCAGAATAGATTGAGCTCGTACCACGAGGCAGAGATCTGTCAATGTTGTACTCATTCCCAGCCTGACAGGGAGAAGAAAGCAGGCCTGGGGAAGGCAAGTGGGCTCTCCAAGGTCACAGGTCAGGCACGTGGAGTCTGCAGCCCTGTGTAGGAAACACTGCCCTCTGGGTCATTTGGTCTCTCCCTCATTGTCCAAGAGATGATGAGATTTGGGGTCTCCAGGCTCTGCTTTCCAGAACCCACTGGTAGCTCTGATGACCCGACAACCACTCCCCACTGGCCTGTGGGATGTGCCAGGTGGCCGTGAGTTCTGGGCCTCCATCTCTTCTGGCCTCTGGCTCTGGCACACTCCCATTCCGGGGCAGTGGTATCCAGCCTTGTCCTGCTGGAGTGTCTGCAGGTTCATCTGCGTCTGGCCCATAGCTCTGTTTTCCAGTGCCTGGGGGGATGAGTGGCACCTGCTTTACTGCACATCCTGTGTCTTCCCCAGAGTGCCTGTGCCACGTGTGGGCCTGGGAACTGCAGAGTCCCCCAGACATGAAAGCCTTTCAGCCTCCAGCAGCCAGCCTTGGGGGTAATGGCCCCAGCTGTCCATGAGTCCTCCCAGTTTTCAGTCCCAGGGACGAGAGCAAACCTGCCATTAACAAGACTTCCCTCAGCTTGGACTGAAATCTGAAAATTCTGGAGAGGAAAATAGTGGCTCCACAAGGACTCAGAGCCCAGAGCCAGGTGTTTGGTGAGGTTTCCACATGTGGTCGAAACAAGAAAGAAGTAGTCTAACGTGCCCAAGGTGGGCCACGCTCAACAAGCGGAAGGCAGCGCCCTGCATCAGGGCCCTCGGTCTCCCCTTGTGACCCCTGCAGCCCAGCCTTGGTCTGCAGGGGTCTGTCCTCACCTGAGACCGGCCTGGTCTGCAGGACCCATCTCTGCTTCCGTGGCCCATGTGCCCTCTCATGCTCACATTCACCCACCTTTCAAATGGGCAGACTGACCTGAAAGCAGAGGTTGACTTGCCTCTGAGGATATGTGGTGGGGGAGGCTGACCTGAGTCCTCAGACTCCCCACCTCATTCCAGCTCCTGGTCCAGCCTCAGCCCTGCTCTGCACTGGGAGATCAGGTGGGTTGTCTCCTTACTGTCCTGGGGAAATAATCTGCTCTACAGGGGATTTCCTTAATTCTACAATCCACTGGCCCCTGGGGGTCCTGCCTGGTGCTCCACATGTCTGAGTCCTTCTGAACCTTAAGCAGATCCCATCACCTCCCCTTGCCATACCCGCTCCCTTTGTAAAAGCCCCACCTTCCACCCAATGCCCCACCAGGAGCCTGGTGGTGGGCTCGCCTGCCACACCTGGTCCTGGTGCCTTTGTCTTCTCAGGGGCTCTTCAATGCAACCCCTTCTCAGCATACCCACTGCTCCTGCCTCGGCTGGTGCACTGACTTCTCACTGTGACAACTGGAATAGTCTCAGACGAGGTTCCCCTGGGGCAGTGCCCATCACTCCATGTTGTCCTGAGAGCCCTGCCCTCTCTGCTCACATGGTGAGAGCTCTTTGTTGGAAGCAACAGGAACCTAGTCCAGTAACTTAAATAGAAGGGGTGGAAGGGGTCTGGAGCAGGCAGATAGGATGGTCTCCTGGGGAGGGTCAACCTTTCTCCCCACTTGGCCTTTGTAAATCAAATGTCCATTGAGGTGGCCCACTGTATAGTGTGCCTACAGGTAAGGGAGGGGTGCCTGGCCAGGGCATGGTGTCCCGGGGCTCTGCATGAAGAATTTGGGAGTAGGGGACTGAAGGAAAGTGTCTTTGGGCATAAAATGAAATCAAGGCCTGCAAACAGTAACCACCTGGAAGCAGCAAGGCAGCAGAAGGGAGGGAGGGAGGACGCAAGGAAGAAAAGAAGGTAAGGGCAAGAGGAAGGGAAGAAGGGAAGTGGGAGGGAGACTTGGGGTGGTGGCTGACACTGAGGAATCCAGATGGCATAGGTGTGAAGCAGAAGGTGGGAGGCTGCTCCTGGGGAGCCCTGGGCCACTTGGAGTGGCTCCTGGAGCTTCATGTGGGGCATCTGTGGATGGGAGGAGTTCTCTAAGGATGCCCACCCAGAGCCACGCTGGGCAGGAAGAGGGGAGAGGAGGGGGTCACAGGCCTGTCCTCAGTGCCCACAGGGAGAGCAGCAGGGCCGGGGGGCTCTGGTCTGCATATTGCTGTGATTAATGAAAGATCTGCCGCTTTTGCTTCCTTGTTGGAGAGCCTGGGAAATGCCAACTTACCACGTGCCCCTGAATGCAACAGCGAAACTGGTCCTGTGGCCCATAACTTTGTCATGCCCACTGCTGGAGAGGGATATTTCTCCCAGGGTCCCTGCAGCACAGAGGGGTGCTGTAGTTCTGGGGACCAGAGTGGGGAGCAGTGCCCCTCAGGGTCATACCCTCCCTGGGGTGGTGATTCAGAGCAGAAGCCTTTCCACAGGAAGTGACTGAGCCACAGTGGGCGGGGTAGGGCCTGGGCTCTGGGACCCTTGCCCTGCGGCTGGGGGACACAGGGGAGAGTAGGATGGTGCCCTGCTCAGTGGCTGTGGGGAGCTGCGGCTCACATCTGATCCAGTAGATCGTTCAGTCTACCGTCCAGATCATGGCAGCATCTCCACAGATGTGGACAGGGTGCTTGTGTTTTATGCTCATTCACGTTTTGTACATGGTTCCACCCACACTTGATTCTCTTGCTGTTGTTTCGCCATCCCCCTACTTAAGAGAGTGACAAGCACTGGCCACAAATGGTGGCCCTTTTCAGGAGCCATCCTGGCCAGGACAATGGGCCCCCTTTACATCGGTGGGATTTTAGGGTCATTTCCAGACCCGGCCTCAGCCCGTCACCCACTGTCTCCGCCATCCCCTCCTGGCCCGCCTCAGGAGTCATGGCTCACTTGCCAGGTCAAGGCCCACACCCAACAGCCAGTGTTGCTAGCTTCCGATCCCCTTCTGCACCCCAAACCATTCCCTCTCCCCTCACGGTAACCATATTGTCTTTATGGACACTGGCCTCTGCTGCTCTGCTTTCTCAGGTCATGGTAGGGAACCAAAGGGCAATTTGCAGACAGGTGAGGCTGGCATGGTGGGAGCGAGGCTGGGCTGAGATGCACACCATCACAAATACACATGCGCGGGAAGGGGGACCGCATGTCATGTACTGGAAGGGACTTCATACCCTGTGACAGGGCTGGGCAGGTGCTGTCCTAAAGCTAGACGGAGGCTCCCTCCCCCAACTCCTCTCACATTGTGAAGATGCACTGATTTGATGGTGACTTCCATCTCCATCTTGCAAGGCAGCAAGAGCCCATGGTCCTTCTGAGTGCCATTCTCTTCACAGGGACAAAGCCACTCTCTCTAGCAGGATGGGGTGGAGGTACGTGTGCGTGTGCATGGCTATGCATAAAGATAAACATACACTCATGCCCACCATGCAAACATGACCACAGGCAGGCTCTCAAGTCAGAAGTCTTCCTCATCTCACATGGGCAGGAGGACCCCATTTCCCATCAAAAATCATCCCACAGCTTCCCTTATCTGCTCTAACTGGACATGGGATTCTTACAGTCACTTGCTTAGGAGAAGTGGCCTCTGTCAATGTCCACGTCTGAGGGGAGAACAAAGCCTGCACTTGGCTTAACACAGAATGAAAATGCATCAGGTGTGTGAAAACATCCTGGAAATGACAGAACATACAGAAATGGCAGAAATTTTCTTTATTATTATTATTGTGCTGACACGGGTGTATAAGTCCTCACTTAAAACTCAGTGTCTCCGAACTTAAGTGCACAGAAAACATTATCTGGCTTGAAGGCCCAGGCTTAGCACTGTGACGGGTCAAAGGAAACACAGTTTCAGCTCCAAAAGCATTTCAGAGAAGCATATGCCTTACGTCCTCTGGAGGGCTGGCCTGTGGGGAACATAAGTCCAAGTCTTTCCTACTGCTCACTGCAGCCCTGTGGTCAAGTTTTCCTCACACTTTCCAAAGGGTTGAAGCCCCCTGGTCCTCCTAAAAGCTCTGGCCAGCCCCCTCTGTGATAACTTCTTACCTCTCACATGTAGCCCCTTGACTGAAATCACAAAAGATCCAGAATCCTGCTTCCACTGCAGGTGACAGGGGGAAGGTCACCATGCTAGCTTTGTGGCCTCCGCTGGAAAACCCTTCCAACATAGGTCAAAAGCTTTCTTTGCACTGCATGTCCTGTGGGTGGACAAGGTGGGACACTGCATCCCGGCAACCCCTGGTGAAGGGCTCCTGTGGGGCAGAGACAGGGGCTTTAGTCTCCTTCCTCAGCAAGGAGACCAAGGCCCAGAGGGGTCAATTTGATTTCTGCAGACACAGTCCTAAAGGGCAGAGCATGGTTTTAAACCAAGATCTTTGGCATCCAAGTTTAAGGCTATGTCCACTAATCCTCAGAAAGCAGGAACCAAGTCTCAAGAGTTGATCTTTGGGTTATGTAGGTACGCAAGAATCACAGCTTCCAGGGGAATCCATGTGGTTTTGTTTCGTGGCACAAACTGGTGGCCCTTCTTGGCAGAGGGATGAGCAGAGTCAGGTTGAGAGTGGGGGTGGGGATCTTCCTTTGGGACTCAGGCTGTGTGACTCCCTCACATATGCTGCATGAGCCTGAGTCCCACCAGCTGAACGCTGAGGCCCAGCCACCCTGACGGGGCCCCTGCAAGGCTGCGGGTACCTCAGCGCCCAAAGCCGCTCTTCTTGATGGAATGCAAACCATTCCCTCCCTGCCCTGGGGCCCTGGCAGGCCTTGCAGGATTAATGTGACATTCAGTTCCAGATAAATCCAAGTTGGAACAGTTTTGCTGAAGGTATAGAGAACTTAAAAGTTATATTTTGGGTTTCTTTTCTGAAACCCCCAAACAAAGGACGTGGTTTTGGATTTCTGCACATGAGATGCATGAGCACCATTAGTATTACTTTTACAATGGATGTTCATAATAACTAAAAGAGCAGCGGCGACTTATATTCTTTAAGGTTTGTTTCTTCCTTTTAAGCTTCATTTCAGGAATTTGGACTGGATTCAGGGATTTGTAGAACTTTTCAGTGTGGGAGAGGCAGATGTGTCCTATCTGTTCTCCGAGACCCGTCTGTGAAATCCCCACCACGCATCCTCTGGCTTGGCCCCCCTACTCTGGTGAACCCCTTCCTTACAGAGCACCCGTTTCCCTTCCAACAGCACTAACTGAACGTCTGTATGGAGCTGAGGCAAGATATGTAATGCCTGGATGGGGAGTTATTGGGCTTGGGAGAGGCTTGAGCCAACCCCTTCCTCTGCTGGGTGTGAACTGAGGCCAGGGGGAGGCAAGCACCAGGACTCAGGAGACCTGGCATTCTACGGGCTGTGAATCCCATGACGGCACCCAGCCCGAGCACCCCTACCTGGTGCTCCTCCCCTGAACTTCTGCTGTACCCAGTCCCACCAGCAGCCATGTGTCTCTATTGCTTTGGAATGAATTAAGTAATTCAAGTGAATTAAATTATAAATTAATGACAGACATGATATAATACTAATCATATTATAATTGCTAATTCTAATTACTAATTAATTATAGGTATGTGAGTAGTCACATGACTTTTTTGTATAATGTTATGGGGGCGTTCAGGGCTGTGTGGATATTTTTCTGGGGGTTAAAAAGAAAATCTTGTCAAAAAATGTTGGAAAAATTCAGATTCTTATTGTACAGAGAATACAGATCAGAAACACATATTTCTGAGACAGCTATTCATGATGCTTCAATGCTGTCACTTAGAGCAAAGCAGCAATCACAATATGTAACAGGGGTACTCAAAGCGCAGCCCCTGGACCAACATCATCATCAAGGGCAATTTGTTGCAAAGGCAGCCCCACCCTACTGAATCAGTAGTTCTGTGGATGGAACCCACAGCCTGTGTTTTCACAAGCCCTCCAGGGAGTTCCAATCTCCATATATCCCAAAGCTTGAGACTTACTGCTGGGTAGAATATTGTCTCCCTGCTCTATTATGTGATGGTTAATTTTGGGTGTCAGCCTGGCAAGGCCATTTTACCTAGCTGACTGATCAAACAGCAGTCTAGATGTTGCTGTGAGGGTATTGTTCAGATTTAAATCAGTAGATCTGAGGTAACGCAGGTCACCTTTCATGATGTGGGTGGGCCTTATCTAAGCAGTTGAAGGGCTTAGAGAAAAGATTGAGGTCCTCTGGCGAGGAAGGAATTCTGCCTCTAAGCTGCCCTGGATCTCAAGACCACAGCACCCACTCCTGCTGGAATTGCCAGTCTGCCAGCCTCCCCTGCTCCACAATCAGATAGACTAATTCCTTAAAAATCTTTCTTTCTCTCCCTCTTTCCAGTTATCTATAGGCATCCTATGGGCTCTGTTTCTCTGGAGAATCCTGAGTAATGCATTAGCATCTGGCCTCTGCCCTCTTTCTTGCTTAGCCCAAACTCAGCTGCATAGTTCTTAGTATGAGACTTCAGGTACTTTCATTGGATGGGAGTTAGTACAGGCATGAAACTTAATAGCCACCCAGGATTTAAAATGTTAACTAAGAGCTTAAAAACTTGTAGGTATTCCTGACTTGGCAGAAACCATTGGATTTGGAGCCATTCCTTGAAAGCATCTTTATTGAGAAAAATGCTAGCTTTCACTGAACAGTTCACATCCAGATGGATCTGAGTTTGGACCCCTGCTACTACTTACTTGCTAAACGACCTTGGGCAAGTAGATCAGCATGTGAGCCACGTTTTCTTCCTCAGTGAAAAGAGGATGCTAAGGTCTTTTCATTTTATGCTTTAATAAAGCTTCTATGTAGCATGTTCAAAGTGCTGGTTCAGGTCTTATACAGGAATTAGGCTTATATAGGAATTCCTTATAATTAGGCTTATATAGAAATTCAATGAGTGATAGCTATTATTATTTCAGCTTGTCACTTCTGGAAGTAGTGATATGCTAGTAAGACATTACTTGCAATGGGGAGTTCTAGGTAACTGCTCTCTGGTTGATCCTGGATTTATTGTCATGTAGCAGAGATAACACTTTCAGTTGTAATCACTACACCAGCATTTGGACAATATGCTATGCACTGAGTGGGTGGGATCAGTCCTAGAGCATTGGTAGGTCTTGGGGTAGCCCCACTGGAGGTCACAGTACCAGCCCTTGGTGGCATGAAATACCAAGGGGAGGAGGAAAGTGAAGGATCCACCTCTACTATATTATGGAAAGAAGCCAGGCAAGCCATAGGTTCTTGGAATTTCTATCACATCGACATAGACTTTCAAAGGAGGACATAGGATACACAATCTGTTGGAGATTTTATTAGTTGTACACAATTTTGGAGATATATATGAACATTATTAAAAAAATTTTTCTGTTTATAACTGGGAAGAAGGCTGACCTATACAAATAAGCCAGGCTCGGTAAGTGAACTTAGCATAGCCTGAAAGGGTTTTGCCCCTGGAAACTCTATATTATATTTAATTATATGTCAATATAATATAATTATATATTAATATATTATATTAATCATATAATATAAGGTGGTATATTATATTAGCTCATCTATGTTATGTTTAATTATATGTTAATAACTTTGAAAACCAAATGCAATGGGTAATGCTTTAGAAAAATAAAGGCCAAAATTAGTTCATGAAGAAATTAGAAAAGTTATATAAACCAATGGTTATTAAGGATATTAAAGTGGCATTTAAAGGCTTCCTGTTTTCAAAGCCCCAAGTTCCGATGGGTTGAGGTGGTTTTACAAAACTTTCAAGGTTTAATTCCTAATTTTTTAAAGTGATGACATTGAAGAGGGAAAGAGAAAGCTTTCTGGCTCATTTTATGAGTCTAATGCAATTTTTAATTGAAAAGTCAGATAAGAACAATAAAGGTAAAGAAAACAGTACTCCAATTTCACTTTATTAATGCAGTAGGGAAAACCTAAATTTTAGCTAAGTGAATAAAATAGTATGTTAAAAAATATCATTTGCCCCAACAAAGATCCACGCACTGCTACAGCTGTAGATGCACTCATCCCACCAGCTCCTGGACTTGCCATGGGAATGAAGGAGATATCTAAGCTGGCCTGTGCATACAGTAAAACAACAAATTTGACTGGATCTATACTGTTGAAACTCAACCAAGAATTAGGAGAAGTGCAAATTGTAGCGCTCCAAAATCTTACAACTACAGACTATTTACTGTTAAAAGAACATATGGGATGTGAACAGTGCCCAGGAATGGGTTGTTTTAATTTGTCTGATTTTTCTCAAACTACTCAAATTCAGTTAGATAATAACCATCATATCATTGATAAGTTTTCACAAATGCCTAGGGTGCCTAACTGGTTTTCTTGGTTTCACTGGAGATGGCTGGTAATTACAGGTATGCTTTGGTTATGTAACTATACTCCTATTATGTTAATGTGTGTGCGCAATTTAAGTAGTAGCTTAAAACCTATACATGCTGAAGTTACTCTACAAGAAGATATGCCAAAGAAATAATCAATCTTCCCATGTTTTCTCCCGCCTGCTACTTCTATAGCTTTTCTTCTTTCTTCCTAATTACAACGAATTCTTAAATAGAATTCGTGCCTCATATCAAATTTACCGAGTATCATAACTCCTCCAAGTGGTAAAGATACCTCAAGACAAATGCTGGGCATAGAAGCCACAGGGCATAAATATGCAAAGAAATAAAAAGCTAACCATTTCAAACAATAAGGCTTCTCTCTCACTTACCAACTTAACATTTCCCTGTATGGCCCCGGAAGATGACTGGTTAGCCAGAGACGGGTAAGATTCCTCAAGGGAGGAACAACCTAAGACAGGCACAGTCGCAGGGGGGCCATCAGGTGAGAAATTGGGGATCAACAGAGGTGAGGCTTAGAACCTCACCCCCTCTGTTCTGAGCGAAATATTTTGCATATGTGGATGTTTTATTGCCCTTGTCTAGCTTGGATTAACACATAGTCTACAGGCACACACCTGATCATCTACATTTGCTCTCTTACAACACTAAACTATGTTTTCCACCTTTATGTTGTATCTACCTACCACTTCAGCATTTTATTAAAAATAATAATAATAAAGAGAGAAATGTGGTATCCACATATAAATCAAGTATAAAAATCAAATGGGTATTCATATTTGAACTGACTGTTTATAGTTCATAATGCATGAGCAAAACCAAAAGTTTCTGTGATGACTGCCCTTGTACTGTTCACCATGTAACTTATTCACTATGTAAGAATTTGTTCTCCATGTAAGAACTTGTTCGTTATGCTTCAGAAGATTGGAGACTGACGAAAATTAGGCTTGGGGTGGATTAATGATTGTGCATTGAGCATTGACTCCCCTATACAGAATTTTATTGTTGTTAACAACCATTTGATCAATAAATATGAGAGATGCCCTAACAACAACAACCAAGAAAAAGTACACACTTCCAATTGTAAAATAAATAAGCAACCGGGATGTAATGTATAGCATAAGGAATATAGTCAAAATATTGTAACAACTTGGTATGGTGATAGCTGGTACTTAGAATTATCATGTATATAAATGTTGAATCACTGTGTTGTACACCTGAAACTAATGTAATGTAATACTGTGTGTCAACTACCCTTCAATAAAAAATAATTATCTAAAAAAAAAAAAAAAAAAATATCATTTGGTGTAAAAGATTACCATATTCAAAGACTACCAAAGAAAAAGCACATGACAGTTTAATTAATATAGAAAAGTGTTCCACAAAGTTCAACAACTTTTATGATTTAAAAAATAATAGGAAACTAGAGGCAGGAGGTATTTTCCTCACCTTGGCAGAAGTTATATGCAGAAGTCCTACAGCAAACCTAATATTTAAGGGAGGAGCAGAGGACCTATGATCTTTAAAATGAGGAGCAAGGTCAGGATGCCACCATCCCTGCTGTCTGACTTGGTGGTAGGGCTGGCCAGGGCTGCACGAAAAGGAAAAAGATGTCAGCCCATATGGAGGAGAGATTCCAGCTGCTGTATTGGCAGTTCAGGGAGGGGCTACCGGCAAAAGTAAGGAGATGAGAGAAGGCACTGAGCGATCCAGGTGAGAGGTCATGGTGGCTTGGAACAGGGTGAGACAGTAGAGGTGGTAGGAAGGGGTTGGATTCTGCATGAATTTTGAAGGGGGAGCTTGCAAATTTGCTGAAGGATTTAGAGTTGGAGTGTGACAAAAAGGGAGTTGTTAAGGGTGATTCCAAGATTTTTGTTATTGTTACTACTTTTATTTATGAGCAATGGGAATCACTAAGGTGGGGGAGATAGCAGTAAGCAGTTTGTGGGGAGGAGATGGAGTCAATTTTGAAAATGCAGAATTTGAGATTACTATTAGATGTGCAAGCAGTAGAGAGAAGTCCAGGAGTCAGGGAGGAGGTGCTAGCTAGTGAGCTCAATTTAAGAGCTGTTGGTGTAGCGATAATATTTGAATCTATGAAACTGCATCGTATCACCAAGGAGGTGACTTGTACAGAGAAAAGAAAAGGTGAGAGGACTGTGTTTCAGAGCACAACAGAGATTGTAATGAGCAAGAGACCAGGAAACTACAGAGAAAATCAGGGAGTGTGGAATCCCAAAGGTCAAGTGGAAAGTTTTTGTCAAAGGAAATGCTCAGTGATAAAATGTATTTGTTACTGATAAATATTTACTTATTAAATATTGATGTGTAAATTTTATTATTAATAAGGATTTGTGTTATTAAACAAAGTATTGTGTTTACATTTCTGATTGTTAGTCACCTTTTTCAAATTTTTATTTAGATTTATCTGAATTTTAGAATAAGTTACTCAGTTTGAGATCCATGAAAGCAATGTATCCATTTTCTGAGATCTTTTAAATTTTTTCTCAGCAATATTTTTTGGTTTTTAGTGTATAGGTCTTGAACATCTTTCGTCGTATTTATCCCTAAGTATTTTATAGTTTTACTGGTATTGTATAAGGCGTTTTGTTTAATTTACAGCAGAGGCGGTGGTACAGCCAGTGTCTTTTGGGGGCTGTGGAGGTCCAGTATTGTTTGTATAAATCCTGTGCCTTTTTCCCTTGTGGCTTCTTTTCTGGATCCTTGTTCTTGGCTCCTATCCTGTGACTGCTGCTGTGTCTACTTCTGGTAATTTCTCAGCTTTCAGTTCTGTTATCCCACAACTTTGCTTCTTGGATGGTGGACCAAGATGAACCCTAGAACACTTCCCTGAGGGCAGCCCATTACAGAGCCCTGGGTGAGGGGAGCTGACAGCGGCCATGAGGGCAACCACAGAGGACACGTGGCATGGAAAGCTTAGCTTTCCCTTAGCTCTCTAGTGTAACTTACACAAAATCATTTAGGGCTTAAAAACATGTTTACGGAGTTTCACAAGCTAAAACCTGGTTACGATATCAATGGGACTTGATAGCCTAGTGGTTCTCTGGCTTCCCATCCCACAATCCCGCTGATGACAAGGTGGGACAATTACTCTTTATTTTTTAAAATGTTTGCTTTCCTAGACCTTGATGAAATATGAAAAAATTGTTAAGTGACATGAACTCATTCTCCATTATGTAGGCTGTTGGAGGAACTGATATCACCGGCTGCGTTTGCTCAGGGTTCAGGATCTAGAACTCACCATCCTGGGAGGGTGGAGGCAGCTCTGCTCAGCCCTGGGAGTGGTGTCCTTCCTGCCACTGCTTTTCCTCCAGGCACAGACACAGACCTAGAGGGCAGAGGGGGTGAGGGCAGAACTCACCAGAGACCTCAGCAGAACGCGACTGCCCAGAGACCACTGGACTCCCATAAATGCGTGTTCACACCTCCTGGTTTCACACCTTTGTACCAGATGGAGATCCCCACAGTTCAGGGTCTGTGCCAATAAGTGTTTAAAATCAACTTAAGGGGTCTGACTTGCATATATTCTCTTTTGCCATACCCAAGACATCATGATCTCAAAGCCTTTTCATAAGTAATTTTTTAAATTTATTTATTCATTAATGCAAAATATATTTACAGACTCTGTGCTAGTACAATTGTTTGCAAAATAGGCATAACTCTGTGTTCATAGAGCTTGATGCCAGGCCAGTGCATCACTGCCCATGGGGCAAGCGCATGAAGCCAGGAGACCCAACTGGGTCGTGGGGTCAAGAAAGGCTTCTCGCAGGAATGAGCTCTAAGCCTGCAGATGGGAAAGGCTGGGCAGCAGCCGGGTGTCTGGGAGGAGCCTGGTGTGAGCAGCACAGTTTGCAGGGGTGTGCAGAAGGCCTCTGGAGCTGTCAGTGCCCAGGACACTGAGGGTAGCTGAGGGGCTTTACCAGCATTTTATAGGGAAGCAGAACCATGCCAGGTATATTGAGCAGAGAGAGGTTCAGTACAGGGAGGTGGGGGCTTTTTTAACCATTAGAGAGACTGGGAAAGTGGAGGTCAGGAAAACCCCCTGAGAACTTCCAGACAGAAGTCAAAGGGAAGATATCTCAGATGCTGGGGCCTGCAGTGCCAAAGCAGGTGTTGCCTGGAGGTCACCTGGAGAACCTGTGCATAGATGTCACCTGCAGCACACAGGGGGTGAGTCTCAGAAGCCTGGAGGCCAGAGAGCACTGCCAACAATCCCAGTGGCAAAGGAAAGCCGCTGTTCCTCCACCTCCCTGCTCCAGGTCCCAGTGCTGGTGCCCACGGACTGAGTCTCACCTGGACCCAGGTGGAGAAGGGATTTGGTAGCCCCAGGCTTGTCCCTGAAGAAGCAGAGGGCAGTGCAGCAGGGACAAGGAGACACTATGACAACCGACAATCCAGGAAGATCAGTTTTGGAGGAGCTGCGTTGGAGTCCTGCCTATTGCTTTCTGGCTGTATGTCTATCTCAGTTTCCTCCTCTGCAACGTGGATGACAATACTTTCTGCTTGATGTTTAACAGAAAATATTAGACAAGGAACATAAGTAAAGTGCTTAGTATAGTCTTGGCACTCAGGTTTCAATGATATCTGGTTATTATTATTGTTATTAGCATTTTTTGTATTGACTATAAATACAGAACAGAAATATGCTCATCTTTTTAAAAAGGTGCAGTAGCTTTGGGTGTTGTAGGGAACAGCAGCCATGTGTGTTGAGCCAAGTGACTCTGGGTCCAGAACCACGGGGGTGAGGCTCAGAGCACATACTGCTCCCATTGGACTCCCACTGCCTTACCAAGTTACTGTGCCAGTCTCAATACTTTCGAATCAGTCCCTGTATGATGCCTGTGGGGTGAGGAGGATCATTTCTTTACTTTGGGCCCGGAGAGAACTTGTCTTCACCAGGGACCTCTTTCTAAACCTCTGGCCAGTGGAGTTCAAATGGTGTCGCTGACCTCTCCGAACCCAGAGTGTTCTCTGGCTTCTTCCTCCATCTGGGGTGGCATGGGCCACAGGAGCCTCTGAATGGGGTTTGCACTCCTGTCTGGGGAAGGTACTGTGGTGTAATGGGGGCAGCACCCTTCTGGGGAGCAGGCACCCCCACCCCACTCTGCAGCAGAGAAGACACCTGTGCTCTGGAGTCTCCATGTCTTACCCGCAAAGCCCTGCCCTGCCCTGGATCGGCCTGCCCTGCCCACGTACAGGATCGCTGTGAGAACGCAACCGCTGTAGACAGAGGGCCTTGTGGACTGAGTGGTGCTGGACCTCGGGCCCTTTGATTTCTGACCTCCTGGTCCTACAGAAAGACGGGACCTCCCCCTACCCTGAGACTACCCAGAGGTTCATGCTCCTGTCCTGGGGGTGATCCTCAAGTCTGCCCTGGGAGTGCCCTGGTGGGAGGCCTGCTCTGGACTGAGGCTGAGTTCAGAATAAAGCACATTAGCTGAACAATGTATGGTCCTGCTCAGCAAAGAAACCCCTGGGGAGCGCGGAGTATGACTCCCCTTCCGGCTCCTGATAAAGGAGAATGCTGGGAGCGTCATCCTAGCGTTGCAGCCTGGGGTCAACAGTCCAGACACTGGGCCTCTCTTCCTTCCCCAGCATTCCTCAAGACCTTCATCACCCAACTCCCTGCCCCCAAGTCAGAGTGACGGATCAAGGCTCTGCCAGAATAAAGACTCTTCTGTGTCCATGTGGACTGACCTCAGGCTCCCTTCCCCCGCCACATCCCGCCAGGCCCAGGGGCGTTCTTGCAGACATGAAACAGCAGGATCAAAGGGTCTGGCGAACACCTAGTGTAAGGGCTTTTGTCAAGGGCGACACCGAGCCCCCTGTAGAGTAGGAAGGGGCCTGGAGAGGAACTAGTTCAGCTTCTGGTGGAACTTCAGGCATCACACTAACAGGGCAGGGGACCTGTCCTCCGCTGGAAAGAGTCTAACAAGCAAACATGCCCCCTGCATTTGTCTGATGGGAGATGAGGGAGGTGAAGAAGAGAACGGAAGGCTGAGAGGTGGTGCTGGCCACACAGGGCTGTCTGGGCCATGGGAAGGATTTGGGTCCTTTATTCAAAAGCAACAGGAGAGTTTTGAAGGGATTTTAGAGTGAGTAATTGTGGGTAAAATTGTAATGTTTCCAGAATATCTCTCCTGGCTTTAGTGTATTTGCATCATTCCTCAGGGGTGGAGAGAAGCTCATCTCCATATCAGTGGGTAATTACCTGGGCAACCCAGGGCTTATCTCTACCTGAGAGGTGAGGGGAGGGCTGGTTTTGCTTCTACCTGAGCAGGAAAGAGAGAAAGGCCTCAGACTGCAGTTTGTAAGCAATAAACGGATTTTAAACTTTATTTCTCCCTTTGACTGATTTCGGTTTTAGAGTTATTTTGCCCCGAGATTTCCTCTCCCTGGACATACAGTAATACAGTCAGGTTTGCTTTTGTTCTGTTTTACTTTGTGTAAGTGAATGAATTGGAGGGGTCAGGACAGGAGGCCTGGAGCATATTGCAGAGGTCCAGGCAGGAGGATGGCAGCTGGGATTAAGGTGCTGAGGGTGGGGGCAGACTTGAGGGATGTTTAGGGAGTTAAAAATAAACCTGCCAGAGGATCTGATCAGCAGCAGTCAGTCACCTAGGAGAAATGAATGTCCATCCCCCATCAATTCCCCCCTCCTCTGTGTCAGCGATGGATCTGCAGGTCCCAGGGTGAGGGGCATGTGCAGGGAACATAGCAAAGTAGGAGCAGAGGCTGCTGCAAACTCATGGGATGCACAGGGGACCTCACAACCATGCCCATCTGTGGACCCTGCACCTCCTCAGGAGCTACAGGGGTTGCTCCAGGGAGAGGAGGGGAGAGGAAGCTGGTCTCTGTTCTCCAGCCTGCAGGGGCACTGAAGGCCTGGGGCACTGACTGTAAGGGTCTGGGGAGGTGAGGAAGAGCAGAGGAGGGGCCGGGGCATGGGGTCTCCATTCTGTCCCTGTGCCTGTACTCCTGTTTCAGCCGGGGTCAGGAAAGGCGGCAGGCTAGGGAATCTGAGAACTGGCATTTGATGCCTCCGGAGGCAGGGCAGTTAATGAGATGAAGGCATGAGCCCAGGGGGCCTGTCTGCAGCCCAGCCTGCCCCCCTCTGTGGCACTAAGGGCAGACTGAAAGGTCAGGAGGCCCCTTCTCTCCCTCAGAGTGCAGTTCCTTCCTTGCAGCTCCCTGGATGTGGACCCTTTCGTGCAGGGCTCTCCTGGTGGCCCCCTGCTTCTCCTCCTTGCCCCTCCGAGCATCTGCTCCCTTCAGCTTCAATGCCTCACAGTGGTGGCAGCTGCAGGACTGGGGTTCTGGCTCACTGCCTCCGCCTCTGCCTCACTTCCTGCAGCCCCCAGGGGAAGCTTGGATTGGAGGTGGAGAGCTGGGTTGCTTCCTCCTGTATTCTGTGCCCCCAGGCCCCAGGGTTTCTGGTAACCTCTCCCCATCCTGGGCCCTGTTCCCTCTCCTGCCTTCTCTGGGAGGATGCTGGGAGTCAGGCAGGAAAGCCCTTCTCCCAGCAGGTGGGCACTCGGGGCCACCAGGGTCTACCTTCTCCCCACCACAGCTTCTTATCTGCACTGACCTTGGCTTTTTGCAGGATCCGTACTGGAGGGAAATGGTAGACCCTGAAGAATGCTGTGTTTTTGGGGTCACTGAGAGAGATGGCATGCAGGTGGGGAGGGGGCAGAGGGAAAAAGCATTTTAAAATATTTTTGTTCTTTTATTCTCCAAGTGGGTTACTCTAGTCCTGGTAAAATACCACTTTGGAGTTATCTGGTTTGAATGAGTAAGTTATTCTCTTGGGTATGGGACTTAACACACGTCCTCTCTTTTCTGGCCTTGATTTCCTTATCTGTTAAAAGGGTCTTATACCTCTAACACCTCTGTGGGTGATAGGATCACAGGAGGCCTGGGAGCAAATGCCAGACTGAATGACGGGGGCCACACAGGATATATTCTGTACGGGTCTCTCAGCCCCACACTTCCTGCCTTTTGTTATAGTGGCATTAAATTTAAGGTAATGTGATAAATAACAAAGCAGGAATTAAAAAAAAGATTTTCTTGAAGAACTGCGAATTTGAGCTGGATGAGAGAGGCTATCTCACGCCCTGGCAGGCCTGTAAGGCCAGTTAGCTGGCCACCCAGACAGGCTAACCCAGGGCAGGCTCAACGTGCTGGGAAGAGGGTTTGTCCTTTGCCCCTGCTCTAAGCTGTCAGCAAATTCCTGGAACTGGTGAGCATGCAGAGGAGGGTGGGGGCCTCACTGGGGAGTCCAGAGCCCCATGCCAGTACACCTGAGGAAGGCTGAGCTTCCCCAAGGCACCTCTCACTGTGCGACTGGCTGAGCTCTTGCAGAGGCCTGGAGCAGGAAGAAGCCCATGTCAGCCAAGTCCTGCTTTGAGATGCCCCCTTCCATGATGCCACCCTTCACCCCTCGGCGACGGTGCACTTTCTTATGTGGAGACAGCTCCCTGGGAAGGCTCCACCTTGAAGTGATTAATACCCAGAGGCATTAGGAACTCAAGCTCCTTGGGGACCACATAGTACCCTCCCTCCCCATGGTCGGAGCAGCCTTTGCTCCCTGTGAAGATGGCCTAATGCTCAGAAACTGCACTGTCCCCAGCGTCTCTGGACTCAGGGTCCTAAGGGAGCCATAGGGAGCCACTGCACCTGTCCGGTCCTGCTGAGGAAGGGGCTGGAGAAGAATTTCACTACCTCATCCCAGTCCATCCTCTGACAGGGGCTCTTCAGAAGCCCTTTGTGTGGCCGAAGGAGGATCCACCAGGAGGCCTCCTGCCCCTCCTCACTCTTTGTGAGCTCCAGTGAGCAGGTCGGAGATCCAGGCCCCTGTGCTCATCACACGCACGTGTGATGACAGCCAGTGAGGAGCCATGGACGGCAGGGGCCCTGGCTCACCCCAGCCCCCGGCTCTGGGGGTGGTACTGATACAGGGGACAGGGTTGGGGCTATGGGGTTGAGTGGGGGATACTAGGCCTCCCCAAGGCTCAAGGGCTGACTCTAGACCAATAATTATGGTGATTATGTTTCTGTGGCTAAGTGATTGGTTTACTAAAAGGAAGAAATATAGCCCTGGTCACTGAGGTGTGAAGAGAAGTTTATTTGAGGTGCTCTGAAAAGGATGAAAATTCCTACTTCTGCCTTGGCTGAATATTGTCATGTCTGACAATATTAGTCTCATGCCTGAGACTATGGCAGCTGTTTTGTAATCATGAGGAAACAAGTTTAAGGACTAAGTCAACGGGATGGGAATGTCAGATGGAAAAATGGAAAGAATCTGAATTGTGCATGACATCTCTGAGCCTTGCAACCTTGCAAATGCCATTTCTCAGACTGGTTGTGTATGATAGTAAGTGCCACTGCCTTTGGGTTTTCTGTTTCATAGTCCTGAAAATACCAGAGATAAAGCGAGTCTTCAGGTGTGTAACAGATAATCCTGGTGCTTGGCCTAGATCCCCTTAGATCTCACTGCTGTTCTCCACCCAACACCCACCTCCACCCTCACTCTAGTGTGATTTCAGCACCTAGAGATCCTTCAGGGAACATGTCACATGCTGTTTCCTACAGGAAGGTCTCCTGGAGCCTCCTAAGAACTGATCTCACCCTGCACTGGGCTCACGTGGAGTTCACACATGGCCTTTGTTTGGGCCTGGCTTCTGCACTCTGCATTGTTGTGATGGGTGTGCCTTCATCAGGACAGGAGCACCCTCTGGGTCTCTGAGCCTTGCAGTCCCCAGGGTGTATGGAGAACATGTCGTGTGAAGACCTGAACAAGCACCATACTGTAAAGGAATTGGATGATGTCTTACCAAGAGTTTCACCAACGAGCAAAGGCAATGGGGATGTGTACCACGTGGGGGAACCTGGGGGCCATGGGGTGGACAGAGCCATTGTGGCTGGAGCGATGGTGGGGTCAGCTCTGTGAGCTTTCTTCTCAGGTGGAGAGCGTCGGTCTGTGGGAGAGCAGTGGGTCTGGCTCAGGGCCACATTCAGAGGATGCTGGGCTCTCTGGCTCCTGGGGCCCTGCCTCTGGCCTTCTTCTCTCACCACCCACAGGCCCTGCCCAGCCCTGCTGGTGCTCTGGAGTGCCCTGGGGTGTCCTGGGCTCACAGAAACTATTTGTCACATTTTTGCCCCCTGTTTGGCTGATCCAGAACTGCCAGCCAACAATACACAGATTAAAGTACAGGCATAAGTAATGAGAGCAGCCACCTGGCCTGGAGGCCTTCTGGCTCCTGGCACCTGCCTTTTTGTGGAGCTCCCTTCCCCTCAACTCCACCACAGCCTAGGAAGCCAGGGAATCTGCCTGCATCCACCATACAGCACAGCACTTTTCCTTCTGACAACAAGCTCTCTCTAGACGCTCACTCCTCCTGTGGGGAACTGATGCTACCCTCGTGCCTGGGCAGAAAGCGTGCCACTCAGTCTCTGGGCTGCACTGGCTTTTCTTCCCATTGCCACTTGGCTCTGGGCTCCAATCCAGAGCCCCTGCCCCAGGCCCCCGTTCAGTGTCCTCAGCATACCCAGGCAGCCATCCCAGGCTGGGAGCAGCTTCACGTTCTCCATCTCTGTGTGGGCTCACCTCCCAGCATGCAGAGACCCCGTGAAGGCACCACCACTGTCTCCCGGGCCCCACTAGGTGCCCCGGGGCCCTTTATACAAGGCATGCAAGGTGACCCCGTTCCCAGGAGTCCAGCTCATTCTAACATCAGAACAAGAAGGCACAGGGGATTCAGGCAGGACCATTGTGGGAGCAGGGTGCTGCCCTTCCCATCTCCGCTCCTCCTGCAAGTGCTCAGCCAGGAACTCAGAGTGAGAATCCTCCTGGAGGCAGAGGATGTGGCCTCAGACCAGGGGGCAGAAGCCAGGACTGCACAACAGCCTCCCTCAGAGCAACCTTGGCCAAGCACCACCCACTGCAGCTTTAGTCCCCAAATAAAAAACAGAAAGCTTGAACAAGAAGCTTTCTTATCAGGTTATTGAGTGATGTATAATAAAGCAACCAAGATTTATTAGCTTAAACCAACAGCATTTAACTTGCTTATGACTCAGTGGGTTCAATCATCTCTGCTCCTCTTAGCACTATCTGGTGTGGCTCCCTGGCCAGGGGCTCCTCCCTCACACCCTTGTGTAGCCTTTTCATGTGGATGTCTGGCTTCTGAACAAGTTGGTAGCTGGATGCCAAGTGCTAGCACCTGACATGGAGGGAGAGAGGAGGAGGGGGAGGGAGATAGACAGACAGTCAGACTGACAGATGCCAGAATCAGGTGGAGGCTGCCTGGTACTATAGACTGTTCTGTTCAGCATGATCTATGTGTTAGGGCAAGTTACTAAGTGTAACTCTAGGGAGAGGAGATCCCCAGGCAAAATACCTTTGAAACCAAAATCAGTCAAAGGGAGAAATAAAGTTTAAAACCTGTTTATTTCTTACAAGCAGTCGTCCAGCCTCCCTCTCTCTCTCCTGCTGTGGCAGAAACTAGCGAATAATCCCCCCAACCTCTCCAGTCCAGATAAGCCCTGGCTCACCCATGTAACTACCCATTGATATGGAGATGGACTACTTCTCTCCACCCTTTGGAAACACCTGTTGATATGGAGATGCACTAAAGCCAGGTGAAAGATTCTGGAAATATTGCAATTCTACCCACAGGTCACCCCTCCAGAAGTCTTACTTTACAATGTACTCATTCCCCATCTTCCTCAATGGCCCCTGAATGAGAAACTGGAGCATTGTAACCAGACTAATGACATACAACAGCAACAGCAATAAACCAATGATAATTCTCAAGCTGGAGGATTCAGCTAGGTTCAAAGTCCTGTGCAGATTAAGTCCATAGCTCGCCCATTCCGGCAGGCAGTAGCTGAAGAGGTACAGAGAGTTCAGAGCAATCAACATGCAGCAGCTGCAGCCGGGGTGCATCCAAGCCATAGGGACTGTAGAAGAAAATAACCTTAAGAGTGATAAGATACATGTTTTAATCACACCAGCAAAGGCAAATACTGTCCATCAGGTAGGATATATGCAAGAGAGTGGTCCTGTGATAGAACAGTAGCAGGAATGGTATCTCGTCCTGGTCTAGTATACCAGACTTTCACCCCCCCCTCCCCGTGGGAGTTACAGATGGGTCAAAATATAGGGCTGCAGGAGGTACATGCACTGACTGTAAAGATAAAACAATACTTCCCCATAAGATGCTCTTATCTCCTGGACATTTTGGTACACTACTGTGATCTTTGGGGGTCACTCTGCTGTTACTCCAGGAATACACATGAGGCCAGCTTCCAGGCCTTTTCCCCAAGGTTCCAGAAAGGCCAGCCATCACTGGTCCATATATCGAACTGTCCAGGGCCAGGTCTACTCAACAGTGTCTCTAGACTTTAAAGCAGTAGGAACAGGCAGCAGGATGTTGCTCTGATGGCCATTTCCTGGCTTCAGTAACTTCTCTTTGGTTTGCACAGACAGTTGTATAGGAGAGGCAGCAATGTGTGTTAGCATATTCACAGGGCTCAGGGCTCCTTTTCGGGGCTTCTCATTCAAACACTATAGCACTGTCCATGAGGGAACTGACCAGGCCTGTACACAATCGGTGTCCGACTTCAGGCCAGACTTCAACAAACCGTTTCACCTCTTTATTATGCCTGCTCCGGTAAGGTTATATGGTACATGAAACTTCCACTTTATTCCTAATTGCTGCACCCATTTTTGTAATGTATGTCCAGTAAAGTGGGTGCCTTGATTGCTCTCAATCACCTGCGGCCAGCCATAGGCTGCAAAGAGACACTCTAGGCCCCTTTTGGTGGTTTGCTGATCTGCACGACATGCAGGAAAAGCAACCAATAGCCCAGTAGCTGTGTCTACACAAGTCATGGCATACTGATATCCTTCTGATATGGGCAGAGGCCCAATATAGTCTATCTGCCACCTGACAAAGGGAATTGGCCCCTTACTATTGTCCCATGTTGCTGTGGAACTAGGTGCAAGTCCCTCTTAGAGCACACAAGGTACTCCCTCCAGGCTCTGCTGACTTCTTCAAAGGTCAACAGCAAGTCCCACTGACAGGCTACAGCCCACATTATTGTCTTTTGCCCTGTGTGCAACAAATGCTGATGTAACCATTGGGCTACATCAGAGGCAGGCTTTCCTTCTAGCCAGCACACCTGGGCCAATGTGTCTGCTCCATCATTCCCTGGGGATACCGAAGGCAAATGGCCAGTGACATGATATACAGTAAGAGTCTTAGGCTGACCAGAGGCCCATAGGTCTTGCCACAACTCTTGCCCCTCAAGCGGGCAGTGACCAACCGTCCAGTTGGCATGGTACCATGTTGGTAGCCACAGGGTCAAGCCCTGATAGATGGCCCAGCTGCCAGTGCAGACAACTACAGGTGAGGGCTCCTGGGTGATCATGAGCCATACTCCCCACAACTCAGCCCATTGGCTTCTTTCCCATGTTCGTGCTCCACCCATATTGTCTCAGCCTTAGGATGGAAAGCCACAGCCCTACATTTCAGGGGCTGCCCACAACTGGAGATATCTGTGTACCAAACATCTTCAGGTATAGGGGATTTTCCCTTCTAACAAGGACTCGTCACTACCAATGGTTCAAAAGCAAGTTCTTCCTGATTTCCACTGGCATACATCACTGGTCCCAGTAAGCATTGGAGTTCTCCACTTAAGGGGCTAGTAGAGAGGGTGCTACACTGCTGTAAATATGTGCCCCATTTGGCCAGTGTAGGCATCTGTATCATGCCACTCTGTGGCCTTTGGGTCCAGTCTCACACCCACCCTGTGATGGGATAGGTGGTTATTACCTTGGTCAGAGCTGTTCCGGTGATGGGCTCTGTAGTCAGCAAGGCATGGTACACAGCAGCCAGTTGCCTCTCTGTCAAGGTGTACCGGACCTCTGCTCCTTTCCATAGTTGTGACCAGAATCCAATAGGTTGGTGTGTCTGTTCAAGCCGCTGCCAAAGACCCCATCCATAACCATCTTTGGTTACATGAACATTTAGCTCACAGGGCCTTGACGAGTGCATTACACTCAAAGCCTGTACGGCCTTGACTGTTCACTTAGCAGCAGTAAAAGCAGCTGCATGTCTCATCCCAGTCCCACCTGATGCCCTTTTGTACCAACCAGTATAAGGGCTTCAGAATTTGTGCCAAGTGCAGAATAAACACTCTCCACTAGCCCAAAAGACCCAAAAACTCTTGTAATACTGCCACAGTGGTAGCAGTAGGGAAAGCCTGGACCTTGTCTATGACTGCTTCAGGAATAACTTTAGTTTTACCTGGACAGACAACCCCCAACCAGGTCCCTGAACCTTGGTGCTGTTCACAGCCCATCCTTTCTCCTGTAGATGTTGCAGCGGTCTAGGAACTGCCCCTTCTAAATCTGAAAGCAAATCAGATGTGAGTATAATATCTTCAATGTAGTGATACAACCGCACCATTTGTGGTTTCTTCCATGTGGCCAAATCCTGGGCTACAAGTCCGTGACAAATGGTGGGACTGTGGAGGTATTCCTGTGGAAGGACAGTGCTGGTCTTCCCGTGTGAGGGCAAACTGTTCCTGACTGTCCTGTGCTGTGTCAATAGAGAAGAAAGCATTAGCAAGGTATAGAACATAATGATATGTTCCCAGTTCATGACTTAATGTGTCCATAATGGCTGCTACAGAGGGGACAGCAGCATGCAAAGGGGTGTGACTTTATTCGATTCCTTGTAGTCCATACACCAGGAGCCATCTGGCTTGTTCACTGGCCACACTGAGGAATTAAAAGGACTATGATTGGGCTTTATGATGCCCACCTTCTCCAACTCCTGTAGAGTTGTCCAATTTCCTTGTGCCCACCAGGGGATTTATACTGCTTAGTATTTGTCACCCACCAAGGTACAGGCAGAGCTATAGGTGGGTGCTTAGCATGTCCCCTCAGAACTGCCTTTACCACACATAGCCTCAGTCTGAACTCATTTGCAGTGGTCTGTGACCACAGGCCCTGCAGGATATCTACCCCCAAAATATATTCAGGGATGGGAGAAATGTACACAGTATACTCCTTTGGGGGTAAACACCCTATCCTCAATGGGATTGACCTTTCTTCACTCTAATTGCCTTTCCCCAATAGCCATCTATCACAGCAGGGGTCCCAGGAAAATGCTCAGGGTTGCCATGGATCAGAGATCACTCAGCTCCTGTGTCCACCAGAGCCAGGACATGTACATTCACAGGGAACCAATGAGTTTATAATTCTACATGTGTCCTCTGGCCCCCACCATGTCCCCCAAGGCAGGGACCTTGACCCTCCACCCCAGTTGAACCATGATGCCCAATCGTTTTCCTGTGGGGTGAGGGCTCAGATGGATCCTGAGTACTGTACCCCATGAAATTTTGCAGGGACACAGGCCGGGCATGAGGCCTTGACTCTGGTTTCCATGTCTTGGACCTCAGTAGCTGGAACTGCTGCTCTGGCTTTAATTGGTGCCACAGTTCTAACAGTATTCTATTGGGCTGCCCATTGAATTCTTCTGTCACTACCCTGGCCTTTATCAAATCAACCCACATCTAGGTCCTTGAGACCTTCACGGGATCCTTTGCTTCTCTCCTTTCAGTAGTAGCCCATACTTCCCTCCCTGCCCTTATTGTTTCAGCCTCCCCTAGATCTGCTAAAGTATGAGTAGCCTCACTTATGGGCTGCCCTAGGTGGGGGACATGAGTAGTCACTAGGGGCCCAAAGAGAGATGTGGGAGCTGTATGCAGCACCAGATTTCTCATTCCTATGGTGAATACCTCCTCATCAGGGCCCTGGGGGTCCATATTATAGGTGATATTTTTCATGCCCAATTCCTGCAATACATATTGGAGCTCTACGTATATTTTCCAGCTAGTGGGTAAATATGGTAAATCACCCGGATTAGGCCAAACTACCCTGATGGCAGGTGTCAGCCAATCCAGAAGTGTCTGCTTCCCTGAGGCATGACGGGCACTTTGCATCTGCTGTTGGAGGGAAGGGTGAGTTGTTAGGGAAGCCATTCTACTCCTCTCAGTACCCGACACAACAATGTTTTCCACCCCCACATCCCAGAGACGTAAAAGCCATTAGGCAGAGATTCCAGTGGCTTCTGCCTATACCGGACGCTCATGTCCACCAGCTCATCCTGGGTATAGGGACAGAGCATGGAATGCTCCAAAACCTGGGGAGGAGGTGCCTCCTTCCCCTGAGGAGTCCGTGGTTGTTTTGTTTTTATTTTTTTTAATTACAGCTGGGCAGGCCTTTAATACAGGGGAGGCTGGTGCCTCAGGAGGTGGCCTCGGCAGCAGGTCAGCCCCTGGCCCCGCCTCCTCCTCTTCTCCCCGGGCTCTTCCACCGTCTCCGGGGCTGAAGGCACCACGCTTTCCTCTCCACCCCCATGGCCTCCTGCAACGCGGCTTCTCCTGCCACTTCTACCCTCACTGTTGCTAAGGAATCTTCCAAGAGTGTGACCCATTTTCTCAATAACTGTCTCTCTTACTTAAGGGCATCCCGTAGGTCCTCGCCCAGCTCCTCCAAGCAACGCTGAAGTGTGTCTCTCTCCTGCTGAAGTCCCTCCTTCTCCTTGATAACCCTCTCTTTCTCCTTGATAGTCCTCTCTCTGTCTTCGATAACATTTTCCACTACCTCAGGAAAAGAGACCATATCATGCCAGCTGCTACACGGCCACTCAGAGCCTCTAAGCAGTTTTGTACCTCACAGAGGGCAAATTCTGCAGCTTCCAGTGTTGTCTTTACCCTTTCCCAGTTCTGGGGAAGGCCCCATCCCTCTATGAGGTGCTTTACCCTGGACTAATTCCCCACTAGGGGCTCCTAAATTGGAAGCCCCACAGAGATGGGCTCCTGGGTGAAGCTGCACCCTCTGCTGCTGCAGCCACTGGGTCCTCCCCACTATGCATGGTGTGTGTGGGGGTTATGGGCATCTCCCCACCATCTCTAGGGGCAGCTCACCCAATGCTTGCATCCATGTAGATAGATTTCAGGTTCAGAGGTCCTGCCGACTAACACCAGATGTACCTCTGGGGATGGGAAATCCCGAGGCAAAATACCTTTGAAACCAAAATCAGTCAAAGGGAGAAATAAAGTTTAAAACCTGTTTATTGCTTACAATCAGTCATCCAGCATCTCCCTCTCTCTCTCTCTCTCCTGCTGCAGCAGAAGCCAGCCAATACTCCCCCCAACCTCTCCAGTCAGGATATGCTCTTGCTTGCCCATGTAGCTCCCCATTGATATGGAGATGGCTACTTCTCTCCACCCTTTGGAAACACCTGTTGATATGGAGATGCACTAAAGCCAGGTGAGAGATTCTGGAAAAACTGCAATTTTACCCACACTAAGACTGGCCTGTACTCAGGTGAAGGAGAAAAAATCTCCACTTGCAGACAGGAGGGTGTCAGAGAACTTGTGGACTTGTGGACATGCTTTGATACCACCATGTTTTCCAAACCCCTTCCACCTCTAAAGGGGCTATGGGTGTGATATGGTGTGTGACAGCACTGTGAGGCCAGGCTCCCCCAGCCCCACCCTGCGGGTCCTGCTTCCTAAATCCCACTCCCCCTCTCAAATGAACCTACACATGAGGTGGAACAGAAATCGTGATCATCTGTGGCAGTGCAGTCTACCCTCTCCTTTTTGGAGATACCAGTTCATGCATAAAGATCTGCATTGGGGAGCATCTGAAAGGCCCGTCTCTGGAAATCTCTAGTTGGCAAAGTGCCAGCTATCTGCCTTCTGACTTCTTTGAAGGGTCCTGAGAGGCTCTGGCCCAAGCATGGGGAACCTCCCTGGCCAGCCCCCAGCTGGTTCCTCTGGCTCAGCCCATAGCTGCCTTGGGACTGGACACCTCCTTGTTGTTCATGAGTCTCTTCTTTTCATCGGTTTCTCTATCAAGGTCTCATTCCTTTCCAACAGTCTGAGACTCTCAAGTGCCCCTTCTCACGACAAGTGTATTTGTAAGGATGGGGTTACCGTCAAGCATGACACCATGATGGATGCCACCCGGGGCTGGGCCTGGTGTCCAGGGCTTGGTGGTTGCCAGTCATGCCCAGCGGTGCTGCCCAGGTGACAGACACATTTTCTGTCCGGGGTGAAGGCTCTGGAGTCTCCCTTGTGCTTTTGCGGACCACGGCCTCTATGTGGCAGTAGCAGGGAATTAAGGGTGGAGACCTGGAGAGTGGGAGTAGAGTGTGGTTATTGAAATAAGGAGGGGCCTTCTGGGTCACCTCTGGGTCCTCTCCCTGCCAAGCTCATTTCTGCTGCTGAAGGCACTCTTCTCTTCCCCTGGCTCAGGCACTGTCACCCCGAGGTGGGACAGTTCTGTGCCATTTTCAGCCTTATGGCCACATCATCTTGAGCTCCCCATATAGCAGGCACAGATACCCCAAGAAGCCGCAGCAAGCCCACGGCGGCGTCTGGGGCCTCTGGGCACTGAAGTGCAGTGAGCACACTGCCGAGCTCCGAGGAGCTCCAGGGGCTGTCCACCCAGATCAAGGTGAGCTAGTTACGCAGAACAGCCTCTGAACTGTGAACACGGGTCAGCCACTGGGGGTTCTGGAGGCAGGTTTCGGCTCCACCCCACTCAGATGTGTGACATATGATAGGTCAGGTCCCTTCTCTGGCCTTCAGGTTCCCCACCTGTCCGAAGACGGTTTGGGCTAAGGTACTGCTGCGCCACCTTCAGTTTGAAGCTGTGATCAAAGACTCTGAGTGGCCAGCAAATGAGAAAGGAACTGAGCCCCTCCTGTGCCTGTGGGTCTGGGGTAGTTCTGGAAGGGGAGAGAGAGGGCCAGAGCAGGCCTCACAAACATGTGGCAAGGTGTCAGGGGCTGTCTCCAGATAGAAAGTAGGGGACAGCAGCAGACCCCGCCTCAGAGGACTGTGGGCCTGGGCGCAGAGGCAAATCCACAGCATCCCTGCAGCCCTGCCCACATGGCTCACTTACTGGGATCCCTCCCATGCCCCTCTTTACCTGAGAGCTGCCCACCCACCCCTGAAGACTCAGTTTACCCTTCAGCTTTTCCATGAAGATTTCAGTGGGCCCACGTCTAGGTCAACTGCCTTCCCCGTATTTCTTCTGGATTTCGTGCTGATCACTGTGGAGTTTTTATCTTACACATACACACACACACAGTGGGTACACTGCTGCATTTTTACAGAATAATTACAATCACTTCTGCTGCGGCTGACAGAAGAATCCATCATTTCCACAACTGGGGTTTGTTCCACTGCAGAGTTCTGGGAAGGCCTCAGCGGAGGGCCTTACTTCCCACAGAACACTGGGAGGACTTCCTTATCCCCTGCACTGGTTGCTTTAGAGTCATTCCTTGCCCAAGGCCACCAACCCTCTCGCCTGCCTCCCTGTGGGCAGACAGCACTAAGCTTCCTTCCCAGGCATGGGTGTGGGGTGTGGGGCATTTTGCTGGTGCTGAGATGCCTGGAGCTGGTCTCCAGAGGCCACCATACACAGTCCCCTCTGAGGGTGTCTTTCTGGGAGGCTCCCAGTGGGTTAGGGCAGGTTTAGGCTGCTTGCAGAATCCCAGCTGCCGTGCCCACCCTTTCTGGTGTTGAGGATCACCTGCTCCCTTTTCTCCCCCTTGCTAATCTTTTCTCTTCTGTGCTCACTGTCTCTCCTTTGCCTCTGGGAGGCTGCTTGCACTATCAGTGAGTCACAAATTCATGTCTTAATAAGTTGTTCACCATATTGGATTGAAGATCTGTGTTTATACATATGGTTTCCCAATTAGCAACAAGCTTTGGGAAAGCAGGAGCTGTGTTGTATTAATCTATAATTCCAGTGGCTAGAAAAGTTCCAGACAGATGAGAGCTCAAGATATTTTTACTGAATTAAATTGAATCAAATATCCCAGTTGTCCAGCATTATCCAAGATGAGTCTGAATCAGGATTATGGATTACTCTCTCTTTTTGGGGCAGATCTGGTTATGTTAGTGCAGAAAAGTCAACAAGAATTTCTGTGTCATGGCATTCTGGAAACAGGGTGAGTCTTTGAGAACTGGCAAAACTCAAAGTCTGAGTGATAAAATCTTCAGTTGTCAATAGCTGGTAGGTCTTATTCCTTGAAGAAAGCGAGGCCTAGATGGCCAGAAAAATATGCACCATAGTCAAATAGGAACCAGAAGACAAAGTTAGAAACAGAACAGAAACCCGATCTTAGAGGTGGCTTGTTCGGCAGTGAAAGCGGCCAAGACAGTGGCTGGGGGACACAAGGGGCAGTGGTGCTAAGACTTGGGCCGATGTCCTTTCTCCCTTCCGGGGTGGCACTCTACTATCTGCTATACTAGATATTATATATCTATGGTATATAGTATATATGCCCTCATGGACTCGGGACACCATGGCCCAGCAGGTCTAACTTCCAGTTGTAGAAACTATACAGCCTATGGATTCATGTCCCTATGGAACACTGTCTCACTTCTGCATGGAAGCAGGCCATCGGAGGCCACCTGGTGGATTGAAGGTGGCTCCTGGGGTAAGAATTTTTAGGTTAGGTCAACTGGCTGGTAAAGTGCTTGACTGGGGTCAAAGCTTCAGGACCCACAAAGCATGGAAGGCATGGTGTGGGTCTAGAGTATTAATGCTGGTTGCATAGGGCTGGCTAGCCCTAGTGGAATTCTTGATTTTGTCCCTGCCTGAGATTGACGGAATATATGGACTTCAAGATGTGTCCCAAGTGGATGGGGCAGGGCCCACTCGTTCACCAAACAGACTAGCATGGGATGCCTGCCAGGGGCAGCAGTGGCCCTTCAGCCTGGTGAGCGTCTTGCTCTTCTTTCTAAGCATAATTAGCGCACAGGGGCAGCCACTTCTGGTCACTCCTGGCTTGCAACGGTAAATCTTGTCATTCACATAGGGCAGTGGAGGGGATGTGTGGTCCTGTTTGCATGGCCCGTGGGCACATGTGCAGTTTGTCTAAGACCTGAGTCAAGTGTGGACACAGTGAGGGTGAAAGGGGCTGTTACAGAGTTTAGGTTTGAAAACTGAGCTGCAGAGAGACTGTTCCTTCCTACTTGCCATTATTTTGACAATAACATGGCAGAGGTTTTCAACAAATGTTTCCAAACAGTCAAACTCGTTCCCTTGTTAGGGAGCTTAGATTATTGTAGTGATCAGTAGTGAAACAAGTGTATCCAAAACCTCTTTGCTTCAGGCCTTAAAACAAATTAAATTGAAATATAGTTGATATACAATATTACATTGGTTTTAGATGTATAACATAGTGATTCGACAATTATATATGTTACTAAATGCTCACCAAAATAAATGTACCATCTGTCAACATACAAATAAATCATGTATTATTACCTGTATTCCTTGTGTTGCACTTCCATCCCTGTGACTGATCTGAACTTTGTACTTCTACCCCCTTCGTCTGTCTCACCCATCCTCCCTTCTTCCCCTATGGTAACTAACAGCCCACTCTTTGTGCTTTGGTGATTCTTTAAATTACAAATGTAATTTTCTTAATAGTTATGGGCTAATCAACAGTTTATTTGTATTGGATAAGCTGTGGTAATTTGTCCTTTTAAGGAATTGGTCCACTTATTCCAGGTTTTCAAATTTCTGTCTGTTGAGTTGTTCATAGTTGTCCCTTAGTATCCTTTTGGTATCTGAAAGGTCTGTAGGAATAGCCCCTGCTACATTTCCAATATTAGTAATTTATGTTTTTTTCTTTTTCATTTGTCTATCTTGCTAAAGGTTTGTCAGTTTTGTCAATCTTTCCAAAGCTCCATTGATTTCCACAACAATTTTCTGTTTTTAGTTTCACTTATTTCTGCACTTACTTTTATTATTTCCAGAAACTTACTTTGGATTTATTTTGCTCTTCTTTTTCCAGGTTCTTGATATGGGGGTAGCTTGAATTATTGACTTTTCCTCTTTTCTGATGTATGAATTTAGTGCTAGCTAATGCATTTAACTATGTCACAAACTTTGGTACTACATTTTCATTTTCATTTAGTTCAAGTATTTTTTATTTCCATTGAGATGTACTCTGACTCATGCACTACTTAGAAGCATGCCATTTAGTTTCCAAGGGTTTGGAGATTTTCCTGTTATTCATTCCTAGTTTAATTTTATTGTAGTTAGAGAATAAACCACAATAAAGTTAGAGAATACACTCTCTGTGATTCAATTATGTTAAGTATGTTGAGTCTGGTCTTACAGCCTGAGATAATGTCTATCTTGGCATATGTTCTGTGGGTACTTGAAAAGAATGCGTATTCTTCTGAGTGGAGTATTCTATAAATGTCAATTAGTTCCTGTTGGTTCATGGTATTCTTACCCATTTTTTGTCTAGTTGTTTTATCAGTTGTGGAGTGTGTTTTGAAGTTCCCAGTTGTAATTGCTGATCTGCCTATTTTTCCTTTCAGTTCCATCACTTTTTAATTAGAGGACTTTGCAGCTCTGTTGTTTGGTGCATACACATTTAACATTACTATGCCTTCTTAAGAGATTAACTCTTTTATCATTAAATAACATATCTAACTCTGGTAATTATTTGTGCTCTGAAATCTAATTTATCTGCTGTTAATATAGTTATTCCTGCTTTCTTTGATTAATGTCTGTATAGTATATCTTCTTCATCTTTTTACTTTTAGTCTGTTTATATTGTTATACTTGAAGTGAAATTTTTATAGGCAATGTATAGTTGGGTCATGTTTTTTAATGTACTTTGCAAATCTCTGTCTTTTAAATAATGTATTCCAAGTCCATTTACAGAATTTACTTAATTTTATTCCAAATTCAAGTGTTGTAAAAGGTCATTTGATTGGCATAAATTAAATCACCCAGAATCCTAGCTGCTAAGGAGTTTAGGGAAGCTGCTTTTAACTTTCCAAACTTTTTTTCAGACAGACACATGAGAAATTGAAACAGAAGCAGAGTGAAGTGTTTACTCATTTCTCAGAGATGACCCACCTTCAAGTGAGGGTCCTCTGGATCACCCCAGCTCCTGGAATTGCTATTCTCATTCTCATGGGCTAGTCACAAGCTACTTCCTGGGATTCAGAGGGGTGTGGAGTACTCACGGTGAGCCTCCTTAAGAGTGTCTTTTTGTATGCTGTTTCTTTATGTGGACTTTGTTGCTGGTTAAGCAACTTAAGCCATTTTGTTAAGTGTCCACAGACATGGTGGGCTGCTATGTTAGCTTTCTTCAAGTTCTCAGTTTGTTAAGGCCACTTCTCTGTGAGGTAAAGGAAAGGAAGTACAGGAAAGACCCATCAAGTCACATTTAATGCTGCAATGCTCTGAGGGAGTTTGGTTTCATGGTGTGAATGGCAGTTTTAAATAGTGTTGATGCGTATGGACAGGAAGGTCCAGTCATCTGTTTCTGAAGAACAGCAGTGTTAAAGTGCATCTGTCCTCACAGCTGGTAACACCTGGATAAGATATTTAAATCAACACTACTAGGTGGGACAGCAGGAAAAGCAAGCAAATGTTGGATAATTAGCTGGTGGAGTCCAAAGTTGTATCAAGTGGTCAGAGTGCAGTGGAAGAAATAGAGTTAGAACTTGGTTACCAGTCTGCAGTGATAAAAGATGTCCAAGTCAGGAGAGCAAGCATCAAAGGTAAAGCCAGTGGGACCAGAGGCAGGGCACGGGGCAGTTTGGTTCAATGCTTTTATTACAGTCAAGGTGCCCAGAGTTTCTGAGGTGTCAGCCTGGTGGGAAGAGGAGGGCATGAGGATGGGAGAAAATCAAGGGCTGTGGGCTTTGGGTGGAGGGAACTAGTATGTGCTGGAGGGAGGTGGTATGCGCTGAGAGCACTGTTAGCTCTGCAAGGTCCCTGCGCCTGGGGTGAGGATGGCTCAGTGCTCTGCTATGAAGCTCCTGATGTCTTTGGCACCAGGAACCAGATGATCCCTTTGTGCAGCAATCATCACTGTCTCCTTTTTCTTCCATCTTCACATTTTCTTACTTGCAGTGCGTCAAAAACTGTTCCACTCTTTAAAGTCCAATTTCAGCATTCCCTTCCACAAGATGTTCATGTCCCTCCCTGTTCTCAGCACACGCTGCTTGAATCTTTACTAGGGTTCTTATTTATTTCTGATTTAATGTGATATAATAATAGAATATGTTATTGCAAGGGCAATAAGACTCAGGAACCGGGGAAGCACCTGAAAGTGAGGAAACTCTGAAAGGGAATGAAAAAGAAAACATTTAACAAAAAATACATGTCTATATAAATGAAGCAATTATGTATAAAGACATAATAAGACCTGAATAAATGGAGACCAAGCATGTCCCTGGATGACTTAATACTGGAGACACCAGTTTTCCTCAGTTCAGTGGATGCTTGTTTGTCTCAGTGGTAATCTAGTTCTTTTGGTTTCTCCCTGCACATAATTATTTGTATTACAATTTGCTCAAGTACTGCGTCTTTTATATTTTTATTGGCTACTAGTACCTTTTGCTATGAATGTCATATTCAGTGGCCACTCCTAGCCTGTTTTCAGCCTATTTGTAAAATAAGGGGCTTGAATTCACTGAGCTCTTATTTCCCTTCCAGTTCCTATAGTCTTTTAATATGGGATTTAATGGATGGGCCTGAGAACAAAGAGCAGCTTTGGAAAACAAAAACTAAAATGCAATGAAGTCTCCTTGATTTATAAGGAACGGGAGTCTAAATGAGAGACAACATTTCCCTAACAAGATTTGTGAAGTCGAGGGAACCTGCAGTTGGAGATATTAAATCCCACAGGGAGGTCTTGACCTTCTTGAAGGTTCATATACCAGAGGAATGGAATGATTGGAACAAGAGGGGTCTTTTTTCCCCTACAATTCAGTTGTGTTAAATCATCCCCAACCAGTGCATAATTACATGCCACAAGTATCCATATGCACTCTACTTCCCTTGACTTTTTGTTTGCTAAATCTAGTGTAATAATTGGCAAAGTGGGAAGGAAAATTGGAGAGAATTTGATGGTTGTGTTAACAAAACATGAGATAGTGAGGGACGCAGTACTAGGTTAGTCTTCAGTCCGTGCCTTTGGAGAGTTGGCCATAAATCTTAGGCCAATTTGTCTGAACAAGGATCCTAAGGGGTGTCAGAGAAAATAAAGTAGATCAGAGAGTTATGGGGCCTCCATCCACTCCAGAGAAAGCTAAGGGGCCTCGTGGAAGACAGTGATGATTCAAGCCATATGAAAAGGCATATATCAAGTACCTCGGCTTCACCCTATCTTTGGATGATGTATGTAATTTATGGAGTGTTTAAATTAGACAAATGGCTCAATTGATTCAGAATAAGGGACAGGAAACACATGTTGCTTTTGCATTATGCTGAACTTCACCAGAATAGAAATGTTTATGACCTCCTGAGTTATAGGGTTGGGGTTCTCCAGCAAAGTGCTCCTAATACAAGGATTGTGCTTTTCCACAAAGGTGATCAGTCAGGGAGCATGCTGTCTCTGTAAATACCAAGGATACACTAAGCAGCTCAAGCTAAGTGGTAATTTATATCATTGTTTACAGGATGAAAGAGCAAGAGTGAGCAGGAGAGTGAGGGAAAAGAGAGAAAGAAACCTGGAAAAAGGGACAGGAAAAAGGATCAAAGTACCCCGTGGAAAATGACATCAACCTTCTGTTCAGTGGATTTGATCTGAGGTAAGGAAAGAGGGGAACTGAGGAGGTGAGTGTGGTTTTCTTTAAATTTCTCACTTATGCCTGTGTAGGTGACCGAGCAAATGGACATTCTGGAAGCCATGGGGAAGACCCCAGCTTAGGGCCTTTGCCTGGGAAACACGACAATTCACTGAGGAATTATTTGCCGATCGCTCAGTCACAGATGACCGAGGGAGCGCGTCCCAAATCAGAGAATGACCTGTTCCCTGATTTGCGGACGGCTTTGCTCCCAGGCTCAGTTCCTTCTGAATTTGGGTATAGTTTTCTGTGTGCATGGGTGGGCTTCCCCCTAAGTCCACTTACTGTCCTGCCCCTATGGGTCTGTGTCTGGACTCTGAATCTGGCACCACCTTGGCTCAGGCTCTGCCCCGCCTCTGCTTCCATTGGCAAAGTAGCCACAGTGACCTGCGTTTCTCTGTTTAAGACACTCTGACCTGCATTACAAGTTGGCTTTTGGCAAATTGACTTTCAGTGACTTGATCTAGAGCCTTTCTATAGGTGTCAGAGCCCCTGTGCATCTGGGCCATCAGGCTCTGCCATATTCTTTACTGCCCACCTGAGCCTGGCTAGGAGTCAGTGGGCAGGTGGAAGGGTTACATCCCAAATGGTTTCAGCCTCCCTGTTTGCCCTCCAAGTGCACGGCTTTCCAGGTAGGTTTAGCCCTGGACTGCAGCCCCAAAGTACATGTATTTGTGTACATGCAGATGCAAAGGCAGCCTCTGCCCCAGTGTCTTTGCAAAGCTTGTATTTCTTAGCATGCATCCAAGGCCCTGCACAGCCTGCATCAGTCTCCGTTCCTACCTTTTCCCTGTGGCTTCCTCACACCTTGTCCCTGGAGCCAGTTGTGCTCTCTGAACTCATGGCCTGAGTCTGGAATGCCCCTCCTCTCTTGGCCTCTGCTTGCCTAGACCAGTTTGAATGCCATCTTCCCATGTGTCCTTCCCAAACACCCCCAGGCAGATGCACATTTCCTTCACCAGGCTTTGTCTTTCCGTAGTGCCTTGGAGATTCTTCTATTACAGGGCTCGGTGCTACCCTGCAGGGAACCCCCAGTGACTGTGAGGTCCGTGAAGGAAGAGCTTTTTCTTATTTTCCATGGTGTCTCCATGGCCCAGCCCTGGGCCTGGGCTGAGTAACTACTCTGTAGGGTGGATTAATCATCAATGGGCTGAGAACAAAGCAGGGATGATCCTGAGTGAGGAGGACCCCAGGCCAAGAGTGGTACCTGGGCATCCTGAGCTTTAATGCGCTAAGTGACAAGAAAACCATCAGGTGATCTTGAGAAAGAATGGGCAGGAGATGGAGGGTCTCCATGAGGTGTGGTTCTCCTCTAACCCGGCACATCCAGGGTAGGGAATGAATCTTTGAACGTCTAGAGTTCTGTGTCCCATCTCATCACTGACCCTCTAGGACCAGCTAATAAGGCGGTAAACCCCTTAGTGAATTGAAGCACAGATCTCCAATTTATTTTTAGCTGGCAGATATTTAGTGATTATCAACACATGCTCCAACTCTCCCATTGTCTGATCAAAGTTTCTGCAATGGCACAAATGTTCTGTATTTGTTCTTTTTGGCATAGTAGTCTCTTGCCACAGTGACCACTTGAAATGTAACTAATGCATCTGAAACATTGAACTTTTCATTTTAAACCAGTTTTAATTATTTTTGACTACTGTGTTGCATAGTACAGCAAGATATAAACTATATGGACTCAAAAACCAGATGGCTCTGCTAACTGTATACTGGCTGTTCTCCACTCTTTCCACATTTATTAACTAAAGATAGTGGAATGCTTATTTGTAATTTTTTTGCAGTTGATTAAATCAGATAGTAATGCATGTTCATTACCCATTGCTCTTTCACCGGCAAATTTAATGGCTTAACAATGTCAATAGTAATTTGTAGTCTTTCATGGTTTCTGTTAGAAATGTTGGCAAGGCTTGGCGGTGCCGTTCTCCTTGCTATGTGAGTGACCCAAGGGAACATGGGGAGGATGCAGTGCCTTCTACAGTTTAGCTTCAGAAGCCCCAGGACTGTGGGGCTACCATAATCTGCAAAGGGCTTTGAAGGGTGCTTGGCCCACAGTGAATGCGTGCATTGGCAGTTCTTTTTTTTTCATGAACTATGCTTGGAATACAGTGTTGGCTTCAAGTGTAAAACGTGGTGAACTGACCATTACACACAGCACCAGGTGCCACCAGTAAGTGCCGTGACCGTCTGTCTTCACACGGAGACATCACAATCCTACTGGCTTTACCCCCTGGGCTGTACTTCCCTCCCCGTACTTAACCTGTTTACCCCATACTGGCAGCTCAGGCCTGATGCTTTCCAAGTGCTGCAAGGCCTCGTGGCCACGGGCTGCGCTGGTCCTGGAGGTGCTGCCCTGGGGCAGAACAGGGGACCAGGGTGTGCACAGGCCCCCTGAAGGGCCCTCGGCCTGGCTTTGGCCCCTTTATCCCTCCCTTCTAGTGCAGCAGAAGAAGACACCCTCTTGGGGACGTTTAGTTTGAGCCAAGGAAGACCTTTCCAATTTAGGATTTGACTTCACTTCTAGAATGTAGCTTGTGAGAGACTTAAAATCAAAAGCTTTGGGACCAACTCCCAGTTCTCACACTTATGGTTAGGAAAGGAAACCGGAACCTCATTTTGCTTGTCCAGAAATGGGAACGCTCTTGTCCTACAAGATGATTGTTTAGATTAACCCCTTCAGCCCCGGGGGCTTCATGCCAGCACTGTGCTCATGAAGGCTGCGTAGTCCCTGACTCAACGCATGACAGACTGGTGGGGGCGGTGTGTGAGGTCACTGCAGGGGAAGCGGACAGGGAGCACACATCTGGGGTATCTGAGACTCAGCACAGGCAGGAGCTCGGCTCGCTGGGCATTTTGAAAGCTGGCTGCTGCTGCGGAAGCACGTGAGCCAGGACAATGTGCTGGCACAATGACACTCATGGGGAGTTTGTAAAGTGCCTTTATTGCTTCGGGGTATATCTCCCTGATCTTCTCAATAATCATTCCAATGGAGTGGTACCAACCAGGGTTCTGGGGGCAGTGGGATTGACTGATGTTCTGGTTTTCTCTTGATTTTCACAAAACTGGAGGTTTTCTCCTTCCTGGCAGCTCTGTGGCTCAGCACCATCATGCCTGGCCTGTGGGTGGGCACTTCCCCTTTACACACCAGAGCAAGACCTGGGGCTGTGACTTGTTGTTAAATAACTGTACTGCCACCTGTCCCCATAGTGCCAATGTGTGGGATACAATGACAGAAGATCTGGCAAAGCTTTCTGGCCATCCTGTATTTCAAAATACCACCCCACCCCTTCCCTTCACAGCTCCTGTCCCTCAGCAGGCAGCTGGCCACCAAGAGAAATGCGGGGTCGCCTCCTCTGCTGAGCCATAGCTCTCCTCCTGTCTGGCCTCCTGGCTGTGTGCACATCAACAACACAGCCTCTCCTGGGAGCCTCTTAGGACCTCTGCCTGGGTCTCTGCCTTCCCCACCACTGTTTTCCAGGGTCCAGCCAGGATCCCTGAGCAAATGCTTGTCCTCCTCTGTAAAACAAAACCCCCAGGCCTCCCTTGGTCTAGCACAGCGAGGGATAGCAGCTCGCAGTGTGTTACAGGGCTGCCCATGCTTGTCCCCCATGGCTCTCCTCCCCAAATCCTGATGTGTGAGGAGACCCCTTGGCAGCCCAGCATGGCTGCCCATCCATGGAAAGTTCTCTGGGCTGTGGGAGATGGCAAAGGTCTCAGCCGCAGGGACTTATTTATTAAGCTGGACCCCACCACAGCATTCCGCTCATGGAGGAAGGGGCTCCCAAGGCTGCACTCAGCCCTGTCCCTCCTGTGGGGACAGTGTGCAGGGGAAGAGCAGATATCCCTTGGGGTCGCCCAAGGCTGAAGGGCAGATGGGGCTGCAGGGCCATTGTTGGGAACCACAGACTCACAGCCCCAAAGGCCCTGAAGTCATGGCATCTGGTCCTCTCTTCTTCCAGAGGGACCGTGGCCTTGGTCTCACAGTGGAACCCAGGTTCTGATTTCTACCCATCCTCCTAACCTGACTTTCCCTCCAGAACCACTGTCAATAATTTAGAGTGTGTGTATATGCAGACCTTTGAATATTACCCTTTTATCCATTTGATATTTTTTTACATACACATAAGACGCTCTGCCACAAAAGAAAGCTATCTTCTCGTGTGGTATAATCAGTATGTTCAACTAGATCTGCCTCCACACAGCTGCCCACAGAGCAATAAGCTCACTTGGTGAATGAGATGAGAAGTGGGGTTTAGTGGATTAGGTGACTTGCCCAGGCTGGTAACCGATGGAACTGGAAATTCATCCACCACAGCTAGAACGTTCTACCGGCATGGTGAAAGAATCACTTGACCAGCGGCAGAGGCCAGCACCTGGGCCAGACAGAGATGGCATCAAGTTCCTCTGCCGTCCATGCTGCCTCCAAGACTGATTGGGGGACCATGTTGTCGGGATGAGGGTTCCTGTGCTTTCCTCCTGGCCTCATCTTGTTGTGGTGCCGATGGCCACTTCCTGCTTGTGCTCTGGCGGCAGCATTCCCTGCCCTGATGTCCCCTGGCCAGAGGCTCATGGACCGACGGGAGGATGAGGGAGCTGCTATTGCTTGCAAGAAGCACAGACCCTGGAGGGACTTCCACATGGACTCAGGGTCTGCCTTGGCATGTGCATGGCGGGCATGGCTCTGTGCAAAAGCAGAGCATGCCATGCTTGCACACACTTGCACGCACAGCTCCAGGTGGCAGTGTTCGGTGTCTGCTGCTCACCTTCATGGCGTCACCATGGTCCAGGCGCCCTTCCCTGCTCAGGCACAGGTCTGTTGAACAGCTGCATGTGATGGCTTTTACCACTCTTTTTGCCTCTGGCGTTCTGTGATGTATGTGGTTTTAAACTTGCTACACAGCAATTAAAATAAAGCAGTTGATGTTTGTATTAAGTGTTCACTGCCTTTGGAAGAGAATGAGTTCATTGAGCCTCTTTTTTTTTTTAATTCATGTAAATGTTCAACTTTGGATATTCTGATACAGGACGCCCCCACCCCCACCCCGCAATGATTCAAGTTTAGCCAGTTTCCTTTTTCCTCTGAGAACCTGTCTCCTGTGGACACAGGCCTGGGATCTTGTCCATCCCTGCACATCCTTCCCCTTCTCTCCAGGAGGAGGCCAGATGTTTTCCTTAAACTCAGAGCTCAGCACAGAAAGGAAGGCAGGGAGAGGAATGTGTTAGCAGCTTGGCAGGGGAAAGGCTGCCATGACCTGGGTGACTAGGTGGGAGACCAGGAGGCAGAAGTCCCTGAGGAGAACTCTGGGCCTGCCTCCTCCCCTTGGTCATCCTGCTTGGGGTGTGGACTGAGGGCCCCTGGCACGTTCTCGAGAATGCGGAGGACCTCTACCTCTACACATGCATCTTCGCTCCTGCTGGTCTATGAACAAGAACTCTGGAGTGTGGCTCATTTTGAGAAAGACCCTTGCTGGTCAAAGATGGAGTGAGCTGCCTCTGAGGTAGTGAGTCCCTGTCACTGGACACAGATGCCACCCGGCATTGTGATGTGGGAGGTGGGTCTGGGAACCCCATTCAGAGAAGCTGCTGTGTGAAGCATCACAGGGGAGACCTCCAGCTTGGAGATATTGCTTATTGTTTTATTGTCTTCTTATTCCACTTTGTTCTCACTTAACTTCTGTATAGCCTTCATGAATTCCTTCTTTGGTGTTTTTTTTCTTTTCCTTTTTATTTTGCAGATCTAATGAAGCTGAATGTTTTATATTTCAATATTTTCATATATTTTCAGAGTTCGTTTTAACAGAAATGCATTTAAGGCTATAAATACTCCTTAGAGTCCTTCTTTGGCCATATCTTTTATGTCTTGACATATGATATTCATTACATTCATTTTCAAATAGCCTTTAATTTTATCTTGTATTTATTTTCAGTACATTTTGAAATTGTTTTGTATTTTGAAATGTTAACCTTATTTTGGCAAAAGAAGCTATCCTCTTATTCTTAATATCTGGATTTATTCTCTATGTGGACTTTGATTTTTTACTCTTTCAAATTAATATTTTTTGGAGGGAACAAAGTACACAATAGATTTTTATAAAATTTTCCTGCATTAAAAAAAATTTGTATTGTTTTTGGCTGAAATAGTATCTCCATATCTTCATATCTTATATATCTAGCTATACAACCAAGAGTGTTAATTTTATTATTAAAGTTAATTTTGTTATTTAAGTCCTTGGCCTTTTTGTGTTTTTAGTCTCTCAATTTCTTCAGTAAGCTTGTTAAAGTTCCACCCTGTTTCTGACAATCAGAGGGAGGTAAATACTTGTACATCTTCTCTGGGTTCCTAATCAACTGAGAACAGAGGTGGACAAGTGTTGAGAAAAGTCATGGCCTTATTATGGAGAACTAGTCTGTGCCTCAGGAAAAAGTGGGATTTCCTTCTCTTCCTTGAATTGAGGAAACCTGGGCCTGCAGACTGTGATGGCCCAGTCACCCAGTCAGAGAGTAGAATGCCAGCTTGGCTTCCCAGAGGTAGGAATGTGCAAAGTCCCATGCTGATAGAGCACATTGTAGAAAGAGAAGCACAAAGTGGAGCATGCCCTCTCTGTAATTTTTCATGTGGGGTACTTGCATGTGGCCACTGGGATCCATTAGATGTCACCTGTACTGCAGTCCACTGGTTAGATTGTCCCACGTGGGTAGAGACCTGCATATGGGGAAGCAGAAAGGGAAACCAGTCAGGGGCTGGAACACCTTCCTTACCTGCCTAGAAATGAGAGGGACAAGGAGGTGCGCGGGCCTCAGTAACAGCCTGGATACCCTTGGGTATTTTAATTTAAATTTTCTGTATGTATATGTGTGTGTGAGATTTTGTGTTAAGTAAACATATCTGATTTGACATAGTTTGAGAGTCTCTGTTTTTCTAAAGGGAAATTGATGCCGGTAATAGTCATTACAATCAGTGATGTACCTGGTCTTCTTTATGTGCTCTAATCTTATGACTTCTATTTAACAGACTTCTATTTAACAGCTATATTGCAGTATATCGAGGGAGGAGTGGTGAAGTAGTGTAGGTGTGGGCTCTGGGTTCAAATTCTATCAATTAAAGCTACTAGAAGATCCCCCCTGAGAAAACCACTTCATTCTGACTCTAAGGTCTACCTTTTTAAAAATTCACAACTCACGGAATTGTGAAAAAATTAGATGATTTAATATTTATAAAGTGTTTGGGGTAGAACTTGGCACAGAGTAAATCCTCCACCAGCTATTGTTGCTTTACTTTCTTCCCAAATTTTCTCACATTTCTTCAGATTTGGCTGGTTCCTATTTTCCTCTCAGAATGGTCTGGTTTCAAAGTTCTACCTTTTATTATGGCTGCCCATATTTAATAACATACATCTGCTTTATATTAAGCATGCTGTGAATGTTCCTGTTAATCAAGGAATAATTAATCTCAAGGCACTGAGGTTTATGGTTCAAAGATGCTTTGACTATCATGGAAAACAACAAGAAAACCTAAAAGGGAAAGGAGAGAACAGGAGCAACTTAAATGAAACAACAAATTGCTGCAGCTGCGGGCCAGGAATGAGGTAGAGCACCCGCCTGGAATGATACCTCCAGCCAACACCAGGTGAGGGTTGCGCATGGAGAGGCTGCACACGTCCCAGGACCACAGGCTGTGCACAAAGCCTCCACTTGCTACTACCACCCAGGAGCTGCCTTCCACGAACCTTAGACTAGCCACAGTCTGACCCATCCATGGGTGGTTTAGCTCTGGAGCCATTTGGCTACAGCTGACCTGACTCATCTGCAGCCACCTTAGCATCCACAGAATCCTAACTGAGATCCAGGCTCCCTTGTGTTTGCCGCTCATGCATGTGCCAGTAAAATCCCAGTGCTTCGTGACTGACTTCCTGTATGTGATGAAAGCAGAAACAACAGGTTGCCTTTCTTTTTGACAGTTCACAGCAGCAGAATTGCCCCCAGATGAGAAGTGTTTTCAGAGGGTCAGTTTAATGTGTTCTTTGTTGTTGCAAAGACAAAAGGAAGTGCCTCCTTTGAAGTTTCTTCTGCAGACTGGGGTTTGCTGTTCCTGAGCAGAGGTGTTACTGTCTTCCTGAAAGTGAATTGATGCCCCTCAGGGAGTCTGGATATTATCAAGATGAAAAACGTCTGGCATTTCTTTCAGGAGTCGTAAATCAGATCCTTTGGGAGGTGTACATTCAATCTCATACCCCACTTTCTTCTAGAAGGAGCTAAGCCCAAACGATGCCTTTGTCTTAGCTGCTAAGATGGAGGTGGAAAGGATGTCTGAGTCATCAGGGCCTGTCCTTCAGGCCCACAGACTCACTGGCTCCCATTTGGCTTCCAAGTGCTCACACACCCAGGACTGCCCCTCCCCTCCAGACTCCCTCACATCCCCTGGCATCCTCTCTGGAGCAGACTGGCCTCCAGGCACCTCACTGCCATGTTACAATGCTTGGTGTCCTCTCTGCTCCATCTCACGAGGAACCAGGGAGGCCTGACTCTGTGAGCTGGCGGGGCTGATGTCGGCCTTCCTGCATGTTGTCCCATCTCCAGCAGTGCGCCGTTCCCCTGGGGTGCCAGTGCTGCCCAGTGCCTGCCAGAGGCCCAGGAGTTAAGTTTGTATTAATGGCAGAGATTAAAATAACAGTGATTGACATAAAATACTTTTACTTCAGAAATTATTTGTTTAAATACCAGGTAGTGAATGTTGGTCATTTGGGTGTCTTATAGCTTCAGTGGGAGGCGTTACAGTCAAGGCCGTCTTGGGCTGCATTGATGGGAACTGGAGTATGGGCCAGAGGGGATAGCTCTGCGGTCTGTCCTCTGTGCTGGCTCCTATGTCTGGAACTTCATATTTTAACTATCCATTGCATTATAGAAAGAACCTTGAACAGGAATACAGGAGACAGCGATTAACATCGTGAGGAATCTAGAAATCATACTCTATGGTGATGAGTTAACTGTCTAATCCAAAAGGTCTTTCATCTAGAAAAAAAGGCATCTTGAGGGAAATATTGCTGTTTCCAGATGTTTGAAGAGCTACAGTGTGGTAGAGAAAACAAACTGATTCTGTGTAGTCACCATAGGGTAGTGCTTTGATCTGTTAGTGGAAGTTGTGGTGGACATATTTAATTTCATTCTATTTTAATAACCCCATGGGCAGCGGCACAGGAGAGTGGTTACCCTGTCACCCCAACGCCCAAGCCAAGGCTGGGTCCCCTTCTCCAAGAGCCAGGCTGTGTGGGTAAGCTCCAGGTCTCCTGCCTCTGAGCAAAAGCAAGTCTGCAGTCTGGGAGCAGGAGGTGTTGGCGGCCCTCCACAGCTCCTGAGGCAGGGGTGGTGGTGGTGGCCACGGTGGTGGTGGTGGGGTGTTGGACCTGAGCGAGGCCTGCAGGGATGTTTGCACAGCTTGAAGTCTCGAGCTGAGGAACCAGGCCTGGAGTCTCACCTGCTCCCCTCCAGCACTCCCAACATGTAAAGGGAAGGTTCTACTTCAGAACCTTCCTTCCCCTGAGACATGGCTGAGGTGACCCATGTCGTCTAGGATGCAAGGCAGGGGCTGGAGCTCAGGTTTGGGGCTACATGGGGTGGAAGGCACAATATGTGGGGCTCTCTCTTTCCTGGAGTTCTGTTTGTGAAATCCATTCCCACAGACATTCCAAGCACTCTCCTCAGAAGGGTAAACCTCCCAGCTCTGTAGCAGGCAGCTCCCGTGTTTACCCAGTTCTAGTGGAGTCGGCCACCTCCCCCATCCAGCAGAGGGCGCCTGGGCTGGTGGGCTTGACCGGCAGATGAGCAGGGCTCTGAGACCCTTGACACAGCAACCCAGGACCTGCAGCCTTTCCACATGGACCTCAGCAAAGAGGATCCTTTCCTATGTCTTAACGCAGAAGTTCTACTTGTCACAGGAGGGAGAAAGGCAGAAGGAAAGGAAAACTGGGGTTGAATTTACCAAGAAAACCAAGTTCCAAGGGAATCCTAAAGTTGGTTCTCAGTCTTTCCAATTAACCTACACCTTTATTCTTTTATTTTAAAACTTCTATTTTAATATAATTTTATATTCATAAAAAAGCACACAAAGAGAGGAGGAACCAAGATGGTGGTGTGAGTACGGCAGCGGAAATCTCCTCCCAAAACCATGTATATTTTTGAAAACACAACAAATACAACTACTCCTAAAAGAGAGAACAGAAGATACAGTACAACAGCCAGGCAACATCTACATCTACAAGAACTCAGCACCTCATGAAGGGGGTAAAATACAAGCTGTGGACTGGCGGGACCCAAGTGCCCCCATTGACCCGAGCTTCCCAGTGGGAGGAGAGAAGTCAGAGCGAGGAGGGAGAGGGACCCCAAGGGAGAGGGAGCCCAGGACTGCTAAATACCCAGCCCTAGTCATCCACACCAGGAGTGCAGACACACAGTGTGTGGTGTGCTGGATATTAGGGAAATGGAGCGGTAAAATCTGTGAGTGGGTCCCCGCAACCAGTGCCACTGGGACAAAAGAAAAGCGAGTGCTTTCTGAAAGCGTTAAAGAGACAGGAGCCTCACAGATGGACAGAAGCGTTCCGGCGCACTCAGCTCAGCAGCTGGGAATCCTGGGGAACTCCAGGCGCCCTAACCCTCTGGGAGGAAGTAAAGCTCTGAGGCCCCTCAGGGTGATAAACAGCCTCGCATCCATTTCCCCTCCAGTAGGTGAGCAGCCTGAGAACAGCCGCACCCACACCAACAGCCCAGAGCCTCCTCCGCAGCCACCTGGACCAGACTCAGAGGCTCCGTCAGCGTGCAGCTGCTCAGCACAAGCTGATAGAGGTTACCTTCTTGCAGGAGAGGAAGGTGACCAGCAAGAAAGAAGGGACTTTGTTCTCCCAGTTGACACATGTGCCAGCTGCCCACATCTACCTCTATCACCACGAAAAGGCAGAAGAATTTGATCCAGACAAGAATAACCCAGAAAACCCCTGAGAAGGAGCCTGGGTAGATAGATTTAACAAATATTCCTGAAAAAGAGTTCAAAATAAAGGTTATAACCATGCTGATGGAGCTGCAGAGAAAAGTGCAAGAGCTAATGGATAAAGATGGGAGGGAGAATGCAGAAATAAAACAATCCCTGGAAGGCCTTAAGAGCAGACTGGATGTGGTGCAAGAGGCCAATAATGGAATAGAAATCAGAGAACAGGAACACAGAGAAGCTGAGGGAGAGAGAGATAAAGGGATCTCCATGAATGAAAGAATATTAAGAGAACTGTGTGACCAATCCAAAAGGAACAATATCTGCCTTTAGGGGTAACAGAAGAAGAAGAGAGAGAAAAAGGGATAGGAAGTGTATTTGAAGAAATAATTGCTGAAAACTTCCCCAAACTGGGGGAGGAAATAGTTGCTCAGACCACAGAAGCACACAGAACTCCCAAAAGAAGGGACCCAAGGAGGACAACACCAAGACACATAATAATTAAAATGGCAAAGATCAAGGATGAGGACAGAGTATTAAAGTCAGCCAGAGAGAGAAAAAAGGTCACCTACAAAGGAAAACCCATCAGGCTATAATCAGACTTCTCAACAGAAACCTTACAGGCCAGAAGAAGAGAATGGCATGATATATTTAATACAATGAAACAGAAGGGCCTTGAACCAAGGATATTGTATCCAGCACAATTATCATTTAAATATGAAGAAGGGATTAAACAATTCCCAGACACGCAAAAGTTGAGGGAATTTGCCTCCCACAAACCACCTCTACAGGGTATTTTAGAGGGACTGCTCTAGATGGAAGCACTCCTAAGGCTAAATAGATGTCACCAGAGAAAATAAAATCACAGCAAAAAAGGAGAACTACCAAATACTAACTAAAGGCAAAAAATGAAATCAACTCTTCACAAAAGCAGTCAAGGGAAACACAAAAGAGTACAGAATAAAACACCTAACATATAAAGAATGGAGGAGGAGGAATAAGAAGGGAGAGAAATAAAGAATCATCAGACTGTTTATAATAGCTCAATAAATGATTTAAGTTAGACAGTTAGATAGTAAAGAAGCTACCCTCGAACCATCAGTAACCACGAATCTAAAGCCTGCAATGGCAATAAGTACATATCTTTCAATAGTCACCCTAAATGTAAATGGACTGAATGCACCAATCAAAAGACAAAGAGTAATAGAATGGATAAAAAAGCAAGACCCATCTATATGCTGCTTACAAGAGACTCACCTCAAACCCAAAGACATGCACAGGTTGAAAGTCAAGGGATGCCAACATTAGCACTCTCTGGAAGACTCATACTAGAAAATGATCATCAAAAAACCTCAACAAAGATTCAGGCGCTGCTACAGCTGTAGTTGCATTCATCCCACCGGTTCCTGGACTTGCCATGGGAATGAGGAAGGAGATATCTAAGCTGGCCTGTGCATACAGTAAAACAACAATTTGACTGGATCTATACTGTTGGAACTCAACCAAGAATTAGGAGAAGTGCAAGTTGTAGCACTCCATAATCTTACAACTACAGAGTATCTACTGTTAAAAAAACATATGGGATGTGAACAGTTCCCAGGAATGGGTTGTTTTAATTTGTCTGATTTCTCTCATACTGTTCAAGTACAGTTGGACAATATCCATCATATCATAGATAAATTTTCACAAATGCCTAGGGTGCCTAACTGGTTTTCTTGGTTTCACTGGAGAGGGCTGGAAATTATAGATCTGCTTTGGTTATGTAACTGTATTCCTATTATGTTAATGTGTGTGCACAATTTAATTAGTAGTTTAAAACCTATATTTGCTTAAGTTACTCTACAAGAAGATATGTCAAAGAAATAATCAATCTTCCCATGTTTTCTTCCATCTGCTACCTCTATAGCTTTTCTTCTTCCTTCCTAATTACAACCCTTAAATAGAATTTATGCCTCATATCGAATTTACTGAGTATCATAATTCCTCCAAGTGCTAAAGATACCTCAAGACAAATGCTGGGCATAGAAGCCACAGGGCATAAATATGCAAAGAAGTAAAAAGCTAACCTTTTCGAACAATATGGCTTCTCTCTCACTTACCAACTTTACATTTCCCTGTATGGCCCCGGAAGATGACTGGTTAGCCAGAGAGGGGTAAGATTCCTCAAGGGAGGAACAACCCAAGACAGACATAGTCTCAGGGGAGCCATCAGGTGAGAAATTGGGGATCAACAGAGGTGAGGCTTAGAACCTCACCCCCCTTGTTCTGAGAGAAATCTTCTGCATCCATAGATGTTTTATTGCCCTTGTCTAGCTTGGATTAACACATAGTCTACAGGCACACACCTGATCATCTACATTTGCTCTCTTACAACACTAAACTATGTTTTCTACCTTTATCTTGCATCTACCTACCACTTCAACATTTTATTAAAAAAAAAAAATAATAATAGTAAAGGGAGAAATGTGGGATCCACATATAAATCAAGTATAAAAATCAAACGAATATTCATATTTGACCTGATTGTTTATAGTTCATAATGCGTGATCAAAACCGAAAGTTTCTGTGATGACTGCCCTTGTACTATTCACCATGTAAGAACTTATTCACTATGTAAGAATTTTTTCACCATGTAAGAACTTGTTCATTATGCTTCAGAAGATTGGAGACTGATGAGAATTAGGCTTGGGGTGGATTAATGATTGTGCATTGAGTCCCCTATACAGAATTTTATTGTTGTTAACAACCATTTGATCAATAAATATGAGAGATGCCCTCTGAAAAAAAATAAATAAGTAAAAAAGAGATCTACGTATATTGAAATGTATACAAATAAAACAATGCTGTCTTGGACAAAAAAAGTCAAGGGATGGAAAAAGATATTTCATGCAAACAACAGGGAGAAAAAGCAGGTGTTGCAGTACTAGTATCAGACAAAATAGACTTCAAAACAAATAAAGTAACAAGAGATAAAGAAGGACATTACATAATGATAAAGGGGGCAGTCCAACAAGAGGATATAACCATTATTAATATATATGCACCCAATACAGGAGCACCAACATATGTGAAATAAATACTAACAGAATTAAAGGAGGAAATAGAATGCAATGCATTCATTTTAGGAGACTTCAACACACCACTCACTCCAAAGGACAAATCCACTAGACAGAAAATAAGTAGGGACAACAGAGGCACTGAACAACACACTAGAACAGATGGACCTAATAGACATCTATAGAACTCTACACCCAAAAGCAACAGGATAAACATTCTTCTCAAGTGCACATGGAACATTTTCCAGAATAGACCACATACTGGCCACAAAAAGAGCCTCAGTAAATTCCAAAAGATTGAAATTCTACCAACCAACTTCTCGGACCACAAAGGTATAAAACTAGAAATAAATTGTACAAAGAAAGCAAAAAGGCTCACAAACACATGGAGGCTTAACAACATGCTCCTAAGTAATCAATGGATCAATGACCAAATTAAAATAGAGATCAAGCAATATATGGAGACAAATGAAAACAACAACACAAAGCCTCACTTCTGTAGGACATTGCAAAAGAAGTTCTAAGAGGAAAGTATATAGCAATCCAGGCATATTTAAAGAAGGAAGAACAATCCCAAATGAATAGTCTAAAATCACAGTTATTGAAATTGGAAAAAGAAGAATAAATGAGGCCTAAATTCAGCAGAAGAAGGGACATAATAAAGATCAGAGAAGAAATAAATAAAATTGGGAAGAATAAAACAATAGAAAAAGTCAATGAAACCAAGAGCTGGTTCTTTGAGAAAATAAACAAAATAGACTAGCCCCTAGCCAGACTTATTAAGAGGAAAACAGAATCAACACACATCAACAGAATCAGAAACAAGAATGGAAAAATCACAACAGACCCCACAGAAATACAAAGAATTATTAGAGAATACTATGAAAACCTATATGCTAACAAGCTGAAAAACCCAGAAGAAATGGACAACTTCCTAGAAAAACACAACCTTCGAAGACTAACCAAGGAAGAAACAAAAAATCTAAACAGACCAATTACCAGCAATGAAAGTGAAGCAATAATAAAGAAACTCCCCAAGAGGAAAACCCTCAGGCCAGATGGATTTACTGCAGAATTTTATCAGACATACTGACAAGCCATTATACCCATTCTCCTCAAAGTTTTCCAAAAAATAGAAGAGGAGGGAATACTCCCAAACTCATTCTATGAAGCCAGCATCACTGTAATACCAAAACCAGGCAAAGACCCCACCAAAAAAGAAAATCACAGATCAATATCCCTGATGAACATAGATGAAAAAATACTCAACAAAATATTAGCAAACTGAATTCAAAAGTACATCAAGAGGATCATACACCATGTTAAGTGGGATTTGCCTAAGGAAAGCAAGGATGGTACAACATTTGAAAATCCATTAACATCATCCACCAATAAACAAAAAAAAAGGACAAAAACCACATGATCATCTCCATAGATGCTGAAGAAGCATTCAACAAAATTCAACATCCATTCATGATAAAAACTCTCAACAAAATGGGTATAGAGAGCAAGTACATCAGCATAATAAAGGCCATATATGATAAACCCACAGCCAACATCATACTGAACAGCGAGAGGCTGAAAGCTTTTCCTCTGAGATCGGGAACAAGATAGGGATGCCCACTCTCCCCACTATTACTCAACATAGTACTGGAGGTCCTAGCCATGGCAATTAGAGAAAACAAAGAAATACAAGGAATCCAGATTGGTAAAGAGTAAGTCAAACTGTCACTATTTGCAGATGACATGATATTGTACATAAAAAACCCTAAAGACTCCACTCCAAAACTACTAAAACTACTATCTACATTCTGCAAAGTTGCAGCATACAAAGTAATACACAGAAATCTGTGGCTTTCCTATAAACTAACAATGAACCAATAGAAAGAGAAATCAGGAAAACAATTGCATTCACAATTGCATCAAGAAGAGTAAAATACTTAGGAATAAACCTAACTAAGGAAGTGAAAGACATATACCCTGAAAACTATAAGACACTCTTAAGAGAAATTAAAGAGGATACTAACAAATGGAAACTCATCCCATGCTCTTGGCTAGGAAGAATTAATATTGTCAAAATGGCCATCCTGCCCAAAGCTATGTACAGATTCAATGCAATCCCTATCAAAATACCAACAGCATTATTCAATGAACTGGAAGAAATAGTTCAGAAATTCATATGGAACCACCAAAGACCCCGAAAAGCCAAAGCAATCCTGAGAAGGAAGAATAAAGTAGGGGGCATCTTGCTCCCCAACTTCAAGCTCTACTACAAAGCCATAGTAATCAAGACAATTTGGTACTGGCGTAAGAACAGAGCCCACAGACCAGTGGAACAGAATAGAGACTCCAGATATTAACCCAAGCATATATCGTCAATCAATATATGATTAAGGAGCCATCGACATACAATGGGGAAATGACAGCCTCTTCAGCAGTTGTTATTGGCAAAACTGGACAGCTACATGTAAGAGAATGAAACTGGATCCATTGTCTAACCCCATACACAAAAGGAAATTCGAAATGGATCAAAGACCTGAATGTAAGTCATGAAACCATAAAACTCTTAGAAAAAAACATAGGCAAAAAATCTCTTGGACATAAACATGCGCGACTTCTTCATGAACGTATCTTGCTGGGCAAGGGAAACAAACGAAAAATAAATAAGTGGGACTATGTCAAGCTGAAAAGCTTCTGTATAGCAAAGGACACCATCAATAGAACAAAAAGGCATCCTACAGTATGGGAGAATATATTCATAAATGACAGATCCAATAAAGGGTTGACATCCAAAATATGTAAAGAGCTCACACACCTTAACAAACAAAAAGCAAATAATCCAATTAAAAAATGGTCAGACAAGCTGAACAGACAGTTCTCCAAAGAGGAAATTCACATGGCCAACAGACACATGAAAAGATGCTCTACATTGCTAGTCATTAGATAAATGCAAATTAGAACCACAATGAGATATCACCGCACACCAGTAAGGATTGACACCATCCAAAAGACAAACAACAACAAATGTTGGCAAGGTTGTGGAGAAAGGGGAACCCTCCTATGCTGCTGGTGGGAATGTAAATTAGGTCAACCATTGTGGAAGGCAGTATGGAGGTTCCTCAAAATGCTCAAAATAGAAATACCATTTGACCCAGGAATTCCACTTCTAAGAATTTACCCTAAGAATGCAGCAGCCCAGTTTGAAGACAGGTGCACCCCTGTGCTTATTGCAGCACTATTTACAATAGCTAAGAAATGGAAGCAACCTAATTGTCTATCAATGGATGAATGGATGGAGAGGATGTGGTGCGTATGCACAGTGGAATGTTGTTCAGCCATAGGAGGAGGACAAATCCTGCCATTTGCAGCAACGCAGATGGAGCTAGAGGGTATTATGCTCGATGAAGTGGCCAGGTGGAGAAAGACAGGTACCAAGGTGATTTCACTCATCTGTGGAGTATGAGGATGGGGAGAGAACTGAAGGAGCAGAGCAGCAGCAGAGTCACAGAGCCCAGGAATGGACTGGCAGTTGCCAAGGGGAAAGGGATTGGGGAGGATGGGTGGGAAGGGAGGGATGAGGGGGGGAGAGAAAGGGGGCATTAGGATTGGCATGTGTGGTGTGTGTGGGGGCACGGGGAGGGCTGTGCAGCACGGAGAAGATGAGTGGTGATTCTGCGGCATCTTGCTATGCTGATGGACAGTGATTGTAGTGGGGTTTGGTGGGGGGACTTGGTGAGGTGGGGAGTCTAATAAACATAACGTTCCTCATGTAATTGTAGATTAATGATACCTCAATTTAAAAAAAAAGCACACAAAATAGCACAACGATTCATATACGTCTTTTGCCCAGATTTGTTGGGTGTTAGTGTCTTACATAACATGAGTACAATGATTAAAATCATGAAATTAACTTGATATGACCCTAGTCTAATCTATTGACCTACAGATTTCACCTGCTGTCCCACAAATGTCCTGTTTCTGGTCTAGTTTCCAAGGCAGGTCCACATGTCAGATTTAGTTGTCATATCTCCTTAGTCTCCTTTATCTGGAATAGTCTTACCAACCCCTTTGGCAAATTCAATTCTAGAGAAAGCGAATGTACCCATTTCAGAAATGCTGAGTGTCTGCTGCTGGGAATGAGGGGGAACCAACCACAGTGGAAAGGACAGAGGCCGGCCCTGCCATCTGAGGGTCTCTGTCTAGTTTGAACACAGTAGAGGAAACTAGCAGTTTCCATGCAGGGTAACAATTACTGAAAGCGAGGGAAGAGGCCATAGAGTTGGGAGGGCAGGCACTTAAACCTAGGAAGGATGAGGCGGGAAAGGACCCGTGGGGGATGAGAGGCCCACAGGATGAGTGGGAGGCCCTCTGCTGGAAGGAGGATGTTGCTGGCATTAGATGGTGCAGGCAGTGGCAGAAGTGAAATCCCAGTGGCACAAGACATCTGCTTTGATCTCTGGGCTGAAAGGCATTCTGGAGTCTGGACATGACCCATGCAGTGCTGGGAGGCATACGTGGGGCTGAGAGGCAGGGAGCGGCCAGATCGGACAAAGCCTTGGATGTTGTATTCAGGGCTTATCAGGGCTTATCATTGACCATAGAGTAATGGAGAGACATTGAAAAAGGTTGGTATAGGAGTGCGATGCTCAGATTTGTGTCTTAAAGAGACTGCGAAAGACCATGATTACTCAGTGGACATGGAGAGACGAGAAGAAACATAGGAGCTGGAGGAAGGAGAGGTGATGGGAAGTGAAGCCTGGCTGGCTGGAGCAGGTGAGGGGGAGGTGGGGTGGCAGAGGGGCCCAGGCTTCCGGCTTTGTCACTGAGTGGCAGCTGGGGTCATTCTCCATGTAGAAGTGAGAGGAGCCACTGTGAGGCTGCTTTCATGCTGAAGTGCGTGGGTGACTTGTGTAAAGTTACTGTGTGAAACCAGGGTTCTCTGGGCTCCCAGTCCATGGCTGGGGGCTCTATGGCACGCCTCCTCTTTCGGCCCAGCAAACCACTAGGTGTGAAACACCACAAGGCACTCCTGCAAAACAGGGTGTGTGCCCTGGTCCCTGCCCCCAGGGAACCCCAGTCAGGGCTCCCCCGCATTGGGAAGACAGTGTAATGAGGGTGTCCCCAGTGTTGGGCAGATGACATAATGAGAGCAGTACAAGGAGGCTGGAGCCTGGGTGGAGATTTCTGATGAGGTCCAGCCCATTTTCAGACCAGGAGAGGCTGGGCAGATTCATTCTGTGCAGGTGGGGTTCTGGAGGGCACTATAAACAGGGGAGCTCTCCCAACCCTGCAGGGGTTTTGCTAAGAGCAGATGTAGCAGAGGGCCAGGCCAGTGAGTAGTGGAGGGGGCAGCGTTTCTGTTTCCTCCAATGGTCAGAGGAGGGCTGGGAGGGCCAAGGGGACCAGCTAGCACAGAGCTCCTTCTGCATGGAAGCCACCACGGTAGTTTGTGCCAGCCATCTCACTGCTGAGGGCCGTAGTGCTCTGAAGGCTGGAGTGACCTGCCCAAGGTCACACAGATAGAAAGTTCAGATGAAAAACTGATTCTAAATCTCTCTCCCCAGCTCTGTGCCTCTTGGTATTGAGTAGAAACTTAGGACCTAGAATCTAGGTAACTGTCAAAACAGTCCAGGTGTGAGCAGGTGGGGCGATGCCTGGATGGGAGGAACAGAGAGAAAGTTTACTGTTCTTTCCTGAGTCATTGGCACCATACAAATTGCTGGCTATCATCAGGAAAAGCCCTTCCCTAAGAGGGGACAGAGCTGGGTAGAGCCTGATTCTAGGGAAGGGTTGAGAGCCTAGCAGGAAGGGCAGTCTTGTAGCACTAGCCTCTGGCAAGCAGAATCCAGCAAGGGCAGTCGTGAGGCAGGCCGGCCCCATCCAGTGCGAGACTCAGCCCCGATCCTCCTCCCTTGACCTCAATTCAGGATCTTGCTCTTGACACACTGCAAGGCTAGTCATGGAAAAGCTGAGGTGCCAGTGGCCATGCAGCAGCTCCAGCCCCAGCTCCAGGGGGCTGTTGGTGTTTACCAGGCTGTCTCTTCCTTCCTGACTCATGTGCAACTTCAGTTGCAGACCTTCTCTGTCCTGACCTGCTGGGCTGGAAGCACTTCAGAAGACAAGGTCTCAGCTGGACTCTTCCCCTCCCTCCAGCACTTAGAGAAAAGGCAGCAGTCAGCCAGCTTCCCAGCAGCTCAGCAGCAGGGGAGTCCCAGCAGTTGGGGGCAATTTGGCTCAAGCACATCCCCCAGCGTGGGGCGCTAAGAATGTGAGGCAGGGGAATGACTTCTTGGCCCCAGTTTCTCATCTGCCAGAATTGTAGCTGAGGAGCGGCTGCTATTGGGTGGCCTTCATTGACCCCCCAAGGCCACCTGCCCATGTCCTCACCCTGTGTTGCCTCTCTGTGCCTGGGGAAACCACTGAACTCACAGGCTGGGCTCAGACTTTGGGATGATGGCTAGTCTGGGAGCGACTTACTCCTGGATGCAGGGTTTCTCCTGCCACCAGGATAACCTGGGAATCCAGCTCCATGGAGCTTTTGGGCCATGCAGACAACCAGGAACAACTTTCAATGTATTTACAGACCAACTCGACCACCATAAATGGCTGGGCAGCACCTCTGAAAAATGAGTCGGAGTCTTGCATTTGGAATCCAAGGCAGAGTTGAGTGATGTGAAGTTTTTTTGTGTGCCAAAGTGTGCTTTATGTCTTAGGGAAAGAACCTCCAGCTTCTTTGATCCCCTTCTATACCTTCAATACCCTTGGCAGCTCTGGGAGATATTTTCCCTATTAAGCAAACCAACAGCTGCTGATTTTGGCTAGCTAGCCTTGCTCAGTTCTTGAGGGGAAAGAAGATGCTCAGCTGTCCTCAAAAACTACAGGAGAAATCAAAATAAAGACACAGACAGATGGGCCTGGAGGATGGAAGCCCCCAGGGGTCCCCTGGGTTCCCATCCTCTGCTGAGAGCTACAAACGCCCAATGGCTATGGAGTTCTCCTTGGCTGGGCCTGGCCTGCTTGCTCGCCTCCAGGGCTCCTTGCGTCTGACCTTCCAGGAGCGGTGACAGAGCGGCAGACTTCTGTGAGGGGACAGCAGCCATGTACCAGGAAATTTTCTGGCTGAAAATATTTCACTCATCAACGCTTTACCAATTCTACCACAAGTGACTCCTTCCTTCTGTTTGTTAATTTCTCCACTACTGGGTTCTGATCAGAACCAACCAAAACAGCATTTAATATTTGTATTATTGTTGTCTATGTGCCAGGCACTAGGGTACTGATTTGCAACGTTGAACTTAATCCTCACCTCATTTTTGTGCTGTATCCACTTTATTGATTAGAAAGTTGAGGCTCAGAGAAGCCAAATAATCTACTCAGAGAGTAGATTATCTGGGTAAAGTGATGCTATTCATTCAATACATATAAATGTACATAGAAACATCACACACATACACACACACACACACATGGCAAATCTTACCCAGCAGATATATGTCTGCCAAGGAACAAACACTAAGATGGTCACTCAACTAAGAGTCCCCAAACTTTGGGGGAAAATCAGCATCATCAGAGATATATTAAATCACATCAAAATTACATGAAAATTATAAATTACACGAAGAAGATATTGACTTAGGAAACAAAGTTCAGAGCATTAGGAAATTCTTTAGAATCAGTAAAATTAATGTTAACATATGAAATACGATTGCAGAAATGGATAAGAATATTTTGCATGTAAATTCAAACAAAAAACCTTAGCGATCTCGGGAAAAATAGGATCAATATCATTTTAACAAGTGGATTAAACAGCAGAATTAGCATCCCTGATCATTGAGTTTGTAAGCTGGAAAATGACAACAGAGAAACCTTCCAAAATGTAGCCCCAAAAGCCAAAGAAGTAGGAAGCATTAAAGGATCACGGAGACAGAGCGGGTTTATCAGAGTTCCAAATTCTGCCTACTGAACTTGCAAGAGGAAAAAACAAAACAGAACAGAATTGAAAGGAGGAAGTAGATAACAGAAGACAAATTTTCAGAAAGGCAGGCATGAGCCCTTCGTGTGCCATACCACACATGCACACTGTGGATGGAAATGCTACTGAGCTGACATTTCAGAAAACCACCAAAACGAAACAAAGCATCCTAAAGGCTAACAAAGCCAAACCAAAGAGAAGGCAGATTCTCTGTAAAGGAAGGAGCATCAGATGGGAACCAGAGTTCTCAAAAGCAAGAGAGGATTTCTGAAAGCATTAGACTAATACTGTCAAAGTTGTTGGTATGAACAGAATTCTATTCCAAGAAAAAAACATCAAATACAAGGTAAAAATAGTTTATTTTTTAAAGCCCTTTAAGGACTCAGAAAGTTTATCAGAAATTTCTTGAGAATCTAGTTTCAACGAAATAAAGCAAAAATGTTGATAACTAAATTGAGGAAGACTTGGAATATGGAGAGTAGAGTTGCCCCCAAAACAGTTAATTATTAGTTCTAAATAAGTATTGATTTTTAAAATAATTAATGACAATAAAAACTCAAATCTATTATTCCTAAATGATTTGAAAATAATTCAGATCAAGGAAGAAAGGAAAAGTTTTTTATTTTAGGACTCTTAACAGCACCTCTGTCCAGCTTTTTGAACAAGAGGACTCATGTGTCACAACTCAGCATGGTCACCTGGGTCACCCACACAGATGACCTGAGATTCCTTTCGCTGCAGTGCCTGGAACAAAGAGGCTCCATATTTGGAGAAATCAGGCACCTGAGAAATATGGGTGAAAAAAGTAGATTTGCATCAGTTGCTAACTGATTTCAAGGTACCCCCAGACCCTTACTCCTGAGGTGAAGACAGTAGGACTTTTCCTGGGACAACAGAACCACTCAGGGAAAAAGACCTACACGTCCTGGCATTTGAAAGTCAGTGATGTCATCATCTATGGGCCACCCTGTAAACCTGCAGAGGAGCACTCCGTATGTAAGCTCTTCCAAACACAAATGGCTATTTCCCAAACGTTTTCATCACCTCCACAGGAGACCCTCTGTTCAGTCACTCCCATTTCTCCCTCCAGCCTTTTGACTTGGGAATTGTATCCATTTGCATTTAATTTAACGATTAATATATGTCATGTTTCAGGTTCTGTTTTCTACACTATGTTTGTTACAATGTACCATCACTTGACTCTCCTTGATCTATGAACTCTGAATGCCTGGCTCCCCCTGGGCTGCAAGCTCCCAGAGTTCAGGAGCCATTTCTGCCTTGTTCACTGCTGGGTCCCTGGAGCCTCACCCTGCGTTTTCCCCGGGATGACTCTCAGCAAACTGTGTACTGATGTGAACAAAGCGACATCGTACTGTAGGATGGATGGCGAGCAGATTCCAAGGAGGCCTGCTTTAGGGCACTGATTCTAAGAGTATGAAGGACAAATATCCCGCTGGGTCCTCAAACCCTCATCCCGAAGGTCAGGCAGGATGGGTGCTGAGTGGTTTGGTTTCTCAGCTGGACTGGAGCAGAAGCAAAGGCAGAAATGTCCTTCTTTTCTCCTCTCCCCTCCCCCACCCAAGTGCCAATGGAACCTGCGAGGTCTGGCTTGATCTTGAGGATTGTTATTCACCATTGCGTTTCTGGACCCTTCCTTTATCTCTGGTTTCAGCCCAGAGAGTAAATCTCTTGGTCATGCTCTTCAATCAGATTCTCCAGAGAAGGGACCTGGCTGCAGGAATGACGGAAACCAGTCTTCAAATAATTTCCAGGAGCTGAGGGAAGGAAGAAAGGCTTTTACTGCAGTTTCTCCAGCCAGGGAATTAAGGAAAGGATTGGGTCCTAGAGCGAGGACTCGCAGAAAGGCCTGTTTCCTTTGGGCAGAAGCCACCTGGGTTTCCTCGCGGAGCCTGGCTCACCTCATGAGGCTCTGTGTGGGGAAGCCAGTGGCACTGCTCGGCTGGCTGAGTTATTTTAAGGAACTATATACAGGAAGGAAAGTAACCCTTTATTTCTATTATCCCTCCTTGGCATGGCAAAATATGTTGCCTTTAGAGACTTTATTTCATACATGAGAATTGCCTTTTCCATTCGGAAGAGATTCCCACATCTCCAAGCAGCTGTTGCCCCAAGAATACATTTTTTCCCCCAACAACCGCAGTCTGAAGGTGTTCTGTGGCATTAGCCACCATCCATATTGGTGCTAAAAAGCATGGCAGTGGGGACATGCATGCCCCAGGCCTGGCCTGCTTTCCATGTCTTGGGAAGACCATGCTGCCACCCACAGGGTGAAGTAGCACAGTTTTCCAAAATGTCATAGAGCACGGACCATGGTCATACCTAAGATAAGCTACATGGGGTTTAAAATAAAAATTCTGTGTCCTGCAACCGTGCAGACAACTCAAATTTGAAGTCAAGATAAAAAATAGAAAACAGAGAAGCCTTGGAAGATTGCCACTCTCTGGCCGGTACCTCCCCAGAAACCTCACGTCATCTGCCCCCACAGTGGGCACTTCACAGAGATGTGCTTTTGCTGGGCAGCTAGGTCTAGACCACCACAAATTCGGGGTGAGCTGGGGAAATTTAACTTCCCAGGCTTCCTCCTTAAATGGCACCACAGGCCAGGAGCTGATGGAGCTGCTGCCTCTGGTTTCCCAAAGCAGTTTCTCAGGGTGCCTGACATACTGCATCCTTTTCTTTGCATTCAACTCCTAATTCACTACATTTATTTTTCCTTAAAGTTCCATTGCTTGCTAGAAACCTTCACGAGTAATATGAATTCCTTCCTGACAGACTCACATGGGATTCTTTCTGTGTTCAGTTCCATCTCTATACCAGGCCACCAAGGAGATCGCCCACATTCTTTTTTGTGGGGAGACATGACACCCAGACACACTTTCAGACTCATCTGGGGATCCCCACTGGAGAGAGCAAAGCTTGGGTATTGGTTTAAAAATGCAGTAATGGAAACTTCAAAGGTTCTGGAGGGAAGTGGACTGCAAAGCAACTCAGTTTTCCAGAAAATTGCTCTATTAATACACTGAACAAGTCAGTGAGTTAATACAAGTTCAAGAGAAGGAAGCTAATACTCATTTGAAAGTCACAGAAAAACTTGTTCTGCTTGCTTGTTCGCACTGACTTCTTTTAGCCAATATTCTGGGTAGCATTTATTTGTTTTAATTTAAAATGCTTTTAGTCATTTATATGGTAAATGACCCTACATAACCATGATATTTGATTTATAGTCTGTTGAGCTTAGCCAAGAAATTCAGGTCTCCTTTCTACATGTATGGAAAGGTGGGGAAAGTCCATTTAAAGGATATTATTAACTAATTTCACATGTATGCCAAAGCTTGGATAAATCGTTGAGTTATGGATGATCAGTAAGTGTGGGTAGGTGATGGGCAGGCGGTCTTCAGGGTCTAACACAGAGGACTTATGCCAGCAACTTGCTCTCTGGGAACCTTTAAAGGAATCAGTTCCAAACCCTCCCACCCCTGGAGAAGGGTGATATCCTTTTTAAATTTTCTACAGCTCTTTGTTTTTCTAGCTGTGTTTCAGCTGCTGCTGGTCTTTCAAGGTTCAGTTGCCTTCAGGCCTTAGGTTCCTGGGTTTGTTGTCTGTCTCAGGGTCTCCAGATGTTAACCAGGATGCAGGATTTCACGGTGTGCTTGGTGGGACAGAGGTAGCTGCCAAATCTTGGGTCTTGTCCCTTCTGCCTTCCTGCTTTGCTGCCTTCTCTGCCTCATAGTTCCCTTGGTTTTTAAGGGCTGCTTTGATAATGCCTCATCATTCCCTGGTTGTGATTCCTTATTCTGTGGTCATCTCTCCTCAGGCATCTTGGAATTGGAGACTGGTTTATTTCTTAAAGCTGATAATCTATCAACCATTGCAAATTTAGATCCCTCATCAGGCTCTTCACTCCTAACTAACAGGTAAGCTATTGCTTTTGCTGGAAATGTCCAGATACAGTTGCCAGGATAAGGTTGGCATGACACCAAAGCTTATGCCCATTATTAGCACACAGCCTGGGAGCAGGCCTGGCAGTTAAAATGTGTTTCCCATATGGGTACCAGGCAAAATATGTCAGATCAGAGGCTACTGGTTTAGAGAGGGGTTTGTAGTTTCTAACATTCCATCATTGCCTTTGTCTGGCAGATTTCTAAACCCAGCTAGCACTAGTATATGGCTGTGAGGGCTAAATGAGCTGCCTTAGAGCAGCAGCTCCAAAGTCTAACAGGCTCACATGTCAAGCTGAAAATTGTTGCAATTGGCAGGCATAGGACCATTAATAGCATAAAACACAGTGGAGTTAGGATTCCAATCACATGATATCCAGGGCTGTGTTTTGGTGACTGAATGTATTCCAGCACTTTCTCTGTTGCAAAGTCACATGAATTTGGTCCCTGTACTAGCAAGCTCTTGTCTCCAAACCTGCTCTAGTGGTTATGACACAGCAGTAGGGTTTCCATTCCAGAATGCCCTAACCTTACGGCCCTGGAGGAGCAGCTGTTGGCTAAAGCTGCATGAGGCCCACCAGAGTTGGGGTACAGCATCCCCAAACAAGTGGAGGTGCAGCTCTGCTCCCTGACACACAGACAGTCCTCTTATGTCCAAGTAAAAAATATATTTTAAAAAATATTTAAAAAATATTCTTGTGACCCATAAAAAAAAAAAAATATATATATATATATATATATATATATATATATATATATATACAGTTCATTTGTAATTTTATCCAAATTGTATCTAAAGAATTGAATTCACTGTTAACATTTAGGTATGAGTAGGTTTATCATCTGGGCAAGATGCATATGAACATTGCATTTCCTCTGTCTAAAGGACTTCAAAGCATGTAAGTTTTCACATCACAGAGCCACAGGCTGGGGCTCCCAGTGGCGTGTGTATCTACACAGGGACATGGTTTATTTTTGGTGATAACTAAAGTCAAACCACCTCTGGAAGTCAAAGGAGTGTAGTGACCCTGTGCTAGTGGCCCTGATGATACTTATTATTTTCCCCCTTGCCTCTGCAACCAAGGCTTCACCCTTTTACTCTTTAATAAAAGGAGACTTGGCAATTTTCCCCAGATTCCTTGGTAATACTGCGCTTTGTGTAAAATATGCGGGTCCGTTCACCACAGAGAGTCCTTCTGGCCTTGGATGGGTTTGCATGCTGATTCTAGGCACCCCTGCCACCCATCCTCCCGTCTGAATCCACACCCCGACCTGCCCATAGTGGCGCCGACGGCCCTCTTCTCCCGGCAGCCGCATCACTCCCAGCGCCCCTGAAGTCGCACAGCGCTGCGCTGCTGCTGGCTCTGTGGTCTAATCTGCCCGAGGTCAGTATGCGGGTCCTTCCTTCACTGCTGAAAATTAAGGGAAAATACGCAATTTCTCAGGGACTGCAGACTTTGCTCCTCCAGTTTCTCTGTGGCTGTGCTTACAAGCACTTGAGGGATGTCTGAGCAGCAGGATCCTGCAGCCCCATCCGGAGCTCCCTGTCCCTGCTTCACTGACGTGTGATGGCAGAAAGCACCCCGTCTTTGTTAGGAGTCCGAACAAGCCAGACAGGGGTCAGGAGGCAGGGCGGGTGGACCAGTGGGCTGCACCCCGCTGTCCGTGGGGCTTACGCTGCATTCACGCTCATCTGTGTGTTGGGGCGGAGCTGCCTTCCTGACATACAGGTCAGCTCCTTCCACGCAGGGACTGACCGACATCCCTCTTCCCCACCTTCACCTGGGTCCTCCCCTGGCTTCCACATCTCAGGAGGGGTCACTACCATATTTTGTTTGCTCCATCCAAGGGCCTGAGAGTTGGGCTTGATTCTCCTTTTATGACTTTTCCACAAAGAATCCATGGTTAGATCCAAATATGCCTCATTCTCCTTCCACATGTCTCCCCTTTTACTGCCACCCTCTGTGTCAAAGTACCGCCCTCTGTCCCTTCTCCACAGTGGTCTCAACACTGCTGTCCCTCTTCCATCACTCGCTGCACACCTGCAGAGTGACCTTGCTGACATGAATCAGATCCCCTCTCTTGGCCGCCTAAGCACAGCCCATCATCACCCCCAAGACGATCCCCCCCATTGCCCTCTTGCTCTCTAGCCTCACGCCAAGCACCTCCTCCACTGCTCAGCACCCCGGCCAGCCTCCCTTCAGTGCCATAAACACACACCATGGCCTTTCCCACTTCTGAGTTTTGCACTGTTCTCTAGGCTTGAAATACTTACCCGGTTCTTTATGTGACTACTTCCTTCTTAACCTTCAGATTTTAGCAGAAATGTCCTTTCCAAATTGACCTCTCCCAGGTAATGCCCTCCTCATTGCCCTGTTACTTCCCTCTAGGTCATCCTCTGGCTTAGTTATGTGTTCTTTTGTCCGCTGTCTGTCTTCCCAGCAAAATTTAGGCTCCATGAGAGAAGGGAGCTTGCTGGTCTTACTCACCACTGATGTGCATCCCTTAGTACAGGGCCTGGCATGGAGTAGGTGTTCAATATACATTTCTTAAATAAAAAAATTTTTGTCCCTTTTCAGCCCTCAGTGCCCAGCATGCTCAGTAAAAAGCTTTGAAGAATAAGTAGATGAATGGACCAAAAAGTGCACAGCTCGGTCGTTAGTCCTGCGGATGCCCTCCGAGCGTGGTGTGGCAGCGCCCGAGCAAGGGAACAGCTCCTCCCTAACTTTCCTCCTGGCCCTGCTCACACGGCAGCGCTGTTGAGAACCTGGTTTCCTCTAATCATTTCCTGGACAAGAGTAAATCATGTGTAGGTGGCAGAAGTCATGACTCTGGGATCCTGAAATATCTCCCAGCTTGATTTTTTCACTGGAAAAGAAGAGCTTGTAGATGGGGGGACCTGAATGAGAAATTTTTCCTGTGTATGGTTTAGACTGAAATGAAAGCAAGTCCCTGACCTGGTCTGCCCTCTGACCCTCTGATAGGTTCTCCCAGTCCTGTGCATTTTCTCCAGGGAGAAGGTGCAAACAGGGAGGCATGCCAGCAAGGCCAGAAGTTGGGGAACTCTGTGAATCACTGGATCTCAGCCTGGGCAGGGTCTGGGGCCAGAGCCACCTGGAAGCTTGTCAGGTGGGCAACCAGGGAAGGCAGGTGGCAGTAGAAATGGTCCAAAGATGAAACAAGGGGACCTGCCACAACAGCCAGCCAGACCCACTTCTTGAGTTATCGGTTGTCTTTCCCTCCTGGGGCCTGGGTTTCTGACCCTAACATCCTCAACCTCCTTCGGAAAAGCTTCCCTTTAGGACTGATTACAAATAGGACTCCACCCTCCAGAGCTGACTCCCACCCTTCAGGTCCCAGTGACAAGCTGCCTGAGAGACAAAGAATGTTCTCCTGTCATCCCAGCCCTACCTGGCGGGCTGGGCGCTGGGCACTGCCTGCGGCAGGAGCCATCTGAGCACATCAGGAAGGGTCCACAGTCCTGCACCCAGGTGCTCTGCCCAATCAGTGAGGTAAGGCTCTTCCACAGGACCCCTCCCTCTTATGCCCACCCTCCCAGCAGCCTGGCTCAGAGGGGACCTGCTCTCTTCCACCACGGGTCAGAGTTCTGCTTTGTATCCTGAAACTGTTTCACACGTTCATGCTTTTAGCTCTTTTGTTGTAAGTCATTGCTGGTGAGAACTTGGCACATTCAATGTCTCCATCCAAATAAGTCATTTGTTTTAAATTTTGGAACCATCTGAAAAATACAAGGTGGTGCTAAAATGTGCCTCTGTGTGTGTGTGTGTGTGTGTGTGTGTGTGTGTGTGTCTGCGGGTGCTCGAAAGTGCATGTGGGGTGGGAAAACCCCTCTCCCTCAGCTGTTTATGACCCTTCCAGGCACTAAAAGCACGATGGTCATAACTCTCACCTATCTAAAAAAGTGCTGAGCTCAGCACATTTTTAGTTTATGCTCCTCCTTGCTCTTAAGTGCTTGCTGTTTGGATTTCTGATCTGATAACTTTATTTAAAAACTGAGTTTTACTGAAATTCGGCTTGTCTGGGCGCTTTCTTCTTGCCAAGTGCTTCACCTCTGTGGATGCTCCTCCTGCCCCGTGAGCTGGACCAGAATGGCATCTGCTCCCTGCAGCGCCGCAGCCTGCAGTCAGGGACAGGGATTGCTGCGTGACTAGGGCCCTCAGCACAGTTCTCCAGAAGCCTCGATGCCACAGAAGGACCGTCATGTGGGCCCTGCAGAGTCCTGCCCCTTCTAGCCCCTGGGTGTCCTTCTCACTTCACCCCCATCACTTGGCGGAAGCCTGGTGTGCAAAGACGTTCTGTAAATTCTTGTAGAGTGAATGTTCTCACCTTTACCCTCTGCCCTTCCTGCTACTTAGTTCTTAAGATCCTTCTGTTACTTTGCACTCTTTCAAGGGTCTGAGCCTTTGAATAAGCTACATCTTCCCATCTTGCTTTAAGAATGCACATTCTCCAGTTTCACAATGGCAAGATGGGTTCATGTGCTCACCTTTGAAATGAAGAAATTGAAAAAAGCTTGCAAAGGGGTTGGAAGACTCAAAATTGTGCCATAAATATTCTTGAGACATGAAAGATGTTTTGGATCATAGGAGGCTGTTAGCTGGAAGCTGGATTTCCAGATTTCCAGGATTCAGCCCTGAGAGGGAAGAGCAGGCTTTCCCAGAGATCTTGCAGCCCACCCAGCTTAGAACGGCAGGGCAGCGAGCATTGGGGGCCATGCAGAAGGCAGGTCGGAGGGAAGGACTTTGGGGACCCCCCAGTGCCCTGAGCTTCCCTCTGCTCAGCCTATGTTCAGAGGAGAAGGAAGATGTGCCCTCAGGCTATGAGCCCAAATGGTCAGGGGCACAGGGAACCCCAGCTGACTCTGGACTGCACCATTAAGCAGGAAACACAACCCAATGACTCAGCCACACAGTGAACTAATTTTCCTGGTTGAGGCAGGGCCAGGTAAGTGAATTCTGTGCGGAAGGCAGGATCATCCAAATGATTAAGTGAAAAAAGAAAAGAGTCAAAAATATATGTGCATACATACAACACATGCATGCATACACATGTTAAAGTATAATCACCCACCACCACCACACGGGGTTCAGCTTTTAAACAGGCATTCTCTTGCAGGTGCTGTCTTGTCTCCACCTACGTGATGATCTGGTTACTGGTTACCAAGGGGCTGGCTGATTTGGATCACACTGGTGGTCTGTGTTCCAGGAAGTCATCTCCTAGTTCCCCACCACACATTCCAAATCCCCATTTCCCTGTCAGGGTTGGTTCCATTTCTACTCTGCAGCCAGTCTGCTTGCTCGATTGACAATAGCCTCCACAAAGAATAGGTTCTTTGTGGGATGTTTGCATTTCATGGAACATGATTTGATGCAGAAACATTTGATTGACAAGGACTTTTAAGTAACGTGTCAGCTCTGTCAGTGGAGGCCTCTGGGGTTTTGTCTCCTTAGGGACTTGCAGAAAGACACTTGGACTTTTTTTAAGGTTAAAAGGGACCCAATCTTAGGGGCCACATGCCTGACCTCTTTCTCTTGGCCTCTGCATAACCCCCGGGCTGTCCTGGCATCATGCCTCTCTGATTCTGGGCCACAGGGGTACCAGGCTCTGAGGACTCAGCCAGAGTATCCAAGAATAACCTGGGGTACTGGCACCCAGCCAGCTGTTTGTCTGACTTAGCTGCGGCCCCAGCCTGCCTTCGAGGTACTTAAAAAGTGCAGAGGAATGCCTCTGACATTGCCCTAGCTATGGGAAAATAAGATGTGCCAATTATCAGGGAAGGTTCTCAGTGTCACTCAAGTGCCCCCAGAAAGTGTCCTTGCTTGTTCCTAGAATATCTACCCCCATGGGCCTATTGACAACGGAGGCATTACTTCCTAGGAGACTGAGGGGACCAGGAACTGCACCCAGGGGACACAGCCAGAGGGCATCCCTGGGTCTGGTTTCTTTTATAAAGAAGAAAGGGAACATCACCAGGGGTCACAACATCCTAAGACAATCACTATTGATGTTCTAGAACCAACTTCCATGTATATTTTTATACACATGAAAATTTTATGTACATTATATTTCTTGTATGTATATAGGTGTGGAGAGAGAGAATGATGTCTGTCTATCCATCGGTCCTAATTAAAATACAACAAACTGAAGCTAAGATAGGTTAAGTTACTTATACAGGCCACAAAACTGCTAAGTGATGGAGCTGGAATTTGAAGCCAGGTAGAGTTATCCAAATCCGATGGCTCTTCCTGCAGCACTGAAGCTCCCCTGTTTGACCACAAGGGTCCTCAGGTTTTTGAAATCCAGGAAAACCATGGGCATGGACAGGGGCCTATGGGGACACACCGGATTCTATTGCCACTGCGTCCAGCTTGGTATTGATGACTTCACTTGGTGCTCTCTCGTGATGATTTTCACAACACCCATGGCTTTGTTTGTGTATTATTTCTAAATTTTAATCTCTTGTTTTCTGTTTTTCTGAATTAGATGTGCCATGTATTTATTTATTAATCACTTTTTTCTTATTTTAAAAATCAATGGATTTGTTGCATAAATAATGAGTGTGCTCAGGGCTGAACTTCAAACAGTATAGATTAGCAAAAGTCCTCTTCACCCATCCATTTCAATCTCACTTCCTCCAGAGAGAAAATGGTTAGGGTCTTGTGCGTTTTCTTCCAGACCTTTTCGTGTAGATACAGAATGCCATTTTGTGCTTGGTTCAATTATTTTTAGTCAGCCTTTTAAAACCATAAACTATTCAAAGCCAAACACTATCTTTAAACATGCTTTCAGATGTAGAATGTAGATACTGATATGAAAGTCTCCTTTTCATGTAACTATAAAGGTAAACTAAAACAAATTTCCTCTTTAACTCAGGAGATAGCTTAGAGATGAGTTTTCATCATCTTTTGGTTGTATTTGTTTCTATTAAATTATTATTATAAACACAACATGTGTGAAAATTGAAATTTTCTTTGTGACTGCATGGTTTGCTTTTGTAAAAATAGAAATATGGAATAAGACAAGAAAATATTCTCTGTAGAGTTGTAGCAGACACCTTTCTATATATTCATGCAATTTCCCTTATTATATTAACATTTTCTATACCTGATCAGAATGAATGTTTGAGCTTCTTTGTAAAGGTTTTAAAAGTATTTCCATAAGGTTTAACTTAATTAATTTATTTTACACCTGGGCTGTTTGGTATAAAGAGGTTAATGACTATTGTGTATGTTATTATGGATCCTACCTTTCATTATTGTTTCTATTATCAAGTGTCTCAATTTAAAGTTTTGGCCTTTGAATTCCATTTTATCTGATTCTAACATTGACTAATCCTCTTTCTTTTGTGTTGTAGTCTACTTACTGTTTTTTGGCCATCCCTCATTTGAACCCATCTTTGTTGTTGTTTTTCAACTTTTTATTTTGAAATAATTATAAATTCACTGGAAGTTGCAAAGGTAACGCAGTGAGGTTGTTTGTACCCTTCATCCAGTTTCCTATAATGTGTATATTTTACCCAGTCAAGATCAAGAAATTGACATTGGTACAACATATATGTGTGTAATTCTATGCCATTTAGTCATGTGTGCAGACTCATGTGACCACCAGATCATTCAAGACACATATCTAGTTCATTACCACAAATGTCATCCTAGTGCTGAGCCTTTGTGGTCAGATCTGCTTCCCTACACCCCCCACATTCTAATTCTGGCAACCATTCATCTATTTTCCATTTTTGTACATTTTTTAAATTTCAAGAATGTTATGTAAATGGAATCACACAGTATATGAACTTTTTGGACTGCCTTTTTTTCATGGTGTCTTTGAGATCCAACTGAGTTGTATATGTATCAATAATTCTTTGTTTTGTTTTGTCTGAGTAGTATTCCATGGTTCAGGTGTTCCCGTTTGTTTAGCCATTCACTGGTTGAAGGACATTTGGGTTATTTCCAGTTTTTGACTATTTCAAATAAAGCTGCTATGTACAGTCATGTATAGGATTTTGTGTGGATGCATTCTGTTTCATTGGGATAAATGCCTAGGAGTACAATTACTGGGTTATGTAGTAAGAGTAAGCTTAATTAAAAAAAAACAGCTGCTATTTTCTAGCGTAACTGTACTATTTTACATTTCCACCAGCAATGTATGAGAGGTATAGTTTCTCCACATCCTTGCTACCATTTGGTATTGTTACTATTTTTTATTTTAGATGTTCTCCTAGGTGTGCAGTATATTTCATTAGGGTATTAATTTGCATTTCTCTAGGGACTAGTGGTGTTGAATATCTTTTCATATTCCTGTTTGCCCACCATGTATTTTCTTTGATGAAATATTTCATCTTATATTTTGCCAATTTTCTAATTGGAATTTAAAATATTATTATTACTGCTGAGTTTTGAGAGTTTGTTTTAAATTCTAGACGTGAGACTTATGTCAGGTATATAGGTTGCAAATATTTTCTCCAATTTTAAAACTTATCTTTTCATTCTCTTAACATGCTTTTCACAGAGCATGGGCATTTAAATTGGATTAAGTCCAGATTATCAGTTTTCTTCTTCTTTGGATCATGTTCTTGGTATCATGTCTAAGAACTTTTCACCAAGCTCTAGGTATTGATTTTTTCCTATATTACCTTCTAAAAGTTTATAATTTGACATGCACATCTGTGATAAATTTTGAGTTAATTCTGTATAAGGGGTGAGGCTTAAGTTGAGGTTATTTTATTATTATTATTTTTTGCCTATGGCTGCCCAGTTACCCCAATAGCATCTGCTGCAGACTATCCTTCCTCCACTGAATTGCTTTTTAGTTTTGTAAAAAATGTGTTGGCGCTATCCTGTGAGCCCGTTTTCTGACTTTTTATCCTGTTCTGCTGAATGCTGTGCTTTTCCCCCTTCAAAATACAACATATTCTTAAGTAACAAACCTATATTATATGTAGAGTAAATTATCCCACTTTATTCTTTGTTTTGAAAACTGTTTTAGTTATTCTAGCTCTTTTGCATTGCATATGTATGTTTGTCTATATCTACAAAAATTCTTGCTGGAATTTTTGATAGGCACTTCATTAAACTTGTTTACCAATTTGGGGAGAGTTGACATCTTAACATGTGAATCTTTCAATCCGTGAACATAGTAAGTCTCTCCATTTACTTAGATCATTTTTTATTTCTTTCATTAGAATTTTGTAGTTTTCAGAATACAGATCCTGTACATGTTTTGTTAGATTTACATCCAAGTATTTGGGTCAGAGGGGCTATGGTAAATTACATTGTATTTGTAATTTTGGCTTCCATGTGCTTATTACTAGTATACAGAAATGTGATGGATTTTTGTGTGTTGATATTTTTTCTTGTGGTTTTGCTGAACTCACTTGTTCTAGGTTTTCTTCTGTTTTTAATAAATTTCTTTTTTTTTCTATGTAAAACATCATGTCATCTCCCAATAAGGATACTTTTATTTCTTCATTTCCAACCTATGTCCCTTTATTTTCCTTTCCATTCCTAGGTGCTCTGTCAAGAATTGCTAATACTCTGTTGAAGAGCAGTGGTTAGAGTGGATGTTCTGGCCTTAGTCCAGATCTTAGGGGCAAGCATTGAGTTTTTCACTCTTAAATATGACAGCTGTAGATATTTTTTTATAGATTCATTTTTTCAAGTTATCTATTTCTGTTTCTTTGAGAGTTACCATAAATTGGTATTGGATTTTTCAAATGATTTTGTATTAAAAAATATGACCATGATATTTTTCTCCTTTGGCCTGTTAATATGGTGGATTAACATTGATTTTTTAAATAGTGAGCCAAACTTGCATTCTTGAATCAGCCCTGATTCTTGGTCATGTTGAATTCTATTTGTTCATTTGGCTAAGATTTTTTGCATCCATATTCACCAGTGGATATTGGCCTGTATTTCTTTCTTTCTTTTTTTACTGTCTGTGTCTGGTTTTAGTGTCAGGGTAATACTAGATTCATAAAATGAATTTGGAAGTGTTCCTTCCTCTTCTATTTTTGGTAGGAGTGTGTGAAAAATTAAATTAATTTGTGTTTAAATCTTTGGTAAAATTCTCCAGAGATAGTATCTGGCTCTGGAAATTTCTTTTTTTGGTAATTTTTTATGTTAAAAACTGAATTTGCTTACCATAAAATTTATTTGACCTATTATTTGAATAAAAAGTTACTCAAATTATTATTTGAATGAAGATTATTCAAATTACCTACATTATATTGGTGACGTTTAGCAGTTTGTGTTTTTTGAGGAATTGGTCCATTTTACATAAGTCATCAGATTTATGTGTAGAGAAGTTCATAGCATTTTCATATTATCCTTTTGATGTCTGCAGAGTCTGTAGTGATATTCCTTGTTTCGTTAATGTTATTGGTAATTTATGTCATCTTTCTTTTTTCTTTGTCAGTTTTGCTAGAAGTTGGCCAACTTTATTAAACTTTTCAAATAGCCAGTTTTTTATTCCATTGATTTTTGTCTATTTTTCAGTTTTTAATTTTATTGACTTTTGTTCTTTATTATTTCCTTCCTTCTGATTGCTTATTCTCTTATTTTTCTATTTTCTTAAGAATTTGGATTTTGAATTTATACTTTTTCTTTTTCCTTTACACTATACTGCTATGAAGAGTAACACTTTTTACAGCTATACTACGTTTCCACTTTACATTCCCTCTACTTTTACATTATTACTTTACTGCTACAAATTTCTCTTTCAGCACTCTTTCAACTACATCCTCCAAATTTTTATTTTTTATTTTTCATTTTTTCTCAGGTCTATGTATATTTTATCTTCCCCTGACACATCTGTTTGACCCATGAATTAATTTGAAGTGTGCTGTTTAATCTCCAAGTGTTTGAAGGTTTTCCTGTTATCTTTCTTTTAGTGAAGTCTAGTTTGACTGCATTGGAATCAGAGAATAATCTCTGCATAATTTAAATTCTTCTAAATTAGTTAAGTTTGTCTTACAGGTCAGGCTATGATCCACCTTGGTATATGTTCTCTAGATTCTTGAAAATAATGTGTATTCTACTGTTTTTGAGTGGAGTGTTCTACATATGTCAATTAGATCCTGTTGATTGAGCATGCTGTTGAGTCTTCTATATTCTTTCTGATTTTCTGTCCAATTGTTTTATCAATTGTTGTGATGGAGTTTTGGGAGAGGTCTGCAACTATACTTGTAAACTTGTCTTATTTCTCCTTTCAGTTGTATCAGCATTTGCTTCAAATATTCTGCAGCTCTGTTGTTTGGTATGTACATTTAGGATTACTATATCTTCTTGGTGGATTGACCCCTTTGTCATTGTGTGTCTCCTGTCCCTGTAATCATTCTCTGTATCTACTTTGTCTGATATTAATATAATCACTCCTGATTTCTTTTGATTAATATTGCATAGTACATTTTTCCACCTTTTTATTTTCAATTTATCTATATCATTGTATCTGAAATGAATTGTTTTGAAGGTGGTGTATAGTTAAATCATGTTTTTAGTTTAATCCACCCTCTGTGTTTTAATTGGTTTGTTTAGGCCATTTACATTTGTAATTATTGATACACTAGGGCTTAAGTCTGCCATTTCATTTTTTGTTTTCTGATCTATTTTCTATTTTTCTGTTTTTATCCTTCCTGAGGTGATTTGAACATATTTTAGAATTTTAGTTTGACTTCTATAGCATTTTGCAGTGTATCTTCTAATATACAACTTTTTTAAGTGATTGCATAGATATTACACTATATATCCATAACTAATCAGAGTCTATGAGTATTGACACTTTAGTAGTTTGAATGAGATATAGAAACTTATTCTCCTTTTATATCCTTTTACCCTCTTGCATTTATAATATAATTGTCTTAAATATTTCTTCTATGTACACTGAGAACTGCATTGGGCATTGTTACAAATTTTGCTTTGTCAGTCATAACTTAGAAATCCAAGGGGAGAAGGGAAGTCCCTTCTGGGACCCCAATGATATAAATATTAGCTCTTTAGTTACAGTCCCACATGTCCCTAAGTCTCTTTCCATAAAAGTTTTTCAGTGCATTTTCAATCTGTCATTTAGATTGGGTAATTTCTATTTTATGTTCAAGTATGCTGACTTTTCCATTCTGCTGTTCAGCCCATTTATTGCACTTCTGTTACATTTTGTGTTTTTCAGTTCTAAAATATCCATTTTGTTGTTCCCTATATCTTTTGTGGGGTTTTGTTTTTTTTTTTTGCAGAGACTTTCCCTTTCTCCCCCCATTTGTTTCCAGCATCTTTGCAACACCCTTTGAAGCATTTTCTGATGGCTGCTATGAAATCCTTGTCAGAATATTCCAACATCTATGCCATCTTGATGTTGTTTATTGATTTTTTTTCTCTGAATACAAGTTGAGCTCCGCCTAGATGTTGGTATATTTGAATCCTGGACATTGTAGCATTTATATTATGAAACTCCTGATACTCATTAAATCTTGGGTTTTTGCAGGCCTCATCTGACACTATCCCAGCCATGCATGAATGGGAGGGGTGCCTCATTACTGCTGGGTGAGTAGTGAAGTCAGGTGCTTGAAGTGGTAGCTTGACACTGTGGAGTAGGGAGGAGCAAAGGATTGGCAAAGAGAAAATTCCAGGCTCCCCACTTAGTCTACTTTGTCACCATCTTGGGGAGGGTTGGGGGAAAGTTCATTAGACCCCAGTGGGAGTAGAAGTGTAGGCTTTCCCTCAGTCTTTGCTGGTGGGGCTGGAGGTGGGGCTGCAGTTTTTTCTGCTGTGTTTGGCTGGTGCAAAATGGTATTGTCAAAACCTTTTCTGTCTTGTGAGGCTGCCCCAATTCTGGACCTTTGGCTAGAGAAAGCCTTCCTGGGGGCTATTTTTGTCTGTACCTGTTGGAGTTTCCAGGTTGCTATCTGCTCTAATACCCAGTCTGAGATATGTGAGGCCAAGAGAAACTCCGAGGAACTATTTCCTATCATTCCTTGGGCTCTGAGATTCCTAGCCATCTTCCTTTTTCTACTTTTCAGCCTTCTTATGTTTCCTTTATAATGCCCAGGTTTTTAGCTGTAGTCAGCAGGAGGAATAGGAATAAGTATACCTGCCCTATCATTGTGGAAGTGGAAGTCCTCCATCATTTTGACTTTTGTGTGTTTCTTCCAGGCAGTTTACTGCTCAATTTTAATTTTATCCAATCTGAATGTCTTTACATTTAGGTGAGGAAATTCAGCGCATTCACACTGATTTCCAATACTGAAACCAAATGATTAATTTCTTCCATTTTGTCTACTAACTTTGTATTTTGTAGTGGCTTTCTTTTTTCCTTCATTTGTTTATTTACTCAGGTAAATACATTTTTCCTCATCTTTGTGATTCAGTCTCTCTAACTTGCCATTATGCAGCTCCACCACACTTGGAGTGGCCTTTTATCTTAAGTGGTCCACAACTAATTTGTGTGGAGTTCTGTTGATCCTGTGGGAGTGTTTTGAGATTCTGGGGCAGTTTTCATCCAGGGTCACAGAATCTGTGGCTTCCCAATGAGTTGTCTGGAGCAGGCACACATACTTTTGCGTCTCTGAAGGAACATCAGGAAGCTGAGCTGTGGAGGCAGGAAGCAGAGGGGGTGGAGCCCTCTGAATATAGCTAGCTGCCTCCTCTGCGAGTGGTGGCGACCCCTGTGAGTGAAGGTGAAGGCAGCACCCAAACCTTACACCATCCCCTGATTCCACAGTCAGTAAAGCCACTGGTCGCAGCCTAAAGGGAGCCTGCGTAGTCCGTTTTGGGCAAGGAACACAGTTTCAAAGAAGACCCTTTGGCCTCAAGCTGGTTCTTCTTAAAAGGTGACGTGGAGGTATGACATAGAACCCCTAAGGATCGCAAGTGTCTGTCTTTGGGGACAGGCCTTCCTTATTCATCATAATGGTTTGGTGGATGGAGATGGAGTGCCTGGGCCTGGATTTCCCTGGGCTGCTAGGACCCTGAGCTGATTGACTCCACCTGGCACTTGTCTGTCATTCCTGTTGTCTTCTAAAGGCTCCTTATATTTAGGCCTCAGTTGTTGAAGAAAGGAAAAGAACTGTGCAAATTTTTATTTTATTTTTTCTGAGTCACCACTGCCTCTAGATGGCTGTGCCTCATGAATCCAAGCACCCACTCGAGTAAGGTCAGGATGTGGGAGGTTGGATATTAGCTGAGCTTGTACCCCATGTACCTCTGAACACTTGCTTAGCCTTCTTAGCCTCAGTGTACCCTGGACAATGTATTGTCAGCAACCCCAGGTTAACTAAGGAATAACATGGACATCCCAGCATCGACAAAGGATTCACGAACCTGTCCTGCTGGTCTGACAAGGTGATCATTTTTCTTGTTTGCTGAATCACCAGAGAGTGTTGTCAAAGTGTGTCGTAAATGCAGTGAATCTGCTCATCTCTGGAGATAAATAGAAACATCTCTCTTACAAAGTTCGGTTCCTGAAGAATTTTAGTATCTTGAATCTTAGTGTCTTCTGACACCAGGGCTCAGAGGGCCTGAGAGAGATTCACCCTCTTATTTCCCAGTAGGAAAATCTGATACCAAGTGTGGTGATGACTGACCCAGGGTCTTGGTCTCCCATCCCCAAGCCTGGAGTGCTTCCTCCCCACCTCCAGGGGGTCCTGGCCTTTTGGTGCCAGCCTGCAGCTCATGGAGCTATGATGGGGACTCTCCCATGAAAGGATGCAAACAAAGCAGAAAAAATGCCATTTTCCCCTGCTGGATCCTTCCCCTCTGAGCTCAGTCTCCTGCTGTGTTTGTCCATGACCAGAACCTTGTCTTTGGAACCATTTTATGGGTTTTCATTCAGGGATCCAGCTCACCTTTCCTTGTTAAATATCTGCTCATTCATTCTTCGCTCTCCCTTCCTCCTGCAAAGATTTATTTGCTTATTTACCTTCCATGGGCTGCAAGTGGAGTGGTGAACAACGGAACCCAACTCCTTTCCTCATGAAGCCTTTGTTCTCATTTTGGGGGACAGAGTATAAGGAAATGAGTGAGGACAGTACAAAGCATTCTAGAGAAAAGCACATCAAGAAAAGGACCCTGGGGAAGAGAGCTGGGGGAGATGGAGGGCAGACAGCTGCTTAAATAGGTTGCCCAGAGATGTCCTCACTGAGAAGGTGGTATGTGAGCCAAGTATTGAAGAAGATGAGAGGGGAAGTCCCAACGATTGGCTCTCTGGGCAAACAGTGTTCAAAGGGAGCAGTAAATGCCACCTCCCTGAGCTGGGAGCATTCCTGGGATGTCAGCAAGGGGATGCTGTGAGCAGGGAGCAGAGATGTAGGGCAGGAGTGAGAGGAGGGGACGGGGCTTGGGGGCAGAGTGGCAAGGGCGGGTTGGCTGTGGAGGCCTTATGAGAAACTGTACGGACTTTAGCTATTGTTCTGGACCTACTGGGGAGCCATCCAGGTTTCTGACTGAGGAATGGTGTGTGGGTTTTTCGTTAATGCATTCACTCTGGCCACTGTGTGGAGAGCAAAGGACATGGGGCCAAGAGCAGGTGTGAGGAGACTGCTGCAGAAATGCAGGGAGAGGGTGGTGTTGGCATCAGGGTCCAGGTATGACAAGTGGTCACATGATGGAGGTAATTTGGAATTAGAAATGAGAGGCTATGCTGATGGATTATGTGGATTGTGAAATAGAGGAAATGATGAACCTTGGGTTGGCTAAGCAAGCCCAAGTTGGAAAGTGATAAGGTTCAGGATACAACTGGCCACAGATATATCTTACTTTAAAAACCTGGTTCTCTGGCTTTTCTTGAACAATTGGAAGACCTGACTTCAATGGGTCCAAATTCTTGCATAACAGCAGTTACCTGGAGGTGATTTGTTGCTATCTTTTAGAATGGAGCAAGCGCCTTCCAGTTTGCCACAGTCCCCACCAACCCTTACTGTTACACTCACCTGCCCCACTCATGACATTGTCATATTGCCTGCCTGATCCCCACAGCCATTCGATTTTGTAGATTTTGTGTTCCAGGTGCCACAACAAACATTCCATTTCCTCATACTTATATTTATTGGTGAGACCTCTTGCTCCCAATTGCAATAGAAAGGTTCTTTCTTCTCCTCCTTGCAGAGGCTCCAGATCTGTCCATCTCCTTCTGCACAGTTCTGAGAGACCCAAGGCATGACCTATGCATTTTCTGGATGACCATGTAGCACCTGTTCTTTCCTGTCCCATTCGAGCCTGTGTGTCTCTCCTGACGGCCAGTGGTGCCCCATGGTGTTATCACAGTGGGGATCGATGCTGCTCACTCTGCTCATCCCATGCAGCCAGGACACTGCCTCATTGCACGTCTCTGCCAGAATCTCCACTGTCTTTCCCTGAGGACAAGGCTCATCATGGACAAGCATGCTTCCTGGTCCTCCACATAGACTGTCCCCAGAGGCCCTCAGTCCTCCAGGTGTACCAAGGCTGACACGTGGAATGAACACAGTGCGGGCTCTGTTGAGACCCTACCATGTGACCTATTGTTCTACAAAAGACAGCAACGGAAAATGGCAAATCCTTATGAAAGCTAACATGTTATTATTGTGAGTACTTTTAACATTGATTTTCTTAGTAAATGAGCATTTTTTCATAGTGCCAGTCCCATAGATGATTTTAGAGAAAGTGTTCTTGGACCAAGAGGTTATATCTGCCACTTGGATACTTAGGAAGCACATTAGTGTATTCAGAGCTCAGGAAACCCTGCAGCAAAGAAGCCTCTTTATTCTGAGTTCAGTTTGTGCTGAAATTATGGGATGCTTCTGTCCCTGAATACCTCAAGAGCACATTTTGGAAATGATGTTTTGTATATTCAGGACAACCCTGGAGAACACACCGAGGCTTTGAGAGATGAAGTTTCCTCTCCCAGAAACCAGAATATATGTGAAAGTGTGGAAACAGCCCACATTTTCCAATTCCAAATCTAGCTTTTTTGCCAAGATGTCATATTATCTGTTCACTCGGAACATTCTCTGCTTCCCTCACATGCATATTCCCATCAGCAACAACGTAGTCCAGCAGAGATTCCCAGGGAGTTGAAAAGTCCTCCAATTCTTCTCCAAGGATCGGCACAAACATATTTATAGCTCTGGCTGCCTCACAGCCATGTCATTATCATTACTTGGTACATGTATTACATGTGGCATAAGCATTAATGATACTTTTAATCAAGAGCTTTTACTTAAGTTTTTATCCTGACAAGGATGTGTGCATATTGAAGAGAAATTAGGGAAAAGTTGAAAAAGAATAAAAGAAAAGCAATCAATGTAGAAATGACCCAGCTTACCTGGGGGTGCTGAGTGTGTGCACACATGTACGTGCACACATACGTGTGCATGGTATTGGGATGAGGCACTGGCTACAGGTATTGGTCTTGGCTTCCTTGTTTTGCAGCCATCACATGCTCTGAAGACATTCACATGGCTCAGACCCTCTCTGAGAGCAGGCTTAATGGCTGCAAGGTGATCCCTCGTCCGAATATGGGATGTGTCACCGTGTCACTTAGCCATCTGTAGCAGTCATGTCATGGGTTCGCCACACCATTGCCTCTCCCTGAGCACTTAGGAAATCTGTGTTTCCTGATCCCTTTGCAGTTTGACTGGGGCCAGAGGGCTCAGTTCCAGGCAGTGGCATGTGGGTGGAAATGAGGATGCCGCTGCTGTGCAGGCTGCGGCACTCTCTGCGAGTCTTCCCCGGCGTCAGTGATGGCAGATGGCGGATGGCAGATGGAAGCAGCCTGGATCTGAGGGTCCCTGGGTGGGGGAAATGCACTTGGAAAGGACACTTCCTGGAGATGCCCAACCTACATCTGACTTCAAGGGAGAAATGAACCTTTGTGGTGTTGAGCCATGGGAATTTCAACATTGCTGCCTAGCTTAGCAGAGGTTAGTGTGCCACTTCTTGATTGCATAGTGAGTTTATTTTCAATTTCTTATTCTAAAAATAAAGCCTCAATTACTATATTAAAACCTATACCTTGCTTTATATCTCTAAGTACCATTCTTGAATATATTCTTATTTTTGGAAAATGTGTACCAATATCTACTCTCCTCCATATACATATACACAGTTGTCAGACTTTGTTTATTATTTTTTTAAAAACTTAATTTCATAGATTGTGAGTAACATCTCACTGCTTTAATTTCCATGTTTCTGATTTCTAATAAGGCTCAGAACAATATTTCCTAAGGCCTCTGTAGGAGAGGGTGGGTCCCTCTGGGTGGGTGCCCGGGGTGAGCACCCCCTCGCCCCTCTGGCTGCAATGTGTTTCCATCCCCATGAGCTGGGATTTCTTTGGTTGAACCCTGCCCACGAGGAGAGGTCCCTTGGATCTGTCAACTAACTGCCTCATCAGTAGGCTGGATGAGTGCTGCTGAGTCCAGGTGGAAGTGAGGAGACGGCTCTTCCCATTTCACGGCTCATTAAAGAAAGAGAAGCTCTTAACGATTCAGGAAAGGCTTAGTGGAGCCCCACTGCAGATAGAGGCACTCACGGTCTGTTGGGTGAGGTGGGCAGATGCATACCTCACACCAGGCCCCAGAGTGCTGTGCAAGAGCTGACCATGGGGTTGTGGGAGCACAGAGAACAGGGGCCCCTTCGGCCTTGGGGGCTGGAACATTCTAGCTGGATCTGGAGGGTGAGGTTCAAGGTGACATCCAAGAGTGACTTCTAGTCTGGGTCCTAGGCTGGGCCTCATCTTCCCTGGACAATTCCCACAGCAGTCCCTCAAATGGAGGATGCAAGCCAGGGTTTCCTGTGCTGAAAGGTGATCAAATTAGGCAAATTGTAAATCTACCGTTGTTTTTTTGTCAGTGTGTATATTTTTATAGAAAGGAGCAAATCTCTGCTGAGCTGGCCAGATAATCACCTCTGCTTTTCCTTACTTGTTCAGAATTGTGAAAGAAGGCCCAAGGTGGCGGGCCTGGTTTTAATCACCTTTGATTAACACAGAGGCTTTTGAAGGCAAAGGTGCTCTCTGTAAACTGTGGCAGGGTCCCAAGGCATTACCGTCTCGCCCTCGTATGTGAAGTGTCTAGAGCAGAGCCCAGGTATCAGGCTCTTGCAGACAATCCACTGTGCGGCAGTTACTTTAATGCTGCTGACTCATTCGTCAAATACGTTTTTCAGGTTTTTTTGTTACTATTTTTTTTTATTTTTTGAAAAATTGCAGACCATGCAAAGCTGGAGGCTTCTGAGTCCAAAGAATGTTTCAGCTTGCTCTTATTTAGTACAAAAGAAAGGCTTTTAGGACAGATTTAGAGAGCCAGAGAGTCTTGGGAATGGTCCCAGAAATGATTAAGAGGCTGGAAAGGTTGAGCCTAGAAAAAAACAAGATAGTTTGGGAGACTTCACTGGGGACAGTGGGGAAAGTCCCTTACTACCTTCAAGAAACACGGAGTGAAAAACACAAATTTTGCTCCCTCTGCCCAGAGATTTCATTAGAGCATGTTTGCTTGGGAAGGTAAGAGCCCTGGGGCATGTTTGCAGAATGCAAGGCTGAACCCTGCAGTCTTTAACGCAGGGTCGTCTCCATCCTTTGACCCCACAGAAGTATTGGCACTTTAAATGCCACATGGGTGAGCTGGTGCAGACCTTCCAGGGATGTAGCTCTGAGGGACACAGGGGAGATGAGACTGAAACAGCATCTGCTTGAGGAATTTTGCTTTCAGAAGCCCTAACGTGCAGCATAAACTTCAGGTTGCAAAGGACATGAGGAGCACTGAATGAAACAGGCTTCTGGAGCTGGGCTGGCTATGAAAGTCACGGGAATACATTCCTTCCGCTCCTTCTCAAGGTCAGGCAGCACCAGGCACATATGCGTCAAGTGAGCTTCCAACTCATCTCTTAGTTCAGAGCAAGAGGTTCCCCTGGGGAAGTGCAGACACTGCTGAGAGACCACAGCTGGCCCAGGCTTCCATGCTCCTCACTGGGAGCCCTGTGACTCATCTTGCCTTGCACTGATTCGTTTTGCAGGGCCCAGGGGACTCTGCAGCACCCAACCGCTTGGGGTGGTCCAGCCGAGTGCAGTTCCTATGGAGCAAAAAGCATCCTTTAAAGGAAAGCATATTGGAGGTTACGCCATGGTGAGCAGCAGATAGCGCTCAAGGAGCGGGGCTGTGAGCATCCGGCAGAGCTGAAGGTGTCTGTGCTCCCTGCGGTGTGCAGCCTCCTCAGGAGCACTTGGTCTCAGAAGTGCCACATCAGGGAGAGAGCTAAGTGGGGCCAGGAGACCGAGCTGCAGCCCATCGCCTTCCATGGTTCTGCAGGCTGGGAAGGCTCTCTGATGTCTGACTGCCACTCTGACAAGGCTTCTCCTCCAGCTGTCAGTCTCTACCCAAGATTCTGAAAACCAAAGCCAGACTGAGACAAGTTGCGCTCTTTTAAATGTGATTCAGCTGCCTTTGCAGGCTGGTTTCTGTGTCCGATGGATGTGTGTGGCCAGCAAGCATCCAGACCACAGCAGCCTGGCGGGCAGGGCTCATATCCCTCCAGGCTGCTCTGTGATAATGAAAGCTCTGGGCTGACAGCTGGAGTGTTAGGTTGGGCCCACAGACACTTGGACGTTCTGGCTCATTGGGCTTTTGTTCCCCGAAGCCGCAGTGGATCTGGCAGCGGCTGCCACGCAGGCACCATGGTGTGTGCCCCTGTTTGCTTGCATCCCTTCTGGCATCTCTGCACACGCCCTGACCCTGGGCCTCTGGGCTGACTCATCATCCTCTCAGACAATGAGCTTGTGTCCTGAGTGGTAACATTTTAAAACGCAAGATGACCACATCATGAACTGTTTTGGAAAATAGAGATGAGATGAAATAATCACTGCAAATCTCAGCACCCCATATAAACATTGTCCCCATTTATTCCCGGAATCTTCTTATCATACTTGTTCTCATGTCAAACAAATGTATTGATGTCGATAGCTTTACTTTGTATTAAATTATGTTTTCCATGTTGCTGTATTATTTTGTGGGCTGTCGACTTAATTACATCATAATATTCCACATAAGTAGGCATTATTATTTATGTACCTTTTCATTACATCATGAGAAATAGTGCTATGATGAATAGCATGTGAGTATTTAATTTTTTCACATTTGGGTTAGACATTAAGAACAGTATAAATATTCGTATTTCCTTTAATATGTATTAGCAAATTATTTTGTGAAAAGATTGTACCAGTTATCACACTACTGGAAAATATGTGTATACAAAGCTCATAGCCAGTTTGGGGTTTGTTTATGAATGAATTAACTTATTAAGCTAATTTAGCTAGAAAAAATTCCCAGCACCTGTGAAATTGGGAAGCAGTTTCCAGCGTGACTTCTCAAAGGTCTAGAACCAAGTTGGTCGGTGGCCCTTCACTCTCACCATTGCTGGGCTGAGCTGCATGTTGCTGGTTGGAAGGGTGTCTGTCATGGACTCGTGGTGCACCCCCAATGCAGCAGCCCGATGCTGGTTCAGTTATCTGTCCACATGCCTATCTTCCTGTACCTGTCATGCCTCAGAGAGGGTTGAATGCCACCGTATGGCATAACGAAATACCACACATTCTGAAATAGTGTGCTAATGAACAAGGGGAAAACAGGCCAGGAGGCCAGGAGGAGTTAGCCTCTGCATCCACAGATCACCAGGGATGGCTGCCTGTGTGGTGAAGAGGCCTCCTGTGGCCAAAGAGAGGAGACAGTCACAACTAGTTACAAGACCTGCAGTGCCCATGACACCAAGCTGACCATTTGCATAGGGAGGGCACTGTGATGCCAGCTGAAACCAGGAGGGACTACGGTGCCAGTGATGGGCGGCACCATCAGCACACACAGTGGCCCTGGAGGGAGTTGCTGTAAGGCCTCCTGTGTGTGCTGGGGGCCCAGCCCCATGGCTGGGTGCCTAGACAGTACCTCTCAGGGCCCTTTGCAGAGGAAGACATGCAATGAGAATGGGGCCAGCGAGGGGTTCTCAGCTGGTTTGGGTCAATCAAGGAATTCGTCTTTAGGGTATTTGGAGAAATGACAGTTGGTGGTAATGGTTGTGTCTCAAGGGGCAGCAGCGACAAAAGTGGGTGATGAGGGGAGGGTTGCTCTGTGAAACGGATGGCCATCACAGAGAGAGGACACAGAAAGAGGAGCAGGGTTGGCGGGTGGGGGTGTTGCCTTCCATCTTGGGGAGATTGAGCTGAGAGCTCGTGGGCCATCTGGGAGGAGCGCCCAGAGGGCAGCGGGCTATCCCAGTCCAGAGGTCAGAAGGGGCCCAGCTGGAGGTGGCATCTGTGTGTCATGTAATTTTGGTGGTGGCACTGCAGGGCTGGACGACATCCCAGGGCTGCAGAGGAGAAGAGAAAGCTCAGGAGCCACCACCTGAGCAGCGCCCACCTTGAGCGTGGGTGGAGGAGGCTGCACCTGTAGGGCAGGAGGAGGAGAGGGCAGCGACGGAGGCAGGGGCCACGGCCTTCGGGAACCCTGGACAGCGAGCGTGGGTTCCGTGCCGCTGTCCCCACCGCTCCGGATCGCAGCGCACGCGCTCCCCCGCGGCCCGCCCTGTCAGCTGACTTTGCTGCATGCCTTCCGTGGCCTTTCACTTCCCAATGAGCTATGGCGTTTTCTCGTTTCCTGTTGCTCTCTCATTACCAGGATGTGAACTCCATGGGGTAGGGGATCTTATCTGCTTTCATCAATGCAGTCTCAGTGCCCCGGAAGGCGCCAGGACACAGCTGTGTTGGTGGATTGAATGAATGAGTGGCTGGGCGGGGCTGAGAGCCAAGCAGCCACGCTTCCTGCAGCGAGGAAGAAATGAGGAGAGAGACAGAGACAGAAAGGATAGGCCTGGTGTGCGGTTATGGGGTCAGAACATTGAGGGGGGTGGGATCCTGTGGTGTCTGATGGAAGGGTCTGGGTGAAGTTTATTTAGGCATGGATTTGACTGTTTAAAAGCCAATGAATTGGAAGGATTCAGTTGAGAGAAAGAAGTTTGAGTTAAGAGACATAAAGGTTGGTCATTAAGGTGTTTCTGAGGTGTAGGGGAGGGTACTTGAAGTGGGAGGGAGACCTAAGCCAGGTGGAGGGTGTCCACAGCCGGGCACAGAGGTTGGAAAGCCCAGTGTTATAGATGAGGAAGATGTCCATGTTCCTTTCCACAGACTTCTGTGTTCTCTGCTGTCGCGAGGACAGGGCAGCACTCAGGAGCAAGTGCTGAGGGAGCACAGAGGGCTGAAGCAGGTCTGCAAAGTCCTGAAAGTGACTGCCCAACTAGGGGAGGGCTTCACACAGGCACCAATGGATCTGGGCCCTTGGGATTTTGCAGAAGATAAAGAGGCACAGCTTTGGGGCCTTATCTTCACATGGCAGTGTCCAGAAGACCTGGTACACAATGGTCATGCACGATGCAGCATCTCTCCCAGCACGCAGGAGTAGAGGGGCCAGCAGGTTGCAGTGCCACCTCTCTCCCGGTCCTGTCTTCTGACCCACTCAGGCTCCCCTGGACACACCCTGTGCCTGCGGAGCTTGATGCCTCAGGGTCCAGTTTGGGGCCTGTGGCTCTCTGTGTTAGCAGTTCTTGCTGAATGGTATTCCCTCCCAGCATGGGGATGCGATCGCCTGGACCAGACACAAGAACCCCAGGTTGCCTTGGTCAGGTTGGCATGGCAGGGAGTTATTTCAGACCCTGAAAAGTTAACCAGGTTATTTTGAAAATTAAGAATTTGGACAAAGAGGCATTTGGAAGAAATATAAAAGTGGAGGGACCTGAGAAGGGCACAGGGATTGGGGGTAATGTGGGTGTGGTGAAGCAAGGGTCGGGGACAATGTAGGCTCTACCCTAATGAAGGATGGTGTTACAATTAGAATTGTGTCCCCCATAAGAGCTGTGTCAGGGTCTGAGCCCAGAGAGCCTCAGAGGTGACCTTATTTGGAAGCAGGGTCACCAAGTTAACGTGAGGCCAGTAGGGCGGGTCCCAATCCAACAGAACTGGTTCCTTATAAGAAGAGGAGATGAGGATGCAGACAGGCACAGAGCAGCCCATGGGAGAGCACAGGGAGAAGGCGGTGCTGGCCAGCCAAGGAGGGAGACAGGGAACACACCTTCCCCTCAGCCCAGAAGGGGCCACCTTGCCAACAACGTCTTCCTTCTGGACTGTAAAACTATGCATTTCTGCTGCTTAAACTGCCCAGTCTGTGGCACTTTGGGACAGCAGCCTTAGCAGACACACACAGATGGGGTGATGACTGGGAGGCAGTGATTGGGGTGTGATGGATACTGACAAAGTTGGGAATGAGAATGAGGCCTCTCTGAAAGGAAAAGAAGGGCCACTAACTCCACAGTCCACGCAGGTTTATAGCTGGACCTGAGAGGGACCCCTCTGTTCTGGCCAGCAGAACAAAGAAGGCATTTCTTACAGGCTAAGAGGCTTTTTATGGCCAGGTTTTTTAGCAGGCTTTTCGAGGGAATGGGTTAGGGAATAGGTGGACTTGCAGCTTGCCAAAGTGTCCTCTGGAGAATGCTTGTAGCCTGGGTAAAATGACACCTAGGTCTCTCTGAGATGGTGGGTGCGCTTATTCAAAAAGGTGGCACTCCTGTCTGGATTCTATCACTCTCCCTCTTTTCTCAGGGTTACTTTGACAAGTTGAATTAGATTTTGCAAATGTCCTGCCTTGTCCTGAATGCCACCAATGAGGGTCTCTTCTTTAGCCAGTTTGGGGCCTGTGGCTCTCTGTGTTAGCAGTGCTTGCTGAAGGCTGTGCCCTCCCAGCCCAGGGATGTGATCGCCTGGCCCAGACACAAGAACCCCAGGTTGCCTTTGTCAGGGTTGGCATGGCAAGGAGAGTTATTTCAGACCCTGAAAGGTTAACCAGGTTATTTTGAAAATTAAGAATGGACCTTCCTGAACCCAAATGGCACTCTGGGGCTGAGAGTGGTAGGTGCTGTGGTATATGGAGCCAGCCCCACCTGTGCTGGCCAAGGTGCCTTACTTCTCAGCCAGACGAGAGGGCTGGCTGGGGCCTGGAGCACCTGCTAGAGGCACAAGGAGCAAAGTCTTGGTGAGGACAGAGAGCTTGGTTCTGCAGGACATGACTCTGGGTGGGGAGCAAGCTCAAGGTTCCTGAAGGATTGACATCACAAGGAGTCGCCTTGCTGTGGGAAGCTGAGCAGCCCTTGATGCTTAAAACACCCTTGTGAAGATGCAGGCAAAATGCAGGTCTTGCAGAACACATAGCAACAGCAGATGCCACAAAATGTCAGGTCCTGGCAGGCAGAACTTTACTTAACCCTCGTCAGCCCCACTGTGAAACGTAAATTGTCTTTGTGTTCAACAAAACTGGGCCAGAGGACCGAGAAATCATTGGGGTTCTTGCAGACACTTTACAGTGTGGACGTGGTTGGCACACTAGCTTCTCTGACTCCTACAGCATGCTTGTGAGTCATGTGTTATCCTGGAGGGCTTAGAGTTCAACCACTCTTTGGGGGGCACCATGGGAGCATCACTGAGAGTGAGAGGCATGGCCAAAACTTGCATTTGTGCAGGGTGAAATAGTGAAGGCTTCTCTGAGCATTGAGTATCATCGTAACACACAAGGGTTGGCTCACAGAAGTGTGTGCGCTCACACTCATATGTGTGTGTGTGTGTGTGAGGGGTCGGGATGTCAGGTACAAAGGTGAGAAGCATGGTGCCAGAGGAAGGAGTCTGGGAATTCGAGGCTGATGGTTTCTGAGACACCCTTCCAAATGAGGGCAACCATGCGGTGAGTTAGCCTCCCAGAACGATGTGCGCAGCTTTGGACTTCTGATAATCTGAGTAATAATCTGAGGCTGTAACCATTTAGGAGCGTCAGGAGTTCCTTTCCATTATTGTAAAATGACATTTTGCATATGAATTTCACAGAAAGCTCAGGCCTGGTGCTGGAGGCCTGGAGGGCGAGTCTGATGGATGGTGAATGGAAAGCAGAGCTCCTCACCTCCTGTAATGCTGCTTCGTCTTTGTCAAAAGACGTTAGGCTGAAAAGGACTGCAGAATAAGGGGCCAAAGCTCAAGCTGGTGGAACTTCTGTAAAAGAGCTCTTTCCTGTTCTGCGTGAATGCTTGCCACTCGGGACGATGAGCTCACGGGTCACTTCTTCCTGCTCTCGGGACATGGAGAGGGTGAGAGAGGTCCCCATTCTACGTCACTGTGTCCCAAAGCAGGACCTAAGGAGCACCCCATCTAGAATCAGCCTGGCCCTGCAAACACGGAGGCCTTCCGCCAAGGACTAGATGGCCAGTGATCACTGCAAAGAGTTGGCTTTTCTCTGAACAGCTCCTTTGCTGTGAAAAGAACCAGGTGCCCAAGGCTGTTTTTTACCTTACACAATTAGGCAGTCCTAGACATCTCTTAATTTAATTAGTGCTTTCTTTCTGGAAGTGCAGCAACCTGTTCAGCTTCCCTGAATTCTCTCTTTAGCTGATGGTTCTCATCAAGTCTCCAGAAAGCCTAGCTCTCGGTTGGGCTGACCTTACAAAGGGCTGGTTGGGTGCCCACCCCCTGGATAGCCTCCATCACACCCCACCCGAGCCTCCTTAGTGCTAGAGGGTCACTCATTTATGTCCTGAGCCAGTCATGCGTGCCCGAGGGGTACTTTACTGCACCCTAAAGCAGAAGATGCAGTAATTTTTAAACCAACAAACTTGAGATTCAGTTTTGTCTTTACTAATATCACCTGGGGCATCATTTGTTTTCTCTGGATGATGGGATGATGAGGAAGTTGTCCCAGGGCCATTGTAAGGATAATAAGTAGGACTTAAGTAAGAAAATTCATGGGGGAATTTGAAAAGACTAGATCACTCTACAAACTGACATGTTTAAGCCACTGTTGTATTTTTTTTGTTCAGGATGAAAAATAATATCTTGGGAGGGGAAACTTGTTTGGTGACAGCCCCAGGAAGTGGAGATGGGAGAATCACAGGCTGCCTTGCATGGGCCAAGGTGAAGTCATGCACTGATTCTCAGCAAGGTGGGGCCAGCTGGTGAAAATGCAACAGGTCTTTACTTCCCTCTGAGCCTGAATCTGCTTGGTAAGGCAGTGTGATCTTCTCTGCTGATTAGAGAGGAAAAAGAAATGACATTTATTCGTAAACATAAACCTGTAAAAGAAAATAAGAGGGGCAGATCCTTGAGCTGGGCAGGCTGCTGACACTGGCCGTCAGCTGTCTTGGGCCAAGTCTCTGGCAACTTCCAGCTGGGATGGTGGGACCCAGCATCAGGAAAGCCACATCAACAGACTGCACAATTTTTCTAAAGTCCTGGCTCCTCTTTCTGTGCACAGTCTTTCTCATGCTCTCAGAAACCAAATCAGACTGGATTCACAAGAACGGTTACAAATTTCATCCATCACAGAGGTTGGAGGCAGGCAGTTTATTACATCCAACTCAAAGCTTGTGAAAGAATCATTCAGATTTGGGTGCCTTCCATGCCTTTAAAATAAGTTGAATATATCCTTTGGTTCTAAGGAAAACAGCTTGTAAAATATTTGGGATCTCTTGGGACGTCAAACAGCTCTTAGAGGAGTGCATTTTAACAGTTTACTTGTAAAAGAATCAGTAAAAGAGGCAGAAACACATGGTTTAAATTCCTTTGAATAATACGAGGTATTTTTGTAGGCATCCCTTTTTTTTCCTGAGGGTCTCCATACATCTTTGAGCTCTTATCCTAAAAATGCTCTATATAGCATTTGGATAACTGGCACAGCAAAGAAGGCAGCCATCCTGCAACCTGTCTTCTTGTTGGGTCTGGGGGTCTGGGTCTTAGCAGGCCCCGGGCTCATCAAGCAGTGTGGGAAGGAGGAAAGAGACAAGCTTGTCTGCAGAGTTGCAAATAGGGTGCAGACAGATAGTCCTGGAGCTCAAGGCGTATAATCTCACAAACTCCAAGCAGGTAGCATTAAGGCTTGAACGGGGTCCTGAGACAATGTGCTGGCCACACAAAGCAGGCCTGGGGCAGCACCTGCCACCAGCCTCACACCGTGCTTCCACCTAACTTCCTGGCAATGGATTAGAGCAAGAGCGGAGCAGCTTCCCAAAAGCCAGCAGGTAGAGAGCGGCGGAACCCAGTGACCCCTGGGACCCTTGCATGTGTTAGACGTCAGCGTAGAGCTGGCGGGAGGCTGTGCAACACAACGGGGCACGGAGTGGGTCAGGCTCGCCTGACCCTGGGCCAATGACAGCGTGTTATCAGTGTGGGTTTCCCAACTGTAAGGCAGGGCAGTGACCCTGCCTTGCTGACTTGTGGAGTGGAATGCTAAGATTCCATTAACTGTAACCATCGGTTTTTCCTGTCCTAGGCACTAGATTAACAGGCAATAATTGAGCCTGTGTGTGCCCGGCCCTGGAGCATGGTGCTGAGTCCATGCAGACCTGGTTTCTCCCTCTCACAGCCTGGAGTCCAGTGGTGCTGAGAGGAAACCGAGTGGACGACTCAGAGGCTGGAACCGCGGGGACTTGAGGAGGTGGGGTGAGTCCAGATGTGGAGGGCGGGGGAGTCGCAGGGATCTGAGGATGTCAGCAAGCACTGCTGATTTCTGATCCCGTGGCTCTGACCCAGGAGCACAGGCAGGATGTCCGGCCACTCCTCCTTCTTCTCAGGACTTTCATCCTGTGCTTCTGCCCACCCACCCACTGCTCCCATAGGCTCCCATCCCGCCTCATGGGACTTGGGGACTCATCTCAGCTCCTTCCTCACTAGCTGGGTCATGAGCACCTGTCTAGACTGCATGTGCCCCTCCTGCTCCGCCTGCAGCCTGAACCTCATCTGTCCCAGCATCCCAGGCATCCCCAGGATTCACCCCCTCCCCTCCTCTCACCAGGAAAGGGTACCGAGAAACCCAATACCCAGCTGAGATCCTTGTTTGTGCAACAGAAACTGACCCTGGGTGATCATATCAAGAAGGGGGATTTGCTGAAGGCTGTTGAGCAGCCCAGAGAACCCCTGGGAAGGCCATGGAACAGAGTTGAGATGATGCTTAGGCACAGCAGAAGCTAAGCCATAGGCAGGATGGCTGCCAGATCACACCCAGAGCTGGTCTGGTGTGAACCCAGGAGCCACACCTGTCCCACCTGGGGGCCCCACCTGCCCTGCAGCTTCAGCAGCACTGGCCATGCCCACCAGGTCTGAGCCCCACTGCTGCCCAGGGACCAGCCCTGTTGGCACCAGGCAAGTAGGGAAAGGATGGCTTGCCTGCTGAACCTAAGGGAAAGTGGGTGTTAGAGCTTCCTGCTTAGAGAACAGGAAGCATGTGCTGCAAGACTGGCTGGGCCCTCACTCCATACGCTTGGAGCAGAGACAGCTCAGGGGCTTCTGGCGAGATTCTGCATTGGTCCTAGGATGGAAGAACTAGAGATTGGTGAGGTGATGAAGAGTGAGCCAGAAGGGGAAAGAGAGCCATGCCAAGCATTTGGCTTGGACCATGGGGTGGCGATGGGAACACTTTCTAAGATGGACATGCAGAGGAGGACCGGGCTTGAGGCACTCATGGACAAAAAGGATTTGAGATACTTCTGGGTTATTAAATGGGTTGTTGAATTTATACCATGCTTGGCTCATAGTAGATGCTTAATGAATACTTGTCAAATGAATATATTAACCTGAAGGCCATTTGGAAAGTGGGGACTATAGCTAATGAATAGCCTTGTGTTTATTCAGGAGAAAGACCCTTATAGCAGGGTCTGGCCTCCTGATGTCCAGTTTAATCCACTCCGTACTTCATCCCCAAGGGAGGGGCCGTTTCATGGTGTGACTTGGGGCAGAGATCAGTCTTCCCTCCCTGTCAATCTTTTAAAATGGCTTTTACACAGCCTTTTGTTAAAAATTCAAATTAAAGGGATTAAAATCCTTCATTGAAGCAGTGAAGACAGGAAACAACCATCAGTTGCCTAATGTACTGAAAGAATAATAATTATACCCATGAAGGGAAAGCAGATGGGACTTCATGCCACCTTATAATAACCAACAGTGTTCATCAAGACCCTTCCCTTCTTCCTCATAAGTGGAATTTAGACAAATTCCCATAGTGGAGACTTGGGGAGGCCATGTGGAATAACAGGAAGAACATCAGCTTTGGAAAAAGTCATATATGGTTTCCAAATCTGCTCTCACATGAACACACTGAGTGACCTTGGAATGAGTGACCTTGGACAAGTTACCTAACCCCTCTGGACTCAGTATCCATCATCTGTAAAATGGGAATAATATGTACCTCAGAGAAACAGTATGATCATTAAATGAAGTAATATTTAAAATGCCTGGAATAGAAATGGCATTTGACTAAGAAGAGTTTGTGATTGTCTCATCCCTTGTTTGGGAGACACTCTTCTCTTAGGACACTGCGGCTGAGGTCTAAAGTCCCCTGGACATTCTAGATCACTAAGCGGGGTATCCCTGGGCACAGCTATAATGAAGAGTCTGGACATGTTAGAGATAGTAGAATAAGAAAAATATCAGTTGTATTGTTTTTCAACTGAAATAGACTGGTGAGGGGAAAATGATAGAATGATATGAAACAAATGTTCAAACAATATGGGAAACAGTCACCTTGGAAACAAATGTGGGATGCAATGTCACCAAGGAGAGCACTGGGCGGTCACCATGGGCCCCAGTGGAGGTGAAGCACCTGCTGTCTGCAGAGCCCAGCTGGTTCTCCCGGCTTTGCTAAGGTGATGAGCCCCCTTGACTTTTAGAATGTCCACAGTGAGAGGCAAAGCAAGGGGGACAGGAAAACAGCCTCAGGGACCTGGCCACGTGGCTGAGGCTGAACTGGCTGAGAGAGCAGTTGTGGGCTACCTCCCCAGGCCAGAGAGCCATCGTGCAGGGCCCCGGGCCTCCTTACAGATGGGAATAGGTATCTCTTAGGAAGCATGCTATTTTATGCTGCCCACATTTTCTTTACTAGGTTTAATAAATTCTCAGTGAAAATGCTAGTCATATCTGTGGTGCAAACCAAACAAAGAAAAGGGTCTGTTATTAAAAAATAATAATAATTAAAGGGATGTCCCATATGGAGGGGGAAGGATGTGAGGTTGCACCAGGAATTAGATGGAAACTCCAAGCAGAAGAAAGATGCCGGACGCAGAGGGATGATTCCTTTTGAGCATCTTCAGCAAGAACTTGTTCTGGAGCTCATCTTCCTTGAGCTGTTAGAAGTGTAGGGTTTGTATTTTGAAGAACCCTAGGATTTCTTCCCTGTGTTTGCTTGTCATACCCCTCTGGCTTTGTGTGTGTGTGTGTGTGTGTGTGTGTGTGTGTGTGTGTGTGATTTATATTTAAATGTGAATGTACTTCAGCTCATCATTTTTTCATATTATTTTATTTTCTATTGTTTAACCAGAGAGTATGCAAGAAGCCATATGCAAAGATTTCATCACTGTTATAGTAGCAAAATATCTGTAAACAAGTTAAATATTTAATAAGAGAAAGTTCACATAAATAATAGCAGCCACATTGGTTTGATGAACTATTATGTACTGATTAAAGTAAAAAATTCAAGTACTACATATACCCATACATGCATCTATACTTACATGTTCATTTACATGTGTTTCTGATCCATCTAAGTCTGGAACAAGAAATAGAAAATACACACAGATGTTATCTGTATCTTGGCACTCTAGCGATTTTCACTTTTTTATTTTTCATTTATTTTCTGAATTTTCAACAATGAATGCATTCGAAATGAAAATAGCTTGATTTTTTCTAATTATATGTATAATGAATGCTCTGTAATCTCAAATAACTGAAACAATCAAAATAAGTGGAATCACCTGCAATTTTGCTACATATGGTAGTGGGATTCTGTTTATCTTCACAGTTTGCCTTCATTGTCCTTATGCATATGCATAAAATGTTCTTATAAGCACAAACCCACACATGCACTTATAGGATAAAGAGTTCAGTATGCAGGGTTTTAAAATAGTTTTTGTTTGTCTCACTAATTGAAATATCACAGGTATAATTCTCTTTGAATAAGTACAGGTCTAGTCCATTGTTTTAATGAGCTGGTTTGTGTTGCATTTTATGGATAAGTAACACATTATCACATGTATGTATCCAAGCTTCTAATTTCCTAGAAGTAGAATAACATGTTAAATGAAATGGAGATTTTTAAGGCTCTTTATGGAACTTTCAGGTTACTTTCCACAAAGATGAAAACAATATATGTTCCTACTATCAATGTTTAGGACTATCTCAATATAACTTCTTTTAAATTTTAGTTAATTTAGCTATTGTAAATATTGTCTGTCTGGCCTTAGCTGGCCTCAGAGTACAATTCCAGTCCAGAGCCCAGGATGAAGGAGGAGAGGAGACTCTTCTGAAAAGGAAAAACATTAATTCCAATGATGAGCATGTCAAGCCCTCATAAACAACTCATTTCTAAATGTCAAGAACAAAACATAGAGATCCAAAATATCATAGCTTGAGAGTATATATAAGAAACAGATTTTGTGGGTGTCATCCAGTTCCAGCAGAGAGTCACACAGTATCTCTCATCTCTTTATTTGTGGCATCTTTTGCCCATTGGAAATGAGCTACAAATATTCAATTAGAATAAATTTTCGGCACAATTTTTCCTTCTCATTATGCATGCCCGAAGTATTGCCTTCTGACTGCATACCTACTTTGCAAAACATCTCCCTTATCTTTGTATTCACATACAGACGTTGATTTTGCTATCACAACTAGACATAATATTTTGGTTTCTCACTTTACAAAAACTCATGGAAATAGTCAAGCTCAAGGCATGCCAAAAGATATGTAGGTAAATCGTGTGTGTGCCTGTGTATACTTATGGTGGAGGCACAGGGAAGGATAAGGCCAAGAAAGAAATCTGAATGTTGATGGAACCCTCTGAAGCTACATACACTGTCAGGACTCAGATGTGCCCTGTGGTCATCCTAGTCCTGGGAACTGACTGATGCTCACAGTGTTCCTGTGGGGCAGGTAGATAAGGGACATTGTTCTAAAGTTAGGGCTTAGGAGAATCAGCCACAGGTGGGAGGGACCCCACCACCCCCTCTTTTGGTTCCCAGCCCATGGTCCTTCCTTCCATGCTGTTGCTTCGCCCTCTAGTGGTCCCAATCTCTGTTCCTCCTGTGCCCAATACCCAAGGCACTAATGGAATTTGGCAGGTATGAGCCAAGAAAGGCGAGTCTGGTTCTTTCCTGAGTCCTACTCTGGTGCCTCCCTGTGGTTTGTGTGGCTGATCCCTTGAAGCCACTGGATCACGGCCCTTCTGGTCATGATTCCCTGGCACCTCTCCCTGGGAGGGGCCTGGAGCTCAGAGGACACCATCTGTGGGTGTTCCGGGCATACCTCTCTTCTACCCATGCTGGGCTCATTGCCCATCCTGACCTGGTTTCTTTGTCTTCCTGCAGTGAGCCTCCACCGTGCTCACTGCTGTGGCAGACTAAAGAGACCTGGGCATGGGAAGCATTACCAAAGCCCAGAAATACTAACTTTAGATAAGCTCGCAGACCCTGAATATAATCTGCTCCTTGGAGACAGTTTTGGGGAAGATTTCATTTCAGAACCACCCTTTCTGTGGTCCAGTTTGGTATCTGTTCAGGTCTCTTCCAGTCTGGCCTGTCAAAATGGCTCCTGGCCTTCATCTCTGAAGCCAGCTGGGCACCATAAACAGTAAATCACTCAACCAAGCAGCAAGCATTGGCATGCTCTCAGCGGCACTGACTTCCACCTAGAAATCTTACCTCTGGCAAAACTAACTCCTGAGATCAGCACCAAATAATTCATTTGTAGAAAATAACTTGAGAGAAAACACCCTGAGCCCACTCTGTTCTGTTTGCAATGGTCATGTCAAAGCGCCGTCGTCTCAGAATTCCCCAGAGGAGACTCGCTGCAGACTCCTCAGAGCTCGGGACCCGGAATGAACTTGCCCTGAAATCCACAAGTCTCTGTGTCCTCCACCTACCCTGCCTTTTTGTCTGAAAGGCCTGCTCAGGAGTCCTTGGCTTTGCTGGCCCTCTCCGTGCACACCACAGGCAGGAGTTCTGCCAGCTGCTTCTTCCTGAAACTGTCCAGGGCACCCAAGAGTCTCCTCAGGACAACCCCACTCCCCTCCTCACCTCAGCCCTCACTTTGCCCACTTTCTACCAAGCATAGCCCATGTGTGGGAGAAGCTCACCAGATCCCTCAACAGACAGATGGACCTAGATAATGTAACTGGGGGGGATACTGCATGAATCCCCACCACTTAGAGGGAATCTTTAGTTCAGGTGTAAAGAAATGCAAATGAATTTCAAATGCATCACCTGACTTGGAATTTAGGCCCACCTAAATCTCGGCACCATAGTTATTTCTTTCAAGATGTAAGCTCACTTTCCACTCTCACCATAAATTCCTTATGATTCGTCACACTGGATGATGTGGCAGGCAGAATAGTACCCCCAAAGATGTCCATGTCCCAGACCTTGGAAACTGTGCCTATGCTATCTTCATGGCAAAAGGGACTTGAAGGTGGGTAAAGGACTGTGGAGGGGGAGATTATCTGGATCTCCTAGTGGGTACAGTGTCATGGCACGGGTCCTGAAACTGGAGAACCCCCTGGCTGGAGTCAGAGAGAGATGTGCTGATGGAGAAGGGTCAGGGGAACAGGGTCAAAGGTGAAGCTTTACATGCTTTGAAGATGGAGAAGGGGCCCCCCAGACCCCAGGCATCCTCTAAACATTGGAAATGGATCCAAGTGAGGAAATAGGTCTTCTTAGAGTATCCAGAAGAAGGATAACAAATCTATGTAGGGAAGCCACTCAGTGTGTGGTGACTTGTGTTGGCAGCATCAACACTGGAGACAGGGAGATGGACTGGATGTCATTTCTCGGGTTCAGGCTGGTTTCCAATATGTGCCATGTCCCCGTCCTTACTGCAAGTGTGTCCCCCTGCTTGTGGGGCTGTCACGCTCCTCCCACCGGCCTCCTTTTTGGATCTAGAGCTCAGGGCACGTAGCTGTCTTCCAGCTTGACTTACCCCGGCTTCACAGAGGCTTTTTTGAAGTGCCTACCTCCAGTGAAGAGAGGCCCTTTCTTGCTTCTCTCGGTCAGTCCAGCAGCAGGAATGCAATATGGGCTATACTAACATTGCTTCTTTATCTTGTTCTCTCCAGAAGTTGAAAACTCCTTTTATTTTGTAGGAATAGAGCAAGATGGGACTCTAAGTCCAGAATAACATATCCCAAGTAGCTGGTTATGTAGCATTGCTCAAGAGATACATTAGCTAATGTGGAAAAAATTTACTACTCACTCTTGTGAGTGTTTTCTCATAGTGCATTAGCTTTTGCTGCTCTGAAGGCTGACTAGGCTTGTAGAAGAAATGTGCCTAGAGCCCCTTAGAATGAATTTCAAATGTGTCACCTGACTTGGAATTTAGGCCCACCTAAATCTCATCCTAAGACACATGAAAAAATATGACTGTTTTCCTAGGGCATATTTGTGGTATTTATGGGTAGAAAAATAGAAATTTCATATATGCAGTTTCCCCACATAGCCTCTCCAGAAGGGGAAAGCTGCATTTAATAAATGGAAATAAATCAGCTTTCCAGAGGACACAGGCCTAAGCAGGTCTCTGGTTACTAGATGTGATTTGTGCTTCCAGTGGGATCCTTATTCTATTCCCCAACTCATTTGAAATTTACAGTGACCTGTTCTGTTGACAAATAGCTCAGATTTCACCACTGATGAGATCAATGGCCAGCAAAGCCACTGTGCAGGCCCTGCAGATTTCACCAGCTTTCACTCTGCAGGTATCTGCATTACCTGAGGCCAGCTGCCTGAGTCCCGCCTCCACCTCTCCCATCAGAGCCCAGGGACCACAGTGGCAGCAAACTCAGGCCCCTGTTGCTCTGCAAGTGCAAGATGCCAGCCCAGAGCCCTCCGCCACAGCTGTGTGCGCACCTGGAGCTAGCCCGGCCATCTTCACACAGACAGGCTGCTGGTCTGATGCCCACCACTAGCTTTCACTGCAGTGTGCATGCCCAGGGAGCCAGTGTGCAGCCGTGGGAGAGCACACTGACATCAAGGGCCCCTACAGCTACCTCTGAGCCTGCAGAGACTCAGGAACTTGCTGCCAGCCCCAGCTTGCCACTGTGTGTGTGTGTCTGCAGCTGCCCCCTGCCACTCCATGGCTGCTGCAGCTGGCCCCTGCAGATAAGTGTGTGCACACTGCTGGCTCCAGCCACCACCAGTGCCTGCCCTGAGGCCTAGCCACTGGACCTGGGGGTGCTGGTAAGGAGCCCCTACTGTAGACATGCCTTGGTGCTTTCCAAGGCCCACAGTTGTCAGTGTTGTGGACTCCAGTGGCTGAGTCAGAGAGACATCGCACTGCCTTGGAATTGGGGCCACCACAGTCCCCCACCTTTGGTGTCCTGCACCACTGGACCTGGGGTCACAGCAGGCTCCAGGGTGCTCCCACCCACAGGCATAAGTCTTCCCTTCCTGAAGTCAGCACATTGTCTTTGCCTTGCAAAGCTGTTCTTCAGAAACGAAGGTGAGATAAAAATTTTCCCTAATAGACAAAAGCTGAGGGAATTCATTACCACTAAAACTGCCCTACAAGAAATACTGACAGGAGTTCTTCAAGGCGAAATGAGAGGATACTAATTAGTCACATGAAAGCATGTGAAATATACAACACCCAGGTAAAAGTAGGTATGCAATCAGATTCAGAATACTTTGACACTCTAATATGGGGGTATAAACCCTAGTGCAAAAGTTAATAGACAGAAATACTAAAAATAGCAATAGCTTCAACAACTTGTTACTGGATACACAATATAACGTGATGTGAACTGTGACATCAATGACATGAAATGTCAGGGGGAGTGAAGGATAGAGTTTTTGTTTTTGTATCCAATGGAATTTAAATTGTTATCAGTGTAAAAGAGACTGCCAAATGTATCGTAATATTTCATGTAAGCCTCATGGTAACCACAAACCAAATACCTGCAGTAAATTCACAACAGATAAAGAGAAGGGAATCAAAGCACAACACAACAGAAAATTATCAGTTCACAAAGGAAGGCAGCAGGAGAGGAAGAAAGGAAAAGGGGAACTACAAACAGCTAGAGAAAAGTAAGATGGCACTGGTAAGTCCTTACCTACCAACGATTACTCTAAATGTATTGGATTGAATTCTCCCATCGAAAGACATTGAGTGAATGGATAAAAAACAAAAGTCTCTATAAGAGACTCACTTCAGTTCCAAGGACACACATAGGCTCAAAGTGAAGGAATGGAAAGACATTCTGTGCAAATGGACACGAAAAGAGCAGGGGTGTTGTTCTTCTATAGGACAAGACATACTTCAGCCAAAAGCAATGACAAAAGTCAAAGAAAGTCATTGTGAGAGTGGTCAATTAGTCAAGAATGCATAACAATCATGAATATATATGCGCTTAACATCAGAGTATCTCAGTATATTAAGCAAAGACTAACAAAAATGAGGGGAGAAATAGACAATACAATAATACTATCAATATCCCAATTTCAACAAGGGATAGATCATGCAGACAGAAAATCAACATGGAAATGTTGGACTTGAATCTCACTTAAGACCTAATGGACCTAACAGACATATATATTCCATTCCATCCAACATTCTTCCCAAGTGCATAGGGAACAGTCTCCAAGAGATTTTACAATAGGTACACACAACTCTTAGCAAACTTAAGATGATTGAAATCATACCGAGAATTTTTTGTGACCGCATTGTTATGAAACTAGAAATCAGGAACAGAAGGGAAGCTGGAAAAAAATTAGAAAATATGTGGAAATTAAACAACACACCTCCTGAACAACCAATGAGCCAACGAAGAAATCAAAGGAGAAATTTAAAAAATCTTGAAACAAATGATAATAGAAGCACAATAGAAAAGATTAACAAAACTCAGAGTGGTGATTTGAAAAGATAAAGAAAACTGACAAACTTTAGGCTAGATTAACTAAGTAAAGAGAGAGAGAGAAAGAGAGAAGACCTAAATAAATTAAATTATAAATGAAAAAAGAAGCATTACAACTGATACCACAGAATACAACGGATCTTAAGAGAGTATTATGAACATACAAACTATATGAGCTACTATGAACTATACAACATACAGACTGGGAGAAAATACTTGCAAATCATATATCTGATAAGGGATTACTAATCAACATATATAAATAACCCATACAACTCAACAGCAAAAACCCAAATAGTACCATTAAAAAATCAGTAGAGAATCTGAATAAATATTTTTCCAGAGAAAACATACAAATAGCCAACAGGTATGTGAAAACATGATCAACATCACTAATCATCAGGGAAATGCTAATCAAAGCCACAATGAGATGCCACCTCAATCCTGTCAGAATGGCCACTATCAAAAAGATCACATTTGCTCGTGAGGATGTGGAGAAAAGGAGACGCTGGTGCACAGTTGGAATATAAATTGGTGCAGCCAGTATGGAAAACAGTGTGGTGGCTCCTCAAAAAGTTAAAAATAGAATTACCATGTGATCGGTAATCCTACTTCTGGTTGTACACTCACCCTCTGGGCCAAGATATTAAAGCAAAACCAGTATCATAAGCCAGGCTGAAGAGCAAAGATCAGTGCCTTCTGTAAGGATGTAAAGTACACAGAGTTGCTAGTCCTTATGTCCCCATTTAGATTTATCAACCTGGTTTCTACAAAAACCTCATAGATCATGAGGAATGAAAGTAAAGTATTTTAAACTTAACTGTTGGCATCATTTGCCCTGATCGTAAATGATGTGCCAGAGGAAGCATATCAACACGTCCTCGGTGAGTGGCGGATGCTTTTTCCCCCATCCTCATCAGGAAGGAGGATCAGAGGTGGTTCACACTCATGTGGGGTGGGAAGAGGTGCACATTTATGGTCTTATTTCAGGGCTATGCTGACTTTCCCACTGTCTGTGATAAAACAGCCCAAAGGGAACTGAGAGGGACATTACCTTATATCAATGACATCATGTTAGTAAGACTGATAAACAAGAAATTGCAATTGCATGTAACCTTTGGTAAGATATAAAGTTTACAGAGGATGAGAGATAAACTCTGAAAATTCAATCAATATTTTTCAAGGGTTCCCATGGTTTTAGTTCATGCCAGAACATGTCTTTCAAAGTGAAGGATAAGTTAATGCAGCTTGTACCTTTCACAACTAAGAAGGAACCATAATGGCTGTGAGGTCCCTTTGGGTCCCACGGCCCACAGCACACTTGACGCACTGCTCCAAGCCACTCACTGGTGACGTAGAAGGCTGCCAGCCCTGGAGGAACTCAGGGCAATAAAAGACTGTGTAGCAAGTCCAGACTGTGGGGCAAGCACATCTTCTGCATGGGCCATATGGCTCAGTAGACTCTATGGTACTGGAAGTATGTTCAGTGGAAAAAGAGGCCATGTGGAATTTGTGGAAAGCCCCAGTTGGAGAATCACACAGTAGACTCTAAAGCTCTGGAGCAAAGCTCTGCCGTCTTTATCAAAAGAACAAATATGTATAACACACAGCTTTGGGCTTACTACTGGTTCCTGGCAGAGGAAGGGCATCCGACCTTCCATGACTGGTATCATGGTTACCAACTTACCATATGGCAGAGCTGTCCATAAAATTGGGTAGTTCAAGGGACAACCTCCTGTAGGATGCAGTGGAACATCTGGGATTGAGCAAGTGAGTGTCAGAGCACAAACAGGCAGCCTGAGCAGAGGGCCCAGATGGTTGTGTCTGCCACTTGTGCATTCCTGCCACTCCCAGCACATGGCTGCATGGTGGGGAGGCCACTTACAGCCAGTTCACAGGGGAGGAAAGGGCTGGCTCACAGGAGGGCCAGCTTGTATGTTTGTCAAGACCAAGAATGGATGGCTGCTGTATCCCAGTTTCACTCACAGCAGCCCTGAAGGACACTGGGGAGGGAAAATACTCCCAGAGAGCCAACTGGTCAGTGTACCTAACCATCCAACATGTACACAAAGAGTGGTAGTCCTAGGAAAGGACAAACATAAACTCATGAGCAGGTCAAATTTCTTAGCTTGCTGGCCAAGAGTCTGGAAGGAGAAACCTGAGAAAACTGGAAACAAGAAGGTGTGGGGAACATGCATGTGGGTGGACCATGGAAGAGGAGAGTGTGAAGACTCTTGTATCTTTTGTTAATATCCTTTAGAAAGTACCCACAACACAGAAGGCATAAGACAGCCAAGATGTGAGAATGACTCAGCTGGCTGAGATCAGAAAGCCCCGTTCTCTGGCAACCCCAGTGCTGGCACTGTGGGCTAATGAGCAGGACATCCAGGGTGTCAGGGATGGAGGCTCTGCAGGATGGTACCCAAAGCATGGGCTCCCACTTACAGGGCTGATTTAGCTAATGTGAAGCTGCCAGGAGCAGACTGACACCAAAGCCACAATGTGGCACCAGCCACTTCCATCAAGGACACCATCCACCCACATGGTGGCAAGTTGGTTACCCCTCGACCTGGAAGGGGCAAAGCATGGTCCTGACCGCGACCATCATGTGTTCCGGGTATTGGCTCACCTTTTCTGTCTGCAGGTTCTTGGTCATCCCCACTATCTGAGGGCTTGGAGCATTAAATCCTTCTACTTGGGACCCCACACAACGTCACCTCAGGCAAGCAGCCTGCTTTACAGTGCTGTGGGCTTCACACACCATGTCCCCAGAGACCACCTGCCTGGCCAGCAGAGAAATAACCTTAAAATTATAGCTGAGATGCCAGTTTGTGAGAGTGGGACACCTCCCTGAATGATGTAATATTTATCATAAATCAGTAACTACTTTATAGGACCAAGCCCCTGAAGCAGAAGACAATGGTTCAGATGGGACAGCATTGCTTTGCAAAAGGAAAAGAAGCCATTATTTTCCTTATTGCCTGTCATAGTTTAAATAAAGGCAAGGAATGTAGCAGTGTGCAAGATTAGACAAACATATCAAAGAATGGGAAGTATAGGCGTTTCACATTACAGGTAGGGAAAGAATGTGTGATAATAATATTTAAAATCAATGGAAAGAAATGGACTAATATAATTGTGTCAGAACTTTTAGCTAAAACTTGGAAAAAAAACGTTAGCTCTGTACCTCACATGCCATTCATAAAAATAAGTTCCAGATGGGTTAAAGAGTTAAACAACAATAAAAAAAAATTTAGGCAGGAGAATGTTTATGACTTGGAGTAAGAAAGGCCTGAAATAAGCAATGCGTTCTAAACTCATGAAGACTGACAAATGCATCAACATTTAAAACCAGACAATCAAAACATTTTTAAAGGTTAACAAAAGTAATAAACATTACTTAAAAGTTAAAAATAGTAATGAATGAGTATTAGTAATATATGTAATAGATATAAGACCGATATGCTAAATATATGAAGATAATCCTTTCTCAATAAAAACCAAGCATGAACAGACAATTGGTCTAGATATTTGAAGAGGCTGTTCACAGTGAAGGGAATACAAATTGCCTGCAATCTGTATTGACTGATACTCAGTTTCTCATTTGGAAAAGTCCACTTAAAGCAGCATTGGTATTATTTTAAGCCATAAGCCTGGTAAGATGATCAAGGTTGGTAAAACTGATTATCATGGGGTAATGGGTTAGTGACTACCCATCGAGATAGCTGCTTTAAAGGCAACTTCACGATAACTGTAGGAACTAAAAATGGGCATACACGTTGAATTAGGAATTCTACTTCTTGATAATTCTCCTAAAAAACAATCATGAATGTTCATATAGAGGCAGGAACAGGGATGTGCAGGCATGTTAATGATGACAGTATTTGTCATAGCAAACATAAAATAAAAACAGGGCAACCTAAACTCCATCGCTGTAGAATTGGCAGGCACCGAAAGGACATGGGGTGTACTTATGCAGTAACATTCCAAGATCTGTAAGACACATTATTCAGTGACAAAAAAGTCACAGCACAGTGTGTGCAGTGTGGTAAATTTATATAAAATAGAAACAGGCACCTACATCACGTAAACACAGAACCATATATTTCTGTAGATCAGTGCCGTCCAATTGAACTTCCTGTGATGATGGAAATGTCCTGTAATCTCTGTTCAATATGGTAGCTACTGGCCACATGTGACTTTGAGCACGTGAAAGGTGACAATTGTGACCAAAGAGCTGAATTTCAAATTTTTTTAAATTTAAAATCATTTGAATTTAAAAAGCTGTCTGTTGCTAGCGGTTCTCTAATGGACAACTCAGCTAGAGATTCACATATATACATGACAAATCATCAGTGGAGGACTCTATTTAGGTATGGCGATGCATCATGTGAGTATATTCCTATTTTACTTGTCAAAACTAAATAGCTTCTCAAGGGATTAGAAAAGAAAAAAAAAGCAACTACTGAGCAAATCACATTTCATCAGTAAATTGGGATGACCCTGGAGACAGGGGAGCGGCCAGCTGGTCAACCCTTACCTACAAAAAGGCAGGGCCCAAGGGGCTGGTACTATCATCTGAGCTGGGCTGTCACCCTTGGTGGGCAGAGCAGGACTTAAGCATGAAATGGAAAGACCTATGTCAGTGGCCAAACAAAAAAGTGCAGATTGGGCAGAAAATAAAAGGGTAGGAGGCATTAGACAGGGTCAGGAAGCCACAGGACCTGGGCCTGCCTGTGTGAGCCTGTGTGTGGGCACAGCAAAGGTACCTTCTTGTCTTAGAAGCTCGAGGACATCTCACTCAGGATGGTTGTGCTGGCTGAAGCACACATACAACGGACTTCCCATTACTGTGCTTATTTAAATGAGTGACACCCATTCAGCCCATCCTTTCCACTAACACGCCACGTGCCCAGTTGATGGGCTGCTGATGTGCACAGTGGAGATGGATCAGGCATGGAATTAGGGCAGAAGAGCCCCTATGTTGCGCCCTGCAGACCCAGCAGGCAGAACAGGGCAGTTTGAGTCAATGACAGAGAAACGCCTCACTGTTTCCCAAGTACTGCAGAGTAAAGAAAGGTTGCCCGTGGGCTGTTACATTATAGAGACCAATCATCCAGCTGTAAGTAGGAGCAGACATGTGTTTGATTTTTCATTTCCAGCTTCCTAAGATAATAAAAAGATCAGACTGAGGGGGCCAAAGCCTGTAGTAACAGCATCCTGAGTTCATCATTGTTCTTAAGAACAGGATCCGGCCTTAGAGAGAAAGTTCAAAAGCTGAATATTCTTCATCAGAATATTTTGCCCTTGGCGCTAAGTGCTTTTCATGGCTCTACTGCTGTATATGTGAGGAAATAACAAATATGCTGATGAGGAAAGAACTCTGATTGGGAGAGATTAAATTCTGCATGTGGACAGTAATAATGTTCCCAATTCTTCAATTCAGCAACGAGGCTTCTCCACAAGTACTCAGAGAGCATGGCTCCCTGCACTTTGCTTAAGGGTGCTGGGAAAAGAGATGGGGCTGCGGAGAAGAAAACCTGGGGCAAAGAAGAGGTGAAGCCAGGAAGTAGCCTGAGGCAAGATAGAGTCCAGAATCCAAATGGGAATTTGTCAAAATCAGGCCGAGTCAGGGAGGCAGGGGATTGAGTGGAGGCACAGGCCATTTGGAGAAGGAGGGAACACAGCCTCGGGGTGCAGAGCAGCGAGGAGACTTCAGGATGTGCTGCACGGCCTGACCATGGACAAGCTGACAGGCTGGCGATGGGCAGCCAGGACCTGGCCAGTCTGGTGGGACCCAGGCTTGGGTGCCTGACTTTGGGTAGTCATCCCAAACTGCTCACCTCTTCGTTACTAGGTACCACACACTGAGCGGCTTCGACAACAGAAATGTAGTTAGTGTTTCTCAGTTCTGGAGGCTAAAGCCATGAAATCCAGCTGTTGGCAGGCCTGGCTCATTCTGTGGTTGAGGGAGAATCTGTTTCAGGTTCTTCTCTTTGGCTAAACAATGGCCATTTTCACATTCACGTATATGGCTGCCTGTGTCCAAATTTCCCCTTCTTGTAGGGACACCTGATTAAGGCCCACCCCAATGTCCTCATTTTAATTTGATTACTCTCAAAATTAAAACACACAGTCCAGGAGCCGGCCATGAAGTGGAAGGACAGAGTGCTTAAGACAAGGAAAAAATGCAAAATATTAAGGATTTTATTTGTGATCTTAAAATAGCAAGACTTGAAGTCAAACTGCACCATTTATTTGCCATCTGATCTCAACAGGTGATGACTGACAAAAAGTGCTTCTGGCCATCTGGGGTAACTGTCCTAATAGGGGTGAGCAAATGGGCACCCAACACCCACCACTTGTGAACCTCAGCTCCCACATCTGCAAAAGGGGCCACAAAGTTGACCATAGGTGAATTTTTAACATTTCTTCCCAAACTGGGACAGAGCACTGGAGCTCCACCAGCTGCAGCGAAGACCTCAGACTTCTCCTTGGAGCCGCTGTAATCCGATACGAAGGAGGCAATCACATGTGGACTGAACACTCTGGGAACTTTCAAGCCTTGACTACACACAAGCCCGTGAGAACACTTCACAGCATTTTACACAAGTTCCCTACACTAAAAAGGTCCATATGGAGTCAAATTTGTCTTGACCTTTGTTCATCATCTAGTCCTCAAGTGGAGGGTGCTGACCCTTTGCACGAAATGTGCCCAGCGGCTCACATTGCCCAAGGAAAACACAAAGGCTCTTAGGACCGAACCATTCTCCAAACAACCACTTGCCTCACTTTAATGTGAGCGGTTGCTGAGGCTGAGGCTGTTTCCAATTATCCTGGGAAGCTGCAGCCGGGGCCTCACCCTTTGCTCAGGATACCGTTGGACTGCCATGGAGAGGAAGATGCAGGGAGCAGTCACCAGGAAGGGACCTTTCCCTTCGTGCACCATGAAGTGTGGCTGCATCGTATGGTGATGGGGCCAGCAGGGTCCTGTTCCTTCAGCACGAGCTTACTGGGCATGTGATGTTTTGGAAACTGTTCAAAGTTATGAAAGAAGGAAAAATGGAATGAGACAAAGTGAGTGTCCCTGGGAAGCTTACATTCTAGTGGAGCAAACAGGTGTCTGTGTGTGTGTCTACATGCCCACCTAGATATGTTCCCACATATCTACCTACCTTCTCCACTTTCTGGGTGTGTACAATCTAATCCCACAGAGCATAAGTCTTATGAGGTCAAATAAAGGACGCCTGAGGCTAGAGGATGAGTGTGAGGTTGGAGGGAAGTTATTTATTTTAAATGAGTGGTCAACAAGTGGTCCTTTAAAGCAGGTGGTATTTGGACAAAGACCTGAATGGTGTGAGCCCAGGACACATTTGGGAGAACAAGTGTTCCAGGTGAAGGGAAGGTGAGGCAGAAGGGTGTCGCTGGAGGGGTGTGAGCAGAAGGTTCGGGGCCATTAGCTGAGGCTCTTGTACAGACCGCAGGATGATGCTGGGTCAGCCTCCCCCCCAACTCCCACCCCAGCCTCCCATTCCTTCCCTGGAACAGGCGCTACCCCCTCGGTCTCCTCTGTTCCTCTTCTCATCCTGCTCCTTTCTCTCTCCTCCCATCTTTCCCACCTCACCTATCACGCTAGCTGGATATATTATTAACATATTTTTACACATTTTATTGAATATAAAAAACATACAGACTGGGGCACAGAGAGGCACAGCTGGGTGGACTCTCATGGATGCACACGTTGAATGTGACAGTCAGCACCCCTAGAAGACCCCGTGCTCTCTCCCCTAAACACCTCCCTAGATTAACTAACAATTTAGTTAATTTGGCCAGTTTCTGTGCTTTACATAAATGAAATGATAAAGCAAGTGCTTTTTTTCTGTCTGTTGTTTGTTTGCTTAATTAAACATTTGAAGAATCATCTGAATCATTGTGCACAGTTTATGCATCTTCTATTCTCAATGCTTATGGTATTCTACTGGGAATATGCCAAAATTTATTCATTTATTCTATTATTAAGGGGCATTTGAACCATTTCCAGATTTGGCGTAATATAAGTAGTGCTGCTATGAATGTTTCAAGATATGAAATTTGTTGAATATGTGTATGTATTTTTGTTGAGCACATGCCTAGGAGAGGAATTGCTCAGTCATAGAGTAGGTGAATGTTGAGATGGAGTAGATATTACCAAGGATTTTTCAATATTGATTAATTTAAAAACAATGTTTATTTTTAAGATAATAGAAGTAGTGCATATTATCATTGGTAATTTGGAAACCAGTAAAGTAAAACAAAATGAAAGTACATATTAGTCTTTATAATTACAGAATTGGGATCGTGCTATATATCCTATTTTCATCTTACTTTCTGACATTTTTAAATAATAATTGTTTTTCAAAAGCAAATGTTTCAATGACAGCATTTGGATGTGTCAAAATAAATTTAATGATTTTTAAAGATATTTTATTACTATAAATAGTGCTTCAGTGAACATTAGCACATAGGTTTTATGCACACTTCTGGTTATTTCTTCAGAGTATATTTTGAGAAACAGAATTACCTAATCAAAGGACTTAACTATATTTAAAACTCTTGCTTTATATTGCCTAATTTCTCTCCCAAAATTGAAAGCACAACTCATTTATAATTCTACCAGCATTTGTCTGATTCATTTCACTGACAACACAAGGATATAATACTTCATTGATTAGCACTTACATGATAGCTTTTAAGATGATTTATGTGTCAACTGGCCATTTGCATCTTTGGTAACTTTCTTGTTCATATCTTTTTCTCATTTTCCAGGGTATTCAACTTTTTCTACTGTTTTGGTAGTAACTTTATGTTTTTAAATTATTAGCTGCATTTTTATTGTCTCTTCACCTTTTTACCTCTATTTTGCATCTGTTAATATGTCACTCCTGAAGGCTCATGGCTCAAAGACAAGAGGTTTGAGAACTGCAATTTACCTTCCTTGGAAGAAAAGTGCATGTATGTCGTGGATACACATCTGCACCACTTATGTCATTTCTATTTGTGGTGATCTGTTGATTGCTGATGACTTGTAATTGGAATGGCAGTTGGAAGGAGCTCTCTTCTGTTGTTCTTAAGCCCACAGGAATAAAAGAACCGGAAGTGACCCAATGGACTGCCTCAAGCAGTGTCTCATTGTACAGATGGGAAAATTGAGGCATGGAGAACATAAAAGACTTGCCAAAGGTCAAACCATAGACTGGTGTCAGAGAATTAAAACTCCGTTTCCCTCCCTGGTTCTTGAAGGAAAGTCAGGTCCTCTTTCTATGAATGTCTTTTGTGTTTTGCTTACATGGATGCTGGTGCCATGTCCTCACTTTCTCTGGCAATCCTGTCCTGTTTGTGAGCACACTGGCAGCTGGGGCAACCTGGACACCATCACCTGAGAGCTCCTTCCTAATATCTGGCTTTTCCCTCCTTGGGGTCCAGAACAGGGTTCCCTGCCTAGGGTCTGACTCCCCCAGTCACTGGGTAAACATTCCCGACAAACACCCTTGCTTCTTTACATCTCCTCACCGTCTCTTCTGTGACTCTGGTGCCAGCGCTGGTTCCTCCATGATTCCTTTCTGTGCTCAGATCCATAGGTTGAGGTAGAGCCCAAGTGAGCTGGAGCCCTTCCAGAGCCTTGTGGGAAAGCTGGAGTACGGCCAGTGCCAAAGGGGCCTGTGTGCAATTTGGACAGGAGCCAGAGATCGAACGATGTCTGAATTCCTCTGAGCACATCCTTTTAGTGGATGTTTCCCAAAGCAACATGGGCCCCTCAGGATGACTTTTCATTAGAGCTCAGTTTCTTGGCAATGTTCTTTGTAAATCTACAAGGAAGTTTACTTCAAAACCAAAAATCTGGAATATATCTCTCATCATAAAATCAGACTTGCAAAAAATTTCAAAGTAGCATGAGAAATCGAGGTCTAGGGTTTAGTACTCACGCTGAGCCACACTTCATGGTTGATTGTTTACTGTAGTGGGATGAGTTCACCACCCTCCCAGCCTGAAATCATCTGGCTTCAGGGTGTGAGTTAGGGACTGTCAGGTAACTCAAGAAGAAATCTTGCAGGAATTTCTGAATTATAATACCTACATCATTCCTAACTAAACTAGCTTTAAACAGTTCATATATTAGCTCTCTTCAGATTGCAAAAGTAAATGTGTTAAACTTCCATTTTGCACAAATTTACAAACATCCTGATTAGAAGGCATAATATATAACTAGAATTCATTTTACATGTCCTGCTTCAAGAAACCTAAAAGTGTAGATAAGCCAGGGAACTGTGGCTAATGTCTAGATTAAAACAATCTGTTAAATCCTTGATTTTTTCCATTTATAATTCATGTAAAAGATAGGGTTTCTTTCTTTACAGTAAGTTCCTTGGGTCTAGATTGTGTATCTTTAAAAAAGAATGTCAAAGCTTCTTTAAGAATTGTTAAGATTTTACATCTTCTATTTAATCAAGAGACAAACTTGAGCCAATACTTACAAATGGAAAATAACACTAATCAAAAGAAAAGTAGGATTTAAACCAACTGCCACTGGAATTGAGCAATGAAAAAGAAAATGCTCTCATGTGTTTGCTGTTCTTCCCTGTTTAAAAATAGCTCATGATTTGTTTTTAGACTTTACCAAGGGAGATGCATCACAAAGCAAATCAGAGCCAGAGGAGGATTTCTTCTTTCCAGCTGTCTGCATAGTTAGTATTGATCACCGCTGAATTAGCTGTGGTTTCTGCTGACCTATTCACATGGTACCCTGTGTTCTCTGGAACAAGTTCCCTTGATTTCCATATCTCTCCATGGGAACCTGGGAAAGAGGATCAGACTGAACAGACTATAACTTGTCCCCACTACAGTGCTTACGATAGGCAACCACTTAGAACAGTCTCACAAAAATGGGGATGCTGAGATCCCTGGTTCAGTCAAAATATCTGAATGCATTTTGGAACAATGAACAGCCAGCAATTAGACTGGGAACTGTGTGCCTGCTGCTGTTCAGAACTCATGTAGCAAATATGTACAAATATGCATGGCTCAGTGTTAAAAGCTGACTGTGGGATTTTTATCCTTGTCTTTTTGTTTGTATCTTCTGCTCTAGTTTTTGATATCAGGAGTTCATTATTTTTACCCAGCTTGATTGAGGTATAAGTTACAAATAAAAATTGTACATTTTTAGGTTATACCATGAGGTTTTTAAAGGTATGCAGTGTGATGATTTGATATACATTGTGAGTGAGTACCACTATCCAGTTAATTGACACACTCATCACCTCACATGGTTTCCTCTGTTTGGTGTGTGTGGTGAGAACAGGTAAGATCTACTCTTAACACATGCAATATCTACTACAGCCACTATGCTGTACATTAGATCAACAGGACATGTTCATCTTGTAGCTAGAAGTTAGTGCCTTTGACCTACTTCTCCCATTCCCTCTTGCCCCTCAGCCTTTGGCAACCACCATTCTACTCTCTGGTTCTATGAGTTTGGCTTTTTTAGATTCCACATTTAAGTGAGGTCATATATTATGAAAGTGGACATTCTTGCCTTGTTCTTGATCACAGAAGAAAAGATTTTAGTTTCTTATCATGAAATATGATGTTAGTTGTGGGCTTGTCATATGTGGCTTTTATTATGTTGAGATACATTCTTCCTATACCTAATTTGTTGAGAGTTTTATCATGAAAGAATGTTGAGTTTTGTCAAATGATTTTTAGGCATCTATTGAGATGATCATATAATTTTCATCTTCCATCCCCATACTGTGGTGTATCACATTCATTGATTTCTATGATGTTGAATGACTCTTGTATCCCAGGGGTAAATCTTACTTGGTTATGGTGTATGATCCTTTTAATGTGCTGTTGAATTCAGCTTGCTGTTATTTTGTCGAGGGTTTTTGCTTCTATGTACATTAGAGATATTGACTTATAATTTTCTTTCCTTGTAGGGTCCTTGTCTAGTTATCATCTTAGGGTAAAGTGAGTTTGGGAGTGTTCCCTCATTATCAAAGGAAAGATTTAGTGGAATTTCAGAGGACAGTAGGCACTTACAAGCTGCAGAATGAGCATGAGATAAGCATTAGAACAGAATATCCCGTCTTTCCTGACTATATAGCCAAGGGCACATCACTGAAAGCCTTTGAGCCTCACAGACTACATCAGTGAAACTTGAACCATTAACACCTATCTTACCTTAATATGAGAGGCTGAAGGAGATAATGACTGAGGACATTCTATGATCAATGGAACAGAACAGAGACCACAGATATAGAGCCACACAAATATGCCCAAGGAGAAAAGGTACTTTGATGAACAAAGGACAGCCTCTTCAATAAATGAGTAAATGGTTCAGGAACAATTGAGGATCTATAGGCAAAAAAATAAATACACAAAATTTACCCTCATCTAGATTTATACCTTAGGCAAAAATGTACTCAAAATGCATTTCAGATTTACATGGAAATGCTTTAATAAAGCTTTATTAGTAATAGTCCCAAATTGGAAACAGTCCAAATGTCCTTCATTGGGTGATTGGACATAGAGCTGGGTAAGGAATTCTTAGACTTGGCAACAGATGCGTTATCTAAAAATTAAAAACTGACAAGCTGAGACCTCAACAAAACCTAAGTCTTTTGTTCCATGTCTCTGGTAAGAGAATTAAAAAATAAACTGCAAACCAGAAGAAAATATTTGCAAGCCACATATCCAACAAAGACTTATAACTAGAGAGTATAAGTAAGTCAGAAACTCACCAGTAAAAACATGTTGAAAAGATCAAATTAGAAAATAAGCAAAAGACATAAAGAGACATTTTACAGCAAAAAATATACAGTTGGCACAAAAGCACAGCAAATGATATTTAATATTATTAGCCACTAGGGAAACGTATTAAAATCACAATGAAGTCTCAATACACACTTCTCAGAGTGACTAAAATAAAAAGTGACAATGTCACAAGTGGGCAAGGATGCAGAGAAACAGGATCATTCACATGTTGCTGGAGGAATATAAAATGATATAGTCACTCTAAAGAAGAATACAGAAGCTTTTAACAAAAGTAAAACAATGAATGCACTTACCACATGACTTTGTAATTTCCTTTTGGGCATTTACCCCAAGGAAATGGAAACTTACTCATTCAAAAACCTATCCATGAATAGTCTTAGAAGCTTTGTTAGGAATAGCCCAACCTGGAAATGACCTGAATATCCTTCAATGGGTGAATACTTAAGCAAACTGTGATACATTCATAACATGGAATAGAAAGCAATAAAATTCACCAAGCTGTACACTACCATTTGTGCATATTATTGTATGTAGGTCAATAGAAATAATATTAATAATAGGCAATGAAAAGGAATGAACCATTGACACATACAACCTGGATAGATCTTAAGTGAATAAGGCAATCATAGGTCACATACTGTGTGGTCCTATTTATACAGCATTTTTGAAATATGGTATTATTTTTCAAAATGCTATATTGACAATTATAGTGATGAAGAACAGATTAGTGGTTATTAGGTGCTGAGTGAAAGGGCAAGCTCCCAGATCCTATTTCAGCCAATCAGAGCTTAGTCTCTCTCCAGTCAGCAAGAAGTACACCCACCACCCCTAGACCCTGCCAACTGACCAAAGCCACAACTCATCACCCCCCACAACTACCCCCAGGCCCAGTCAATCAGCCAGAGCCACGGCCATCACCCCCCCAAACCGCCCTGGAAACCCATAAAACCTTTGTTCTGGGGAAAACACGCTCTCTTTCTCTGGCATCTTGCCACTGCGTTGGTGTAGATGAGAGACTGAGCTCGAGCTAGCTCGAATAAAGGCTCTTTGCTTTTGCATCGGTGTTGGCTCCTTGGTGGTCTTCTGGGATTCGCGACTTTGGGCACAACATTTGGGGGCTCGTCCGGGATCCCAGAGACCCCAGGACCCTCGACCCGGAGAGCCCTGTGCCGGCTTGTGAGTGCACTCAGTTATCTGTCTGTCTTTGTCTGTCTGTGTCTCACTGTTTTTGTTCGTGAACAAGCCGGTATAAGCCTGTAGGAGCTCCAATCTGTATCAGGGTCGGCATTGACTTAGGCGGATGCGCTGGCAGGTCGTCGACCGGGGGTCTTGGGAGACGTCCCTTGCCCCCGTCTGGAGGACGAGGTCCTCATCTGTGAGGAAAGTTGGCTGCTGCTGCAGTCCGACAGGCCCTCAACTTACTTTCAGTTTTGCCTCTGCGGCCACGGCAGATTCTTCTCTGTAGGCACCTGTTTGTTGTTTGTCGTGTTTGTCTTAGTCTTGTTGACTCAGTCTGTATGTTTGTGTGTCTAAGTGTGTAAATGAAAATATCTTTTTACCTCCGGATGGTATTAATGAAATTGATTTAAAGACAAGCGCTTGTGAAAATTGGGCATTCTAAAACTTCCAGAAAATCTGATAAAAAATGTTAAGCATTAATGCTAATTTGGGTTTGGCTGAGGCGTGCATGTCCTTATAGTTATCAGCTGCCAAAGTTTACTTAAAGTCATTTAAGTTGATGTTACCTGTTAAACATTTCAAGAAGATGCTTAAAGAAAAGCTTGACTTTGTCTAATGTTTAGTAAAAGTTTTCTAAGTAATCTAGCATGGTTGCTAAAAATAAGTAAACAAGTGTAGCAAACAAGCATCTTAATAATAATACTGTATTAATGTATAACAGTGTGTATATATGCAAACAGCCTGAGAATTTTTGTGGTAACCAACATTTTTAAAGTTTGCTAAGTTATATAGACATATTTTGTGCCAAATGAGAAATTGTGTTGTAAAGCACATTTCCAAAAATGATAATATATGTTCATAGATGTATCAATCTGAAGAATGCTAGTGCAACAGTTTACAGTGGCCTATTTTTCAGTGTTCACTGAAAGTTAAAGTATCAAATGATTTTAAGTTCTAATGAAAACTACTTAAATAAGGAAACCATTTCTCTATGCTAAAAGATGTATGTTTTAATAAGAGAAAATATAAAGAATGAAAACTCGTCTGCATGCTAAAGAATGTGTTTTTTGATAAAAGAAAGTAACTTTGTTCTAAAGTACAGCTATTTATTTAAAGGGGGACAGAGAGACAGAGACAAAGAGAGAGAGAGCAGTGTGGTGCAGCAGCGTGGTGCCTTTTGTTGTGGCTGATCCGCTCAGCCTGTTGCTTTGGGGGAGGGTCGGGATGTTTAGAGATAAGGCGGGATAAACCCAGTCAAGCCCCAGGCAAGCCCAGGCATAATTCTCACTGTCTTATGTGCTTGGGACCAAGGGGCAAATGAAGAATAAATTACTATATTCTTACAGATATAGTCGTGCTATGTGAAATTAAAGCAAGTGAGTCTTGATATCAAGTGCACAGCAAAATTAGAATTTATTTTCCAGTTAAAAAAAAACAAAGTTTTCTTTAACTGTTAGCTCTAAATGTTGGAAGATTGCAAAAGGTTCTCTAATTGTTTTATCAAAGCAGTTTCTCATGCTTAAAGTCTCAGGGAGTTGCCGGAATATTTAAAAAAAAAAAGAAATCTTAATATTAAAAAGACTAAAAGCTAAAGTTTGTTAACAACTGTGTAACCTTCATTTGCCTTTGAAATATTTTGTTATTCTGGTTAAATAGATAAGTATTGCTTCATAGCAACCTATAATCCTATTTAAGCAAGTGCCAAAAAAAAAATCAAATACAAAAAGGTGCTTTTACCTCTAGTTAACTGATATTTTCCAGAGGGCCCCTGGAATATGTCAGAGGAATTTTTTCTCATTGGAGAAAGTATTTGACTAATTTGGCTTATTTTTCTGATATATATATATTTACCAGGAAAGCACTGTCAAAGAGAATGATGCTAAACTTTGTCACTGAATGTTTTGTGTAAGAATAGAAATAAGTTAGCATAAGAGTAGCCATTTTAAGGGCCGAGAAGCCGTTTTCTGAGGTTGTGACTTAAAAAGAAAAACTGGGGCTGGGTAAGGCCTAGAAAAACAAGATAATCAATCATGAACACCGGAATAAGGCAGCGGTGACCCTTGGTCAGCTAACCTTGGTCAGTAAATCCTACATACCAAGCTTATCGTGCGGAACCGCCCTGACAATTGAGGGATGGTCTTATCCTGCTCTTGCCTAACCCCAGGATGTATGATGTATGTCTTGTAAGAATAATGTATAGCTGTGGGAAATTACTATGAGTTAAGTGCTTTGAAAATGCTATATAAACCCTTAGTTCTAAGTGCTCGGGGTCCTTGTTGAAACCCACTGTGTCAGGCAGACACTTGGACCCCAGCTAGCTGGAATAACAATAAACCTCTTGCTTGTTGCATCAATCTGCCGTGGCCTTCGTCTTCTCACTGGGGGGGAAGCGCAGACCAGAATAAGGCCGTTGGGTCTTACATTTGTGTTACAGAAATATCCAAATTTTCTTATATCAACTCTTATAGTAAGTTCTCATCAAGTCTTTAACCATTGTCATTTGTAAGTCTTTTGTCATTTATAGTCACTGTTTTATTATTCCTAAACTAGTAAAGAACTAGATTTCAGCAGAACAGGTATTAGTTACATAAGATTACATAAACTAAAGAAAATGATTTTGTGCCTTTTTGTTTCAAATGTTGATAAAGTGTTTTAAGCTTTTTCTCTTAAGCTGACAACAGTTTAGTAAATGACTACCTATAAGCAGAATTGAAACATTTATCTTTCTCTCTACCTGATCCCTCCAGAATTTAAAAACTCTCAGTGACTATTTTTATATTCCATGGCAGTATGTTTATTTGCACAAGTTCAATAAGAATCTGCTTTCCTTGTAAAAAGACTAATTAAAAACACTGGTTATACTACCAAGGCTTTGACTGGAATGTCATACCTGAGAGACATGTGCATAAACTCGGATATGAACAACTTTAAGGAACTAAGATTGACTTTATAAAACCAACAAAGCCCCTTAGAAGAACTGGCCTGGTACCTTGCTTACGGAGTTCCCAGCAGCCTTACCAGGTGAGTAAGGAAGGTCACTTCTGGCAGGTGCAGGAACTTCAAGAAGAGAGGAATTCACCCAAATCTACAGGTACTGAAGGCACAAGCTGATAGCAAGTCTGGCTTGGCTTTCTGGCCTCAAGAAGCCCTTAAAAATTCAATCTGAAATTCCTTACAAAAAGTTCCAGCAAAGCATATTTAAAAGAGCCTGTGTAATCAATTGCTCTTCTTGCTGCACTTATGCAAATAATCAAGCCAGCTGTTAATTATTTTCTTAACCTGGTTACTTCTAATAAAAATGAGGGTGATTTTAGAGAAAAGTATTGTGTCAATAACGCAGCCTTATCCATACTAAATCCTAATACTAGTCATTGGGACATAAACTAGATCCAGAATTCCAGCTTCTTCAAAATATCTAGCTATGTTTTGGTTTTCTTCTGTCATTGCAATTAAAATTTTACAATTTCTAGTTCTCATATTCAGCCATGCATTCTTAATCTCATCAAGTTTGTCCTTCCAGAATGGAAAATCCAACTCCAGATGTTGCTACATAACCTAATAACACAATTTGTTTTATCTTGCCTAGAAGCCACAAAACTGCAAATAGTAATAGAAATGAAACCCAGAATAGAAGCGCCAACCTTCTGAGGCCCTCTCAACTGACCAGTGATGGAGACCTAGCTGCACCCTTTACTGCGCCCCCTTCTCAGCACGAAGCAGCCAGAGCGGTCATCGCCCCTTTTCCCTAGCAGCAGCTAGAGTCTCTTTCTGTAGAGGGGAGAATGAGACAGGGACCATAGGCTTAGACAGAATAAAGTGAGAGCCTCTGAAGAAAGCAAGGCAGGGTATTTGCAATCAGAGCAACGTAACTACATGCTGGAAACCCCCCTCCTACTAAAACTATGTTGAACATTAAGCTCTAGAATCATTCTTCAGTGAGATCAGTTAATGTTCCCCAGATAAAGAGTAGCACATGTTTTATTATGCTAATCATTTGTAATCGTGTATAAGATTCACTTTAGCATACTAAAAAGCCCAGGCCTATGTGCTGTCTTTCCTCCTTCTGATCTAAGTAATTTTGCAAGCTGAGAAATTGATTTAGCATGCAGATCCAGCTGTAGACGGCATAGTAAAAAGGCAGGATTCTTTAGCAAATACACAATATCTTAGCCCACCTTAGAGGCTGGGCACGCAGTCTTTTACTGTGCGCCTGGACCAAGGCGCCAGTGTCCCAGAGAGAAATTAAGGCAGGAGATTATCTTTAATCAAGGACCCCTTGCCGTCCTACTGCTTTTACTAACCCTTAGGCCCTGTATCATCAACAGGGTGGTCCAGATTGTCAGAGACCACATGGGGGCCGTCCAACTGATAGTCCTCCTTGCTCAATACAAGCCCCTAGTAATCTTGTTACTCCTGCTTACCTGATAACTTATTAAAGATAGAATTAATACAGTCAAGCTAATAGTGCTAAGACAACAGTATCAGCCTTTATCTCCTTACAACTGCAAAATCTTATTAGACCCATGATTGGGTCCCTTAAGATCCAGAGAAAGGGGGGAATGAAAGGGCAAGCTCCCAGATCCTGTTTCAGCCAATCGGAGCTTAGTCTCTCTCCAGTCAGCAAGAAGTACACCCACCACCCCTAGACCCTGCCAACTGACCAAAGCCACGACTCATCACCCCCCACAACTACCCCCAGGCCCAGCCAATCAGCCAGAGCCACGACCATAACCCCCCTAAACCACCCTGGAAACCCATAAAATCTTTGTTCTGGGGAAAACACGCTCTCTTTCTCTGGCATCTTGCCACTGCGTTGGTGTAGATGAGAGATTGAGCTCGAGCTAGCTTGAATAAAGGCTCTTTGCTTTTGCATAGGTGTTGGCTCCTTGGTGGTCTTCTGGGATTCGCAACTTTGGGCACAACACTGAGTGGGGAGGAAGAAGGTGTCTGTGGCTATAAAGGGCAGCACCAAAGACCTGTGTGATGGGCATGTTCTTTATCTTGACTCTGGTGGTAGTCACATAAGTCAACACACAAAACGGTCACATAAAGCGGTACACAGGATCTCATATTATTTCTTAAAAATACATGTGAATCTTGTCGAATTTACTGAGTATCATAATTCTTCCAAGTGGTAAAGACACCTCAAGACAAATGCTGGGCATAGAAGCCACAGGGCGTAAATATGCAAAGAAGTAAAAAGCTAACCTTTTCAAACAATAAGGCTTCTCTCTCACTTACCAACTTAACATTTCCCTGTATGGCCCTGGAAGATGACTGGTTAGCCAGAGACGGGTAAGATTCCTCAAGGGAGGAACAACCTAAGACAGGCACAGTCGCAGGGGGCCATCTGGTGAGAAAATGGGGAGCAGCAGAGGTGAGGCTTAGAACCTCCCCCCTCATGTTCTGAGAGAAATCTTCTGCATACATGGATGTTTATTGCCCTCATCTAGCTCGGATTAACACATAGTCTACAGGCACACACCTGATCATCTACATTTGCTCTCTTACAACACTAAACTCTGTTTTCTACCTTTATCTCGTATCTACCTACCACTTCAGCATTTAATTAAAAATAATAATAATAGAGAAATGCGGTATTCACATATAAATCAAGTTTAAAAATCAAATGAATATTCATATTTGAACTGACTGTGTATAGTTCATAATGCATGAGCAAAACCGAAAGCTTCTGTCATGACTGCCCTTGCACTGTTCACCATGTAACTTATTCACTATGTAAGAATTTGTTCCATGTAAGAATTTGTTCGTTATACATCAGAAGATTGGAGACTGACGAAAATTAGGCTTGGGGTGGATTAATGATTGTGCATTGAGTATTGACCCCCCTATACAGAAATTTATTGTTGTTAACAACTATTTGATCAATAAATATGAGAGATGCCCTCACAAAAAAAAATATATATATATATATAAACACACTTCCAATTGTAAAATAAATAAGTAACCGGGATGTAATGTATAGCATAAGGAATATAGTCAAAATATTGTAACAACTTGGTATGGTGATAGCTGGTACCTAGAATTATCATGTATATAAATGTTGAATCACTGTGTTGTACACCTAACCCTAATGTAATGTAATACTGTTGTGAACTACACTTCAATAAAAAAAAAAAAAATACATGTGAATCTACAATTGTCTCAAGATCAAAAATATTTAAAAATGCAAAAAAAAAGGAAGATAAATGAAGTTCAAGCTGTAGAGTAAAAAGGACAAAAAGAAAGACAAGATGAGAAAATGTATGAGAAAAAGTACCTGAACAAGTCACATACAGACAGAGCCAAGGAAACACTTGAGGCTAATGTTCCCTGAGGCTCTGGTCCAGCAGAATGGGTAACCAGACACAACATTAAAGAAATGGGGTCCTAAATGAATGGGAGGCCCAGAGATGTAGTAAATAGAAGTCTTGGGATGACAGCTCTTCCATTACCAAGAGAACCAAACTTTGAGATTGTGGTAGCAAAGCAGAAAACTGCAGAAAGGGTCTCTCAGGGGGAACATAGAGTATTTCATGCCATACTCATCATAGTTGAGAACCTGGATAAAATTGAAGACATGCTGAAGGCACATTATTCTTCTTACAAAAGAAATAAGAAAGACAATTATAAACTCCAAGAAAAACAGAAGTCCTGACAACTGTGACCCAAATGTAAAACAAAGGCAAATGTTCCGTATTTTAAACAATTGATGCAGAATAATCTGAATGCTGTGAAAATTTGTTGCCCAGGGGTCATATCATGAGACCATATGAGGTACAGTTCTAACAGACCACTTTGCTATGAAATGGACAATACTTTTAGTAATAACAATGTTAATAGCATTAACTAACTTTAAAATTTTTGAATTCAACCATAGATAATGTATGGAAGACATAATTATGATTACAAACAAGACTGAGACTGTAAAAACTTTGACAGTATAAAAATAAAACAGACAGAATGTATAAATGAGAAAAGTAGAGAAGGTAGAAACTGAAAAGTAGAGATGAGAGAGTAGTGACTAATATTTTCATCTTTCACTAGGGAAACCCAGAATAAGCAATAGAAATGCACATACATCATGTAAATTAACAAACAAAATAACAAACCAAAAGGAGAGGCAATATGGAGGAGTGGTTTCAAGCCCATATCCTAGTGCTGTTCTGGATGCAAATCCCAGGTCCAGCTTTGTGAGATGAACATCTTCAGTCATACACATGTGTGCAGGCACAATTGCACACATATATACACACAGTATGTACGTAGGCGGCAATCATTTCCTTGAGCAAATCAGTTACACCCTTTGTACCTTTGCTCCCTCATCTGTAAAACATAATTAGCAATAGTGCCTGCTTCAAGGTTGTTGTGAAGAAGGAGTGAGTTGATATTTGTAAAGTGCTTAGTGCCTGGTGGTAGCAAGGATTATGTACATATTTGATAAGTAACCATGAATTTGGAAAAGGTCAAGTGAGGGGAGGTTCGGAGTGCTGTGTTGAGGGAGCTGAGACATCACATCCATCGTGAACACTAGCCTAGCATTGAAAATAAGTAATGGAAGTATTTTCATGTTTTCAAATTTATGAAGAGATGAATTAACACCAGAAAAGATGAAATAAAATAACCTTAAGAGCAAGGATGGGCCTGGAGAGGGATGAGCAGTGACACTGTCTCTTTCTTTTTAAAAAACATACACCACACACACATATGTATGCAAGGGTGCATGCACAAGCACATGCACACACATACAAACGTGACACATGCACACACATGCACATGCACACACACCATGTTGTCAAGTATAAGGCGAAAGTGAGGGCTAAGCCGGATGGGTTCAGCTGGTAAAGGAGCGAAGCGCCCTGTTGAGACAAGGGAGTTTGGTTCTTCTGTAGTTGCAGCAGGAGGAGTAGCCAAGGGTACCAGCTCCCTGAGGCTCTAACCCAGGGCGATACCCAAGCTCAGGTCGCCAGACGACTGCAGCATGAGTGGTGGGGTGCCCTCGGTGCAGAGCCACTTCCAGCCTGGGCCAGGGGCTTTAGAGCCCACAGCTGTGCCCTGGGTAGGGGAGGCCTTAAGGCTTCCAGCTTCACCAGAATTTGGGAGGAGGTGAGAGAGTCTCCACAGAGAGCCTCTGTGGGAGGCAGGCTGGCGATAAGCAGATGGCCTTGCAGCAGTTCCTCAGAGGCCCCTGGGACAGTCACAGGCACTCAGCCAAGACTTGGATCAATGGTCCAAGCCTTACCTGTGTGGGGCCTGTGTATGCATGCAAGATTGCCACCTACATGCATATTGTGTGTATATATGTATGCACTTGTGCATGTACACACATGTATAAAACATTGTTATGACTGAAGATGTGCATCTCACAGGAAAGCATTCTTCCACATGTGTGTGTGTGGTACTCAGCGGTACCACACTTGGAGTGGAGCAGGTGATGTCATGGCACAAAGAGCAGGGGAGGGGCAATTACATCCAGGCTGTGGGGGCAGGGCCCCTCAGCCCTCAGGGAGAAGGGCTGCGCCCACCAGTCACACCCTCACCTCCTGACCAAGTAGAAAACCACCTTCAGCTGAAGTTTACAATGCAAGTTCAGAAAGAGTATTGTGCTGCAGGATGGTTTGAAAATAAGTAAAGGAAATGCCTACGCCAATCTGAACATGAATAATGGAAGTACCTGAACTAACCAGGTTCACTTAAAAATTTCATTTTCCTCTTCCTAAGTGTCACTGGAAATGGGAACAGTGGAGCCGTGGGGAGTCACCAGAGGGTGTTAGATGACAGTATTATCCCAACCCTCAGGATGAAACTATTTCACATGGAACAAAAATGGGCAGAGGCTCTGTTTAGGAGGGAAGCCGAGATGAGACAGGAAAAGAACACCCCTAAGTCCACATTTTTCCATCTCTAAAACTAGGATTTGCAATATACCCTGCTCATGTCTCAGGTTGTGAGAAGAAATGAGAGTGAGAGAATTTGAGTGTCCCAGAGGCCGAGGTCATTGGACAGGCCTTTAAAGAGCACTTGACAAACTATAGTGCACTGAGAATGCTTTTCAGATATTAAAATCAATCAAAAAGAGTCTGATTTAAGAGCTTGGGAGCTTCCCTTACCCTTGGGTAGTTCTTTTCTGTAGAGAGATTATGATCAACTTCATCACCTCATAAAGAGCTAGGCTGGACTGAAGGCACTGACCCTAGTCAGCCGTGAGACCTACACATGCATGTTACCTCCTTAAATCTTAATTTCCTCAATTGTGAAATGTGGTTGATGACACAGTCATTGCTGAGTTCTGAGAATTAAATGAGATAATGCATTTAAATGCTTAGCACCTGGCAGATAATAAATGCAACTACTAGAAGGACTACTTTTCCCCATGGTGGAGCCTAGAAAAAATGGTATCTAGTATGTGGGCTGAACTGAAGAAAATTTTCAGATGCTACAAATAATGCATGTGCAGTATTTTCTCTTCATCAGTGTGTCCTCATTTATGATCTCTGTTGGTCCCTCATGTCAGGGTGAGGCAGGTCTTATGGTTCCAGTTTCCTGACACCGTCACGGAGCCTCAAAGGGCGTCAGTGATGTGCCTGTGGCTCATGGCTAGTAGAGGAGGGGAAATCCTGTCGACTGGTCTGTTGTCCAATTCTGCAGCAATCAAATACCTACTGAGCTCTGTTATTTCACTAAAAACTTGCCTTTCTTAGTTCTATAATGAAAGAAATTCGCTTCAAATCATTTATTTTTATCATTATTGTAGAATGTCAGACCTGGATGATAGCTTAGAGGCCAACTCTCCAAACCCCTCAACATATCAGGCTAGAGACAGGTTTCCCCAAAGAGGGCAGACACTCAAAGTTGCAAAGCTAGTAAGTACCGACAGCACAGGCCAGATGGCCCATGTCTTAAGGAAATGCCCTTTTATTGTACCACCTGGCTTCTTTGAGAGACCCATTGATTTGTTTTTGCGTTTGTATGTGTGTGCATGTTTTGCATCCCATAAGCATAAACAGGCCACACAGATCCACCTGTCTCCAACATCAGAGTGTTTGAGGATTTCCTTACTGTGCATATGTGGCACAGCCTGCATCCCTGGGACAGTGGGCATCCCTGGTGGAGTGGGCATTCACCATACTGTGATACACTCACAAGCATAGGCAAGCTTTTGTGATGACAGGCACCCTGTTGTGGGAGTCATGGTAGCCATCTAGGCTTGCAAGCTTATTAGAAAGGTGCAGCAGGAATGTTCTTCAGGCCACCACCCAACTGGACCAGAGGAGCTTGTCTAATGCAGGCATCCCAAACCCTAGGTGATGCTCCTCTAGGGAGCAGGAGAGAAGAACCATGAAGTGAGAATTTTCTTCCAATCATGTGGAGCGAATAGTGACAAAATCAACCCATTAACAGAAGTCATCAGGCTCATGAGAAATGAAATATTGTCCAGTTCACTATTGTAAATAATCATGGCCATGGCTGGGCAGATTGTATAAACAACTACTAATGCCTCCTGCATGAAATATTCACTTATTGTCCACTGCCAAAACCAATAAACCACCTCCAGGCTGAGCCATCAAAACATTTCTATCTTTGACAGGAGCAGTTTTCAACTCCAACTGCAAGGCCAAGTTGCATAATAATATACCACTGGCCCTGTGCTTGCATATGAGTGATATTTTCTATGAGCCCATTAAAAACCTACCCCACTGTTGAGGATGAATTGCCAATAGTCTTGGAGAACACATTGAAAAGAACAATGGATCATTCATCCCTGGCTCTGAAATGGATTTTGTTGAGAGGACCTAGATAGTGTCATAAAGCCATGAAATACACCTTTCCTCTCCCTTCCATGACTGCCCCTTCCCCGTGTGTGTGTGTGCACAGGCACATGCTCTCTCACCTTCACATTATGTGCTGCCGGTGGGGATGAGACCCATAGGACCTGCCCCACAGATGGTTCTGAGTCCTGCCTGATGAGCCCCCTTTTCTCTTGGGGTCCCTGTAATTTATAGATTGTAAATTACCTGAAATTCATGTGACATTTGCCAGATTCTCTCAGTAATGGCTTTATACAAGTTGGACAGATTTCCAAATCCCTCCTCTTCGGATGTGGTATGCCCGCATGTCAGCACAATTACATTTCCCACTGACCTCCACTGTGTAGACAGCATCACACACAAACTCTCTTCATTCACATGACCAGGACTGCTTCCTCAGAACACACGTGTAATGCAGGAACTGTAAAGCTTCAGACATTAGCTGGAATCATGTTACTTTAGTGTCAAACATGCAAAAAGGGCCAAGTTGTGTCTAATTGCTTTCTTAAATATCTATAATTATTTGCAGTTATTTAAAGTAGAGCTTTGGCAAAGCAGAATTTCACTAGATATTTTTAAATGATAAAATCCCAGTATTTTATAAATATTTCTCCCACTCTCAATGTGAGAGCAATTTTAAAAATGACTTTATGGTGTTCTTCCAAAATATCCAGCTTTATTCTATCATGCTCAGCAGCTCTCTTTTCATATTGATACATCAGTTTTGTAATATTTGATTATAGAGTGATAATATATATATAAGTAATACATACAGCTTTAGAAAGTGCGGAATGTGTACTGAGGCTAACAAATACATTCTAGCCCCAAGCTTTCTGCAGTGCCGTACATGTCAGTCGATGTGCTTTGAGAGGGAACAGAGGCATTGGTTAATTCAGGAAGTTAAGGATGAATAATGTAGCTTATGTTACAATGTTTCTTCTTTAAAAAAAAAACAGGAAACTGGATGGGTTGCTTTTTTTTCTATACCTTTTTTAAAAAGTCAATATACTTTATTTTAAAGAGCAGTTTCAGGTTCACAGCAAAATTGAGGTGAAAGGACAGGGAGTCCTTACATAGATGCCCCATCTCTCTGTCTGTCTCTCCCTCTCTCTTACACACACACAGACACACAGACACACACACACACAGACACACACACACACAGACACACACACACACACACACACATCCCAGCCTCCCTTCCAACACCGACACTTTATTATCTACCAAAGCCCATAGTTCAAATTGGGGTTCTCTCTGGGTGGTGTATATCCATCCTCTGGTCTTTGACAAATGTGCAGAGATGTGTTTCCACCCTTATAGTATCAGACTGAATAGTTTCACTGCCCTCACAATCCTCTGTGCTTGATCCAAATCAAAATGCAGCAAGCAGAGGCGGAGCCAAGATGGCAGCATGAGTACAGCAGCAGAAATCTCCTCCCAAAACCACATATACCTATGAAAATATAACAAAGACAACTCTTCCTAGAATAAAGACCAGAGGACACAGGACAATATCCAGACCACATCCCCACCTGAGAGAACCCAGTGCCTCGCGAAGGGGGTAAGATACAAGCCCCGGCCCCACGGGACCCAAGTGCCCCTCCCCCCAGCTCCCGGTGGGAGAAGAGCAGGCAGAGCGGGAGGGAGACAGAGCCCAGGACTGCGAACACCCAGCCTCAGCCATCCGGGCCAAAGTGCAGACATAGTGCATGTACGGGGGGCCCTGGATACTAGGGAAACAGGGCAACAAGAACAGTGAGCGGGCACTGGAGGCCTGGCGCTGGAGGACACCAGAAAAGCGAGCAAACATTTTTTTTTTTCTGTTTTGTTTTGGCGAGCGCTTTTTGGAAGTCTTAAAGGGATAGGGACCCCAATACTAGGGAAACAGGGCAGCAAGACTGGTGAGCAGATGCCTGAGGCTGGCGCCGGAGAATAAAGAAAAACGAGCGGCCACTTTTTTTTTTTTTAATTAAAAAAAATTTTTTTTTTTTGATGGTCGTTGTTTTGTTTTGGCGGGTGCTTTTTGGAAGTCTTAAAGGGGCAGGGCGGGACACTTAATCCAGAGGTAGGGAATCCGGGGATCTCTGGGCACCCTAACCCCTGGGCTGCAGGGAGCAGGGAGGCCCCTTACGGAGATAAATAGACTCCCAGCTGCTCCCCCTCCAATGCGACTCCACCACTTTGGAACAGAGGCCTGGAGATAAACTCCATAGTAGCCGGGCAGGAAGAAGAAACCCTGTCTGCGCGCAGCTGCCCAGCACAAGCCACTAGAGGCCGCTGTTCTCCCAGGAGAGGAGGGCCACAAACCAACAAGAAGGGAAGTCCTTCCAGCTGTCCCTTGTCCCAGCTCTGCAAACTATTCCTATCACCATGAAAAGGCAAAACTACAGGCAGACAAAGATCACAGAGACAACACCAGAGAAGGAGACAGACCTAACCAGTCTTCCTGACAAAGAATACAAAATAAAAATCATAAACATGCTGTCAGAGATGCAGAGAAATACACAAGAGATATGGGATGAAGTCCGGAGGGAGATCACAGTTGCCAGAAAGGAGATTACAGAAATAAAAAACTCTGGAAGGGTTTATAAGCAGAATGGATAGGATGCAAGAGGCCATTTATGGAATTGAAACCAGAAAACAGGAAAACATAGAAGCTGACATAGAGAGAGATAAAAGGATCTCCAGGAATGAAACAATATTAAGAGAACTGTGTGACCAATCCAAAAGGAACAATATCTGTGTTATAGGGTACCAGAAGAAGAAGAGAGAGGAAAAGAGATGGAAAGTATCTTAGAAGATATAATTGCTGAAAACTTCCCCAAACTGGGGGAGGAAATAATCGAACAGACCACGGAAATACACAGAACCCCCAACAGAAAGAATCCAAGGAGGACAACACCAAGACACATAATAATTAAAATGGCAAAGATCAAGGACAAGGAAAGAGTTTTAAAGGCAGCTAGAGAGAAAAAAGATCAACTATAAAGGAAAACCCATCAGGCTAACATCAGACTTCTCGACAGAAACCCTACAGGCCAGAAGAGAATGGCATGATATATTTAATACAATGAAACAGAAGGGCCTTGAAACAAGGATACTTGAAACAAGGAGCACTCCTAGAAAGAGCACAGAACAAAACACCCAACATATGAAGAATCGAGGAGGAGGAATAAGAAGGTAGAGAAGAAAAGAATCTCCAGACAGTGTATATAACAACTCAATAAGCAAGCTAAGTTAGGCAGTAAGATACTAAAGAGGCTAACCTTGAACCTTTGGTAACCACGAATTAAAGCCTGCAATGGCAATAAGTACATATCTTTCAATAGTCACCCTAAATGTTAATGGACTGAATGCACCAATTAAAAGACACAGAGTAACAGAATAGATAAAAAAGCAAGACCCATCTATATGCTGCTTACAAGAAACTCACCTCAAACCCAAAGACATGTAGAGACTAAAATTCAAGGGATGGAAAAACATATTTCAAGCAAACAACAGCGAGAAGAAAGCAGGGGTTGCAGTACTAATATCAGACAAAATAGAATTCAAAACAAAGAAAGTAAGAAGAGATAAAGAAGGACACTACATAATGATAAAGGGATCAGTTCAACAAGAGGATATAACCATTGTAAATATATATGCACCCAACACAGGAGCCCCAGCATATGTGAAAAAAATACTAACAGAACAGGGGGAAATAGACTGCAATGCATTCATTCTAGGAGACTTCAACACACCACTCACCCCAAAGGATAGATCCACTGGGCAGAAAATAAGTAAGGACACGGAAGCACTGAACAACACAGTAGAGCAGATGGACCTAATAGACATCTATAGAACCCTACACCCAAAAGCAACAGGATATACATTCTTCTCAAGTGCACATGGAACATTCTCCAGAATAGACCACATACTAGGCCACAAAAAGAGCCTCAGTAAATTCCAAAAGATTGAAATCCTACCAACCAACTTTTCAGACCACAAAGGCATTAAACTAGAAATAAACTGTACAAAGAAAGCAAAGAGACTCACAAACACATGGAGGCTTAACAACACGCTCCTAAATAATCAATGGATCAATGACCAAATCAAAACGGAGATCCAGCAATATATGGAAACAAATGACAACAACACAAAGCCCCAAGTTCTGTGGGACACAGCAAAAGCAGTCTTAAGAGGAAAGTATATAGCAATCCAAGCATATTTAAAAAAGGAAGAGCAATCCCAAATGAACGGTCTAATGTCACAACTATCAAAATTGGAAAAAGAAGAACAAATGAGGCCTAAGGTCAGCAGAAGGAGGGACATAATAAAGATCAGAGAAGAAATAAATAAAATTGAGAAGAATAAAACAATAGCAAAAATCAATGAAACCAAGAGCTGGTTCTTCGAGAAAATAAACAAAATAGATAAGCCTCTAGCCAGACTTATTAAGAAGAAAAGAGAGTCAACACAAATCAACAGTATCAGAAACAAGAAAGGAAAAATCATGACGGACCCCACAGAAATACAAAGAATTATTAGAGAATACTATGAAAACCTATATGCTAACAAGCTGGGAAGCCTAGGAGAAATGGACAACTTCCTAGAAAAATACAACCTTCCAAGACTGACCCAGAAAGAAACAGAAAATCTAAACAGACCAATTACCAGCAACGAAATTGAAGTGGTAATCAAAAAACTACCAAAGAACAAAACCCCTGGGCCAGATGGATTTACCTCAGAATTTTATCAGACATACAGGGAAGACATAATACCCATTCTCCTTAAAGTTTTCCAAAAAATAGAGGAGGAGGGGATACTCCCAAACTCATTCTATGAAGCTAACATCACCCTAATACCAAAACCAGGCAAAGACTCCACCAAAAAAGAAAACTACAGGCCAATATTCCTGATGAAAGTAGATGCAAAAATACTCAACAAAATTTTGGCAAACCGAATTCAAAAATACATCAAAAGGATCATACACCATGACCAAGTGGGATTCATCCCAGGGATGCAAGGATGGTACAACATTCGAAAGTCCATCACCATCATCCACCACATCAACAAAAAGAAAGACAAAAACCACATGATCATCTCCATAGATGCTGAAAAAGCATTTGACAAAGTTCAACATCCATTCATGATAAAAACTCTCAGCAAAATGGGAATAGAGGGCAAGTACCTCAACATAATAAAGGCCATCTATGATAAACCCACAGCCAACATTATATTGAACAGCGAGAAGCTGGAAGCATTTCCTCTGAGATAGGGAACTAGACAGGGATGCCCACTCTCTCCACTGTTATTTAACATAGTACTGGAGGTCCTAGCCACAGCAATCAGACATAACAAAAAAATACAAGGAATCCAGATTGGTAAAGAAGAAGTTAAAGTGTTACTATTTGCAGATGACATGATACTGTACATAAAAAACCCTAAAGACTCCACCCCAAAACTACTAGAACTGATATCGGAATACAGCAAAGTTGCAGGATACAAAATCAATAGACAGAAATCGGTGCTTTTCCTATGCACTAACAATGAACCAACAGAAAAAGAAATCAGGAAAACAACTCCATTCACAATTACCTCAAAAAAAAAAAAAAAACCTCGGAATAAACCTAACCAAAGAAGTGATAGACCTATACTATGAAAACTACAAGTCACTCTTAAGAGAAATTAAAGGGGACACTAACAGATGGAAACTCATCCCATGCTCGTGGCTAGGAAGAATTAATATTGCCAAAATGGCCATCCTGCCGAAAGCAATATACAGATTTGATGCAATCCCTATGAAACTACCAGCAACATTCTTCAATGAACTGGAACAAATAATTCAAAAATTCATATGGAAACACCAAAGACCCCGAATAGCCAAAGCAATCCTGAGAAAGAAGAATAAAATAGGGGGGATCTCACTCCCCAACTTCAAGCTCTACTATAAAGCCATAGTAATCAAGACAATTTGGTACTGGCACAAGAACAGAGCCACAGACCAATGGAACAGACTAGAGAATCCAGACATTAACCCAGACATATATGGTCAATTAATATTTGATAAAGGAGCCATGGACATACAATGGAGAAATGACAGTCTCTTCAACAGATGGTGCTGGCAAAACTGGACAGCTACATGTAGGAGAATGAAACTGGACCATTGTCTAACCCCACACACAAAAGTAAATTCGAAATGGATCAAAGACCTGAATGTCTGAATGTAAGTCATGAAACCATTAAACTCTTGGAAGAAAACATAGGCAAAAACCTCTTATACATAAACATGAGTGACCTCTTCTTGAACATATCTTCCCGGGCAAGGAAAACAACAGCAAAAATGAATAAGTGGGACTATATTAAGCTGAAAAGCTTCTGTACAGCAAAAGACACCATCAATAGAACAAAAAGGATCCCTACAGTAGGGGAGAATATATTTGAAAATGACACATCCAATAAAGGCTTGACATCCAGAATATATAAAGAGCTCACATGCCTCAACAAACAAAAAACAAATAACCCAATAAAAAAATGGGCAGAGGAACTGAACAGACAGTTCTCCAAAAAAGAAATTCAGATGGCCAACAGACACATGAAAAGATGCTCCACATCGCTAATTATCAGAGAAATGCAAATTAAAACTACAATGAGGTATCACCTCACACCAGTAAGGATGGCTGCCATCCAAAAGACAAACAACAACAAATGTTGGCGAGGCTGTGGAGAAAGGGGAACCCTCCTACACTGCTGGTGGGAATGTAAATTAGTTCAACCATTGTGGAAAGCAGTATGGAGGTACATCAAAATGCTCAAAACAGACTTACCATTTGACCCAGGAATTGCACTCCTAGGAATTGACCCTAAGAACGCAGCAATCAAGTATGAGAAAAATCAGTGCACCCCTATGTTTATCGCAGCACTATTTACAATAGCCAAGAATTGGAAGCAACCTAAATGTCCATCGATAGATGAATGGATAAAGAAGATGTGGTACATATACACAATGGAATACTACTCAGCCATAAGAAAAGGGCAAATCCTACCATTTGCAGCAACATGGATGGAGCTGGAGGGTATTATGGTCAGTGAAACAAGCCAAGCAGAGAAAGAGAAATACCAAATGATTTCACTCATCTGTGGAGTATAAGAACAAAGGAAAAACTGAAGGAACAAAACAGCAGCAGAATCACAGAACTCAAGAATGGACTAACAGGTACCAAAGGGAAAGGGACTGGGGAGGATGGGTGGGTAGGGAGGGATAAGGGGGGGAGAAGTAGGGGGGTATTAAGATTAGCATGCATGGGGGGGTGGGAGAAAGGGGAGGGCTGTACAACACAGAGAAGGCAAGTAGTGATAAAATCATGTTTACATTTAAAAAAAACAAAAAGCAAAAACAAAAAAACCCACAAAATGCAGCAAGCCCTTTTGTAGATATTGATAAACTAATCATAAGATGTATATGGTAAGGCAAAGGTGCTGGGTAGCTAAAATAATCCGGACAAGAGTACTAAAGTGGAGGGATCAGTTAACCCAATATTGAGGCCTACTGCATAACCATAGTAATCAAGCCATGCTGCTGAAACGGACTCACATAAACACACCCAGCTGATGGCTGACAGGTTGTAAAGCAAGCACTTCAGCGCCAGAAGGGTAAGCTTTCAATCAACGATGCTGAAATTGGAACCAGGCAAAGAAAGTGGACCTTCACCTAATCTCACATCTCTTACTGAAATTAACCCCAAATAGATCATAAACGTAAATGTAAAATGTAAAGCTATAGAAATCTTTAGATTAAATGTAGAAGAAAATCTTTGGAATTTATGGACTGGGAAAGGGTTGCTAGACTTGATATCAGAGCATAATCCATAAAAGAAAAAAATTGGTAGTTGGACCTTATCAGAATTAAAAATTTCTGCTTTGAGAAAACCTGCTAATAAGATGAAAAGGCAGGATGCAAAAAGGGAGAAAATACTTGTGAGCCAGAACCTCATATCCAATAAACGATTATTATCTAGAATATATGAGGAACACACAACTTAAACAGTAGAAAAGTCAGAGTCCATCAGAAGAATGGATTTCATGGAAAAGCTTTGTGTGCACAGGTGGCAAAGAAGCCCCTGAAGAGAAGTTTGACACACTTAGCCCTCAAGGATGTGTGAATTAAAGCCACAGTGAGATATCACTGCACACCTTTAGGAGGGGCTAACGCCATTACTGACCAGATTAGTGCCCAAAGGCCAGCAAGGATGAGGAGAATCTGCATCCCTCTAACATTTCTGGTAAACTATGTAAAATGGTTTGGAAAACACTTTGTTAGTTTCTTATAAAATTAAAACACATGACCCAGCAATAATTGCACCTTTGGGCCTTATCCCTGGGAAATGAAAGTTTACATTTTCACTAAAAACAGCACCAAAATTCTACAGGAATGGTCCATAGTAGCTTTATTAATAATAGCTCAAAACTGGAAGCAAGCCAGGTGTCTTTCAGTGGCTGAGCAGTTAAACAAATTGGAACATCCACACCATAGACCACTTACTGCTCGACACTAAGAAGGAGCAAGCTGTTGATGTACACAACTTGGATGAATCTTCAGGAAATTATGCTGGGAAAGGCAATCACAAAAGGTTGTGTACTGTATGGTTCTATTTATGTAACATTTTAAAATGACAAAGTTATGGAAATGGAGAACAAATTAGTGGTTGCCAGAAATGAGAGATGGGAAGGCCGACTGCAGAAGATGGTGTTACAAAAGGCCCCCCAAGAGGATCCTTGCAGAGACAGAACTGTTCTATATGTAGACTGTCGGGGTACACAAACCCATGCTTGTGATAAAATTGCACAGAACTCAACACACACACACACAGAAATGAATACAAGTAAAAATGGGGAAACAGATAAAATCACCAGATTTTATCAATGTTGACATTCTGGTTGTCATATTGTACCCTAATTTTGCCACATGTTACCACTGGGAGAAACTGGATAAAGGGTGCACAGGATCTCTCTGTCATATTTCTTGCAGCTGCATGTGAATCTATAGTTCTTTCAAAAGAAGTTCATTCAAATTACTGCTGAGCTTTTCTCCAGGATGCGGTTCTGTGGTTTGATCCTTTTGAGTTCTGCTTTAAGTTTTGTCAGGTGGGTCTTTTTGTCCAGAGCTAATATGGCCCCATTTCTTCTGAGTGTCCACCCAATGCCCCCTGGATTATGAGGTTTTTCCACTTTGGCTAGCGGGAATGTGAAGTATTCTGGGTGCTGCATGAAGTCCCAGGGTCTCTGTCCATCTCCAGAGCCTCTCTGGGAAGTTCTCTCCTTTCCAGAGCTCTTTGCTGCACACACTGGCTGCCTTGGCCAGCCTCAGCTCCCAACTCTGTCTCCTGAACCCGAGCAGACCTCTGGGCTCCTCTGGGTTTTTCCTTCCTGCATGTGGCTTTAAACCTCCCACATCTTTAAACCATTTGGCATCCGTGGCAACTGTACACTCAGAGCCTTGGTCCTGCTATGCCTGATATCCAGTGTCTGAATATTGTCCTTTCACATAACTTGTCTTTTTAAAAAAATGTGTTTTAATGTGGAACATGAAGCTAGCTCCCCTTACTCCATCTTGGTTGGAATTGGGAGATTTTTTTAAATTAATTAATTAATTTTTTATTTTAGCATTAATCTACAATTACATGAAGAACATTATGGTTATTAGACTCCCCCCTTCACCAAGTGCCCCCTACAAACCCCATTACATTCACTGTCCATCAGCGTAGTAAGATGTTGTAGAATCACTACTTGTCTTCTCTGTGTTGCACAGGCCTCCCCTTTCCCCCACCCCCCACATTATACATGCTGATCATAATACCCTCTTTCTTCTTCACTGGCCTTATTCCTCCCTACCCTCCCATTCTCCCCAGTCCCTTTCCCTTTGGGAACTGTTAGTCCCTTCTTGGGTTCTGTGATTCTGCTGCTGTTTTGTTCCTTCAGTTTTTCATTGTTCTTATAGTCCACATATGAGTATTTGGTATTTGTCTTTCTCCACTTGGCTTATTTCACTGAGCATAATACCCTCTAGCTCCATCCATGTTGTTGCAAATTGTAGGATTTGTTTTCTTCTTATGGCTGAATAATATTCCATTGTGTATATGTACCACATCTTCTTTATCCATTCATCTACTGATGGACACTTAGGTTGCTTCCATTTCTTGGCTATTGTAAATAGTGCTGCGATAAACATAGGGGTGCATCTGTCTTTTACAAACTGGAGTGCCGCATTCTTAGGGTAAATTCCTAGAAGTGGAATTCCTGGGTCAAATGGTAAGACTATCTTGAGCATTTTGAGGAACCTCCATACTTCTCTCCACAACGGTTGAACTAATTTACGTTCCCAGCAGCAGTGTAGGAGTGTTCCCCTTTCTCCACAACTTCGCCAACATTTGTTGTTGTTTGTCTTTTGGATGGTAGCCATCCTTACTGGTGTGAGGTGATAGCTCATTGTGGTTTTAATTTGCATTTCTCTGATAACTAGTGATGTGGAGCATCTTTTCATGTGTCTGTTGGCCATCTGAATTTCTTCTTTGGAGAACTGTCTGTTCAGCTCCTCTGCCCATTTTTTAATTGGATTATTTGCTTTTTGTTTGTTGAGGTGCATGAGCTCTTTATATATTTTGGAAGTCTAGCCTTTATCAGATCTGTCATTTACGAATATATCCTCCCATACTGTAGGGTACTTTTTTGTTCTATTGATGGTGTCCTTTGCTGTACAGAAGCTTTTCAGCTTGATGTAGTCCCACTTGTTCATTTTTGCTTTTGTTTTCCTTGCCTGGGGAGATATGTTCATGAAGAAGTCACTAATGTTTATGTCCAAGAGATTTTTGCCTATGTTTTTTTCTAAGAGTTGTACTGTTTCATGACTTACATTCAGGTCTTTGATCCATTTCGAATTTACTTTTGTGTGTGGGGTTAGACAGTGATCCAGTTTCATTCTCTTACATGTAGCTGTCCAGTTTAGCCAACACCATCTGTTGAAGAGACTGTCATTTCCCCATTGTATGTCCATGGCTCCTTTATCATATATTAATTGACCATATATGTTTGGGTTAATGTCTGGAGTCTCTAATCTGTTCTACCGGTCTGTGGCTCTGCTCTTGTGCCAGTACCAAATTGTCTTGATTACTATGGCTTTGTAGTAGAGCTTGAAGTTGAGGAGTGAGATTTCCCCCACTTTATTCTTCTTTCTCAGGATTGCTTTGGCTATTTGCGGTCTTTGGTGTTTCCATATGAATTTTTGAACTATTTGTTCCAGTTCGTTGAAGAATGTTTCTGGTAATTTGATAGGGATTGCTTCAAATCTGTATATTGCTTTGTGCTGTATGGCCATTTTGATGATATTAATTCTTCCTATCCAAGAGCATGGGATGAGTTTCCATTTGATAGTGTCCTCTTTAATTTCTCTTAAGAGTGTCTTATAGTTTTCAGGGTATAGGTCTTTCACTTTTTTGGTTAGGTTTATTCCTAGGTATTTTATTCTTTTTGATGCAATTGTGAATGGAATAGTTTTCCTGATTTCTCTTTCTATTGGTTCATTGTTAGTGTATAGGAAAGCCACAGATTTCTGTGTGTTAATTTTGTATCCTGCAACTTTGCTGTATTCCAATATCAGTTCTAGTAGTTTTGGAGTGGAGTCTTTAGGGTTTTTATGTACAATATCATGTCGTCTTCAAATAGTGACAGTTTAACTTCTTCTTTACCAATCTGGATTCCTTGTATTTCTTTGTTTTGTCTACTTGCCATGGCTAGGACAGCCAGTACTATGTTAAATAACTGTGGGGAGAGTGGGCATCCCTGTCTTTTTCCCGATCTCAGCTGAAAATCTTTCAGCTTCTCTCTGTTCAGTATGATGTTAGCTGTGGTCTATTCTGGAGAATGTTCCATGTGCACTTGAGAAGAATGTGTATCCTGTTGCTTTTGGATGTAGAGTTCTATAGATGTCTATTAGGTCCATCTGTTCTAGTGTGTTGTTCAGTGCCTCCATGTCCTTATTTATTTTCTGTCTGGTGGATCTATCCTTTGGAGTGAGTGGTGTGTTGAAGTCTCCTAAAATGAATGCATTGCATTCTATTTCCTCCTTTATTTCTGTTAGTATTTGTTTCACATATGCTGGTGGTCCTGTGTTGGGTGCATATATATTTATAATGGTTATATACTCTTGTTGGACTCAGCCCTTTATCGTTATGTAATGACCTTCTTTATCTCTTGTTACTTTCTTTGTTTTGAAGTCTGTTTTGTCTGATACTAGTATTGCAGAACGTGCTTTTTTCTCCCTGTTGTTTGCATGAAGTATCTTTTTCATCCCTTGACTTTTAGTCTGTGCATGTCTTCGGGTTTGAGGTGAGTTTCTTGTAAGCAGCATATAGATGGGTCTTGCTTTTTTATCCATTCTATTCCTCTTTGTCTTTTGATTGGTGCATTCAGTCCATTAACATTTAGGGTGACTATTGAAAGATATGTACTTATTGCCATTGCAGGCTTTAGATTCGTGGTTACCAAAAGTTCAAGGTTAGCTTCTTTAGTATCTTACTGTCTAACTTAGCTCACTTATTGAGCTGTTATAAACACTGTCTGGTGATTCTTTATTTCTGTCCCTTCTTATTCCTCCTCCTCCATTTTTTATATGTTGGTTGTTTTATTCTGTGCTCTTTTCTGTTTCCTTTAACTGCTTTTGTAGATAGTTGATTTTATTTTTCACTTTTAGTTAGTATTTGGTTGGTCTGCTTTCTTGGCTGTGATTTTCTCTGGTGACATCTATTTAGTCTTAGGAGTGCTCCCTTCTAGAACAGTCCCTCTAAAATACCCTGTAGAGGTGGTTTGTGAGAGGCAAATTCTCTCAACATTTGCTTGTCTGGCAATTGTTTAATCCCTCCTTCATATTTAAATGATAATCATGCTGGATATAGTATTCTTGGTTCAAGGCCCTTCTGTTTCATTGCATTAAATATATCATGCCATTCTCTTCTGGCCTGTAAGGTTTCTGTTGAGAAGTCTGATGATAGCCTGATGTGTTTTCCTTTGTAGGTGACATTTTTCCTCTCTCTGGCTGCCTTTAAAACTCTGTTCTTGTCCTTGATCTTTGCCATTTTAATTATTATGTCTCTTGGTGTTGTCCTCCTTGGGTCCTTTCTGTTGGGAGTTCTGTGTACTTCTGTGGTCTGATCGATTATTTCCTCCCACAGTTTGGGGAAGTTTTAGCCATTATTTCTTCAAAGACACTTTCTACTCCTTTTTCTCTTTCTTCTTCTGGTACTCCTACAATGCAGATATTGTTCCTTTTGGATTGGCCACACAGTTCTCTTAATATTGTTTCATTCCTGGAGGTCCTTTTGTCTCTCTCTGCGTCAGCTTCTATGTGTTCCTGTTCTCTGGTTTATATTCCATCCATGGCCTCTTGCATCTTATCCATTCTGCTTATAAATCCCTCCAGAGATTGTTTCATTTCTGTAATCTTTTCAGGACATCATCCCTTAGCTCTTGCATATTTCTCTGCAGTTCCGTCAGAATGGTTGTGATCTTTATATATATTCTTTTTCAGGAAGACTGGTTAGGTCTATCTCCTTCTCAGGGTTTGACTCTGTGATTTTGGTCTGTATCAAATTCTTCTGCCTTTTCATGGCGATAGAGATAGTTTGAGGAACTGTGTCTAGTGACGGCTGGGTTTGTGGCTTTCCTCTCCTGAGAGAGCAGTGACCTCTAGCGGCTTGTGCTGGGCAGCTGCGCACAGAGAGGGCTTCTGATTCTTGCCCTGCTGCTATGGAGTTAAGCTCCCCGGTTGCTATGGGTGTGGCCTGCCTCAGGTTGCTGCTCCGATATGGCATAGCCGCATTGGAGGGGAAACGGGCTAGGAGGCTGTTTATCTCCGTGAGGGGCCTCTGAGCTGCACTGCCGCCCAGGGGGTTAGGGTGCCCGGAGTTCCCCAGGATTCCCAGCTGCTGGGCTAAGTGTCCCGGGATGCTTCCATCCAGCTGTAGGGTCCCTGTCCCTTTAAGACTTTCAAAAAGCACTCGCTTTTCTTTGTCCCTGGGGCACCAGCTGCAGGGACCCGCTCACAGGTCTTACTGTCCTGCTTCCCTAGTTTCCAGCACCCCACGCATGCACTGTGTGTCTGCACTCTGGTGCGGATGGCTAGGGCTGGGTGTTCAGCAGTCATGGGCTCCCTCTCCCTCCTCGCTCTGACTCCTCTCCTGCTGGGAGCTGGGGTGAGGGGCACTTGGGTCCCACTGGGCTGTGTCTTGTATCTTACCCCCTTCGCAAGGTGCTGGGTTCTCACAGGTGTGGATGTAGTCTGGCTGTTGTCCTGTGTCTTCTGGTCTCTCTTTTAGGAAGAGTTGTATTTGTTGTATTTTCAAAAATACATATGGTTTTTGGAGGAGATTTCCGCTGCTCTATTCACGCTGCCATCTTGGTTCCGTCCCTGAGATTTTGTTTTTTAAATAAAGAAAAATTTTAAATTAGGCAGGTACATAGTATTTTAGGAAAATGTAGTAGAAGCTGAGAAATCACAGCAGGTGATGGGGTAAGAATGTTTACTAGGCAATGTTGAGAGGAATTAAGAATATTCATTAATGGGTATTAGAGAGCATTGGGCAAAGGGAAAATCAATTATTTTGAAGAGGGAAAGCAGATTGGATAATAAGAATATTAGAAAGTCAGCAAACTGAAACATATTATACTTTCTGGAGTAACAGACAAAATCATAAAGAGAGAATTGTAAAATATTGGGGGAATTGGAAAGTGGTCTGAAAGCTCATCTCATGTTGAATAGACACAAATAAGAAAACCAAAGGAAAAATGAGGGAAGCAATTCAGAGTGAAAGAGGACAGAGTTATATCTGAGAAAAATACTGAGAGATCCAAAATACACTGCCTTTATTAAGGAACTAAAATCATTGAAAAGCAGTACTGAGTAAATGAGGGAGGCATACAGAGAAAAATTAATACAAAAATGTAGGTGTGCTCACATCTCCCCGTATTTTAGAAAAAAAAATAATCAAACCGTTGGGCCTCTGCTTGGAAGCCAAGTAAGTGAAGCACAGGTGGAGCAGCTTAACTCCCATTATTGCCACAAAATATAGTGAAAGGGAACCCATAAGCCCACTTACTATCATGACGTAATGGAAGGAGCAGAAATGTGGGTCTTACAGACGCCAACACTGAGTATCAGTGCGAGGCCATGCCATGGCAGGCACTGAGGGGGGCCCTGGCTGAATGTGAGAGGCTTGCCAGCTTTGTGTAAGCATGCTGGGGCACTGCACGGGGACCTCAGTCTGTGTGTGCCTTCGGCTGACTCTGCCACAGTCAGTCCCCACCCCGGCCACACACGACCATTTCTGTGTCTCTTCCAATACCTCTGAGGATTCAGGGCTGCTCAGCTTCCCCTCTCAAAAGGGATCCTCAGCCCCAGCTTCTGTTTTCCTTTTTCCACATTATGACGCCTCACTGGACAATGTTCGGATCCCTTTGCCCCTCAGAGTGCCACCACTTGAAGGCTGTGTGTGGAGCTGACTTTGCCGAAGATGGGACCCTGGGAAGGCTTGCATCAGAGAGAAGAAAACTAAGCAGCTTAAACTTGAATGGCAGACAGTCCTGCTCTTAAAAATTCTGTGGACCTTTCGTCCCTGAGAAACTGCGGGTGGCTGTCTCTTCTCTTGGGGCCTGTCCCCCACCGTATCCACAGCCCAGAGCACCACGCCTGGCCTCCTAAGGCCTCCTGTGTGTCCATGACCTGGTTGTCTTGACTCCAAAGAATTCTGCTCAGTATATAGAACAAAAGGGCTTATCTCTCTGCCTTGTGCCTTATTCAAATGAAGCCTTCCGGGAATTCATGGGATTCCCCACACAGGCAACTCCAGCTTCTTCTTTGATGTTTGCCCTCAAATTAGATTGTGAACTTCATTAAAACTAGGGTCCTGTTGGTTTTGTTGGTTACTGTGTAACCAGGAGCTTGCTCAATCCCCAGCACAGAAGAGAGGCCAATAAATATATGTGGAATGAATGCATAAATAACCGCTGCCTCTCATTTTCACAAAGAAACATCCAACTGAATTTGTTCTTGTGTAATACCCTTCTGTTCCTGGGAAAAATTCTTCTGTTGGCTATTAAAGGTTACTTTTCTTCCCATATATATTTGTGGTTGAGGAATGTAGCACATTTATTTTGAGAATTATGGAAAATTCTCCTGTTTTGAAAAATGCATAATATAATGAAGAATATAAAAGTATCTTGTAATCACAATATCTGGTAAAATTAATTGGTTCTGTGTGTTTTTTTGGTCCCATATTCTGTATGCTATTTTATACTTTACTGCTTTTTATGCTTTTATTTGTATCTTTTATTGAGAATGCAATGCTTGAGGGCTATCTAATATTTTATCACATAAGTTCATATAATAGTCTATCATAGAATTTATGACTTACTCCTTTGCTATTTAAAATTTAAGTTGATAGTCTTTCACTATTAAGAATTATATGATAAGGGATGCCTTTACACATAAATCTGTCTGCCAAATGATCTTTCTTACAAAAAATTTCTAAAAATAGAATTAAAGGTTAAAATGTGAATAGTTTTAAAACTCATATGACAATTTGGAATGTAAAAAATGTCATATAATTTAAATTTAAACCTCAACTTTTTCCATCAAAATTTCAGACAATTTGATAGGAGAAAATGATATCACATTACAGTTTCAATTTGTACTTCTTGGCCTACAATGTTTTTTGAGCATGTGAATTATATTGTTCATGTTTTTTATTTATCTAATGGTGATTGATCTCTTTAATGTTAAGAGTAATAATACTTTATGTATCATCATTGTTTTTGATGTATTGTTTGAATTTTTAACTTGTAGATTTTCAGTTTATTGGTCAAATCCCATCCCTTGTGATTTTTGATTTCATGTTAGACAGTTTGTCCCAATCTGAGATAAGATTAGTATTCAACATATTCTTCCAGTGTTTAATACTTCAGTTTTGATACTTAAATCAACCTGGAAAATTACTTTAGTGTGTGGCATTGGATGATACACACACATGATTTTGTAAAAATCAAATAAAGTGTTGCATGAAAAGCAACAGGTCTCTATTTCATTCCCTTCCACCTTAATACCACTCAAAAAAGACAATTTTTAAGTGTTTATGTTCGCATATCTTTTATTTTCCTAAATAACATGTTTCATTATTTTTCTAAATAACGTGTTTCAAGTTATTTCTTGACTTAATCAGTTTTTACAATCTTAATCAATTTCCTACTATTAAAAATGAGGATTTAAAAAATTTGAACCATATTCAGTTACTCAAACTTCCTCCTCCAAACCTCCTAATATTAACAAGATTAAATTCATTGCTAATCATTTCTATTATTACAAATGGCTTAAATATAAAAGCTCAACATTTTCCCCATTAATAATGGAGAGCATTTTGTGACTCCTCACTCCCTAAGAAAACATGATTTCCTCCATTTTCCTCTACCTCCCTTCTCTTCCTTCCATCCAACCTTCTTTGATGCAATTAGGTGAATTTGGTTAGATGACAGGAGAGAGCCTTATCTGAGATAAAATGTAGACCAGGGGATGTCTTCTTTGCCTAGCGTATAGTGTGGCTTTTGGATGAACCCAGTTGAAATAATGTCAAGATCTAGTTCTGTAATTCTGGGGGCAAGATCATAGAGACTTTCCTGGAAAGACTTGAATGACTGAACTGTTTATCACAGTGATTGTCCTGGTTGCCTGAAAGACTACTGGGTGACTGTTTAAAAGCACAGTGCTTTGGAGAGTGCTGGCTTCACACTTGAGCCCTCAGCCTTGGGCCACCACCAACCAGTTCAAGCCCCTTTCCTGCCAGAGTGAAAGGAGAACAAAATGGATTCCAGTGACAGACAAGCGCTGCGGATGGTGCTTCTCTCAGGCGGACTCACTGGACTGGAACAGGTTCCCTTGAGAATGCCCCTGGGCCCTTCCCATCCACTGGGTGTGTTCTCTTTGAGCTCTCCACTCCTCTGAGGCAGGGGCAATGGGGGGATGGAATTAGATGGTCTCCCTTCTGAAGAAAAACAGTCCTTGAGGCCCCCCCCCAAGATACCAGATCACCAAGCTCAACATTTGTCGGCTTTTCTGACCATAACTGTTAATAAAGAGTGTGGGCTCAAAAAAGAAAAAAATTTTGCCCTGGAGTCCAGGGCAAAAATACAAGTGGAGATGTGTCTACCGTAAGTCTAAATATCTAGAAGTCATGTATCAAGCTAATTAACTGCTAAGTAAAACATGTTCTATTCTTCTACCTTGACAAACACACCTTCCTAAGGACAGAAATTCCAGGTTTGAATTTAGATTTCTCTGACTCTGAGCAAATATATATTTTCTAACTATAACTAAGTTACATCCATATATAAAAACTCAGGTACTTCTTTAATGCAACTTTTTGCAGAGAGTTGATATCTGGATTTAAATAGCAGTTTATATAAGCCAAACTCATGTGTGATTTTTCAAATGTAATTTCTAATATGAAAGTATGTCCACATGGGCATAGCAGTATCCATGAGATGCTTCCTAAACATGTTTTCAAAGAATCTGAGCATAGTCCAGATGTGGCTATAAATAAAATATACAGACCTACTCTTGATGTAATTTTCACAGTTAGAGCAAATCTAGATGCATCCAAATAGTATTCATGAATAAAAAGTCCAATACATCTCAAATCAACTTTTCAGAGGCATTAGAGGAAATCCAGATGAAAAAATTCAGTTGATGCATAAAGAACTTCAGACCCACAAACACTTCTCAAATGTAACTTCTCAATGAGGCAGCAAATCTGGATGAAACCAGCAGTATCCCTTAATAAAATTTCAAGATCCTTCTCAAATAGGAGTTTTAATAGGAAGTTAAAATCCAACTATAATAGCTAGTCTTTACTGAGTACTTACTCTATTCTAAGACACTTATATAAGTTATCTCATTGAATGCTTCCTCCAATATTTTGAGATAAGTACTAGTCTATTTCCTTTTATACATCAGGAAACTGAGACTCAGATGAGGTAAGTGAAGTCCAGTAATGGAGCCGTAATTTGACCTTAGTCAGTCTGATTCTCAGGTCCTCTTTCTTTCCCACTGTAATACACCAGTGTCCCACTATGTGTATTTATTACAATCCAGTACTTCGACTCCAAGTTATTACCATTAAATTACTGTTTTTATGTTAATTGGCTTCGTTTACATTCATGGTTTAAAAGTATGGTTGCTACTTGTCAATTTTACAAACCTGATTTTGGAAAATTATTTAGGTACATTTTTATTTAACTGGCTGGCATTGGCTTCATTTCATTATTTTGACTCCCATCTCATCTCTGAATGAGTTTCAGAAAGGATCTATGGTTTGTATATTTTTGAATCATTCTATATTTAAAAGTAACTTTAGGTCACTGTTATATATGGATGACAGGGTGTATTGCATTCTTAAGTCATTTTCTCAAAGCACAGTCTCTAGTATGCGATTGTTTTCTGCAATTGGCTTGTAGAGAAGCAGTCTGACGATGCCATGGCTTCTGTTGTAATCACTGTTCCTTTATAATAACCTATTTTAGTTCCTAGAGGAGAGCAGAATTTTAAGTTTTAATCTCACATGGGAAAAGTTGCTTTTTATCAATTCAGTAGTGCCAGAGCTGTAGTTCTAATTTTCAATTCAAAAGGAATGATGATTTTGTTCTGACTTTGTTCTAGTATTTGCAACTGTGTCCTTTTGTTCTTCTGTTCATTTGCTTTCTTCCTGAAGAAAATCATCAGTGTCATATTAAATCTGCTATCTAATGTGCCCTTTTTGTTTCTCGTTATTCTCTACTTTAGTTTTGCATTCTTGGAAAAACTTCCAAAGCTTCTCAACTTATTCGTTTATTTAAGATATTCATTTTCTTAAGTGAAAACGCTGTGTGCTGACTTTTTCTCCCTTAGTGTACAGGGTATTAGAGATTCTGTGTTTTTAATCACAGTGGCAGAGTGTGAGGGTGAGCCAGCGGTTTCTCTACCTTCTTTGGGAGGGGCAGGACTACTATATTTTATGAAACAAATTATAGGTAGGCTATGGGTAATTTTTATTTAATCTGGCTTCCTTGTATTCGGAGTTACCTTCTCTCAGATTTTGGCCATAAACTATCATTATATTTTGCTGGTGTTGTTTGGGGTTTCCACCTTTTCCCCCACCTGCATCTTGATAGGTATATGAAGCTGAAAACCCGACAAGTCATATGTCATTGAAAATCATAGCCATTGCTACACTTGGTCTTCTCTGAGTGGAAGTGAAATTCACATAACACAATATTAACCATTTTATAGTAAATGACTCACTGGCATTTAATACATTCACAGTGTTGTGCAACCACAAGCTCTATCTAGTTCTGAAACATTTTTCTCTCTCCAAAATAAAACGCCTAGCCCTAGCCATGAAGCAGTTCGTCCACATTTCCCCCTATTCCCAGCCCCCAGAATCCCCAATCTGCTTTCTGTCAGTATGGAATTACTGGATATGCCATATAAATGGAATAAAAAATGTGTGATCTTTGCATCTGACTTCTTTCAATTAGTTCATTAGTTTTTGGGATGTATCTATGTTATAAAATATATCAGTACTTTACTCCTTTTCTGGGATGCATATTTTTATATAATTTAAAAAACCTATGATATATGCATATACATGTGTGTATATATCTCACAGTTTTTGAACATTCATTTGTTGATGGACATTTATCTGTTTCTACCTCTTGTGAATAGGACTGCTGTGAACATTCTTGTACAGTATTTGTTTCAGTACCTGTTCTTAATTTTTTGAGTGTATACCAAAGAAAAGAATTGCTGGGTCTTATTTATGCTAATTCTGTGTTTGATATTTTGAGAAATTGCCAAATTTTTTTCCCACAGCAGCTGAACCATTTACATTCCCACCACCAATGTACAAGTGTCCCAAATTCTCTACATCCTCACTAGTACTTATTTTCATTTTTTAAAATGATAGCCATCCTAATGGGTGTGGAGTGCTACTGCATTGTTTTGATTTGATTTCCCTAATGATTAATGATGGTGAGCATCTTTTCATGTGCTTTTTGACCAATTTGCATATCTCCTTCAGAGAAGTGTCTGTTCAAGTCCTTTTACAAGTTTTTAATTGGGTTGTTTGTCTTTTTTGTTACTGAGTTATTGAGAATTTTTGCCCCTATGTTCTTAGATATATTGGTCTGTGACTTTCTTTCTTATAATGACTTTATCTAATTTTAGTAATTGGTTAATTCAGGCCCCATTGAATGAGTTAGGGAGTATTTTCTCTTCTGCCATCTTCAGGAAAAGACTTCAGAAAATTGGTATAATTTCTTCCTTAAACATTTAGCAGAATTTACCTGTGAGCCCATTGGGGCCCATTGGGGCCTATGTTTTCTCTTTTGGATGTTTTAAATTTTTTATTCAGTTTCTTAGATATAGTCCCATTCAGGTTGTCTATTTCTTGGGTCTGTGAGTTTTGGCAGATTGTGCCTTTCAAGGAATTGGTCCATTTCATCTAGGTTTACAAATTTGCAAGCATAGGCTTGTTCATAATATCCCCTTATTATCCTTTTAATTCCCATGGACTCCGTAGTGATGTCCCCTCTTTCATTTCTGGTATTAGTAATGTATGCCTTCTTCATTTTTTTTTTCTCACTTAGCCTGGCAAGAAGCCTATTGATTTTACTGATTTTTTTGAAGAATTGGCCTTTGGTTTCATTGATTTTCTCTATTGCTTTCCTGTTTTCAATTAATTGATTTCTGTTTTAATTTTTATTATTTCTTTTCTTACTTATTTTAGATTTAATTTGTCCTTCTTATTCTAGTTTTCCAAAGTGGAAGCTTAAATTATTGAATTTAGATTTTTCTTCTTTTGCAATGTAAGTATTCAGTGCTATAAAATTTTCTCTAAACATTAGTTTTGCTGCATCCCACAAATTCTTATTATTTTCATTTTCAATCCGTTAAAATTATTTTAAAATTTCTCTTCAGATTTCTCCTTTACCCATGTGCTATTTAGAAGTCTGTTGTTTTATCCCCAAGTATTTTGGGATTTTTCAGCTGTCTTTCTGATGATGGTGAGTTGAAAGAGTTTTCTATATATACTAGATACTAGGTTCATATCAGATATAAGATTTGCAAATATTTCTTTCATTATGTAGATTGTCTTATTAATGTCTCTTCATGTACAAATGTTTTCAATTTTGATAAAATCTGATTCAATTTTTTTCTTTTGTTGTTTATGCTCTTGGTGCTATATCAAGGAATTCATTGCTAAATTCAGTATCATAAAGATTTACCCATATGTTTTTTTCTAAAGTTTTAGCTCTTATATTTCAGTCCTTGATACACTTTGAATTAATTTTTGTATATGGTGAGACCACGGGTTGAAAAGACTCTTCTTTTCCCATTGAATGATAATGGCACACTTGTTGAAAATCAATTGACAGTAGATTTACAAATTTATTTCTGGAATCTCAATTCTGTTGATATGTCTGTGTATCTTATGCCATTACCATACTCTTGGATTACTGTAGCTTTGTTGTAAGTTTTACAATCTGGAAACATGAGCCCTCCAACTTTATTCTTTTTAAAAATTGTTTTGATTATGCAGGGCTCTTTGAAATTCCATGTGAATTGAATTAGGGTCAGCTTTTCTATTTCTTTTAAATAAAAAGGTGATAAGAATTTTGACAAGGATTACATTGACTCTGTAGATTTCTTTTGGGTAAAATTTCCATTTTAACAATATTAAGTTTTCCAATCTACGAACATAGGATATCTTTCTATTTATTTAATCTTTAATTTCTTTCAGCAATGTTTTGTAGTTTTCAGGATGCAAGTTTTGAACTTCTTTTGTTAAATTTATTCCTAAAATACCTTATTATTTTTGGTACTGTTGTAGCTGGAATTGTTCTCTTAATCTTATTTTAGATTGTGCACTGCTGGTGAGTAGAAACACAATGGATTGTTGTACATTGACCTTGTAACCTGCAACTTTATTGAATAGGTTTATTAGCTCTAGTAATTATGTGTGTGTGTGTGCATTATTTGGAAATTTCTATATATAGAATCATGCCACCTTTAAGTAGAAATAGTGTCACTTCTTCCTTTCCAATGTGGAAGCTTTTTGTTTCTTTTTCTTGCCTAAATGTGCTGGCTATGCTTTTCAGTACAATACTGGAAAGCATTGCTGACAGTGGGCATCTTTGTCCTTGTTGTCCAAGCTCTATTATTCATCAACTATTTTTATTTGTCTAATTAATTGCAGCATGTATGTGTGAAATCAAGGTTAAAGACCTCAATCTGTGGAAAGGACTCTGGTTTCAAATCCTGATCTCTTCACAGCTCACTATATATTCTTGGGCCAGTTAATCTCTTTCAGCATCAATTTCCTTACATCTAAAATATGATTCTTCAAAATCACCAATTTCATAGAGATTTATGTGCATTAAATGAGATGATCTACACAAACTTCCTGACACTCTTAGTCATTATTATTTTCACCATTTAAATCCTCAATTTACTTATCTCTGAGTTAGGGATAGGAACAGTTCCTACGTTATAGCACTGTGAAGGGGGGTCACTTGTTGCTGTGTTACATACTCACTCTAAACTTTGCAGCATAAAATTAATACACTTCTTATGCAGTCAGGGATGTCATTCAGAAATTCAGGTAAGGCATGGAAGGCAAGGGCCCAGCTAGGGAGACCCAGATGCCTGGAATTATAAGTCTGAAAGTGTCTTTGCTCATAGCACTGCAGCTTACACTTGGATCATCCAAAGGTTGGTCTCAGTTGCAACTGTCCACTGAAGTTCCTACAAGTGGCATTTCCATGTGGTTTAGGCTTCCCACTGGATGGAACTTAGATTCCAAAAGGAGATCCGATACGGAGAATTCAAAGAGATCAAAACAAGCTGTAAGTCTTCAGACCCAGCCTCAAAAGACATGCAACATCAATTCTGTTAAAATCAGTGGGTTACAAATGAGTACTTATGCACAGGTCAGACTGAGGAGGAGGTTAATTATATCCCACCTCTTGATGGGACGCGGGCCATAGCACACTGCAAAGGTGAATGTAGGATGGGTGACAATATTGTGACCATGTTCGGAAGGTACCATATGCCACAGACAATGCATGTAGTTCACTTAACACAGTGAAGAAACATAGTAAGAACTCAATAAAAATAAACTTTTATTATTATGCAGATATGACTAAAACAAATCCCTACTTTTGAGGGACTTACAATTTAGTGGATAAAAAATTATGTAAGGCAATGCATGCAATAATATGTTATGATGGAATTCCATAATGGGTAGGATGGAGTCTCAGAGGAAGGGACCATTAATTCTCCCTGTGAGAGTAAGCAGGGCCTTTCTGGAGTGGACGGACCTTGAGTTGACTTTATCCAAAGTAAGCAAAGGAAATTTCTTACATAGGGTCTTGATTAGCCAGAAATAAAGCCCAGAGCAGTTTTAGTTCATGCTGTTGGACCACAGATCTTTCTCACCATTTAGAACCACCAAACTGGAACTTACTGACTAAAGCAATGCTCACCAAATTGTCAGATTGATTCTCATGCAATGAGATTTGTAAATAGGAAATTCTTGCCTTTCTGGCCAAGATAAATAGAAAACCTCATCTAAGTTCAAAAAGACAACTCAAAATACTGGTCCTCATTTATCCAGCAATGAAGCAGGAGGGTGAAAGGCTCAGTCTACTGGTAAAGCCACTGTCAGAAAGGAGTAGCTCTTGTAGTCAGGGAAGGTGGCTAGTATGAGGCTGCTAGGGGGCAGGCTCAGAGTGGATTATGGCAAGACAAAGGACCTAACAAAACCTTTCATGTCTTACACCTTTGTTATGGCCTTGAGATAGTTGGCTTTTGTCTTACAATCAGTTGGGTGTTTAACAGATCCTCCTTCCATATCCTTTCTGTCCCCACTGAAATAACAAGCTCCTATGAAGGCAGACACTGTGCCTCCATAATTGCACATTGCAAGGTACTATTGGACCCTCATAATGTTTAACAAATAAAGGTCCTTTATTTTCTTGTCCGAGGACATGTCACAGCTTCTCTGTTATATTTTAATATTCATTAAGAACTAGCCACTCCAGTTTCCCAATCCCCACATCACATCACAGTTTTGGGGAAAACTATCCAATATACCTGTTATTCTTAATCTGTGTGTATGTGTGTTGTGTGTTGTGTGTGTGTGTGTGTGTGTGTGTGTGTGTGTGTGTGTGTATGAGTTTGTATGCATGCATGTTTGTGTGTATTAAGGAGGAGGACTGGTTGGGAGATTATGGCAACACAGCCTTGTCTAGATTTTCCTAGTAGAATAGGTGTCTGGATGCATTTTTCATAAATGTAATGTCCTCAGGACTGAATTGGAGAGAAGGCAACCATGGTGACATGCCTCTTTCTTGTCCTTGGAAAGAATAACTGTTCTTTTCTCTCTTTCTCTATGAACAGTCCCAGTGGGAGTCTCATATGACTTGGGTGATAGGAAAATATTTACAAATGTTTTCCTTTTGCCCCTAAGGAGGTATTCTGGGTTATTTCCATATTTGTTCAAGTGAGTTTGGCTGGAAGAGGAGAGGGAAGGATTTCCATGCCTGGATTTAGAGCTGCATGTTAAATTGTCTGCAGGAAGTCAGAAAGAGGAGTGCTAGTGTCATTTTCAAGTAGCCCTCAAGAACTCTAAGCTGACTGACTTCCCAGTAGTTTTGATGTTCCCGAATATCTTCGTTCCCAAAACCTTGTATTGAAGTTTGCCAAAGCACAGAATTTATTGTACATTCTAGAATGCAGTGAAGGTACAAATTGCTTTCTGGATGATTTCATTTTCATACTACTTACAGGCATACCAATGCTTCATTTGAAGTCAGTCTGTTTTGAAAAACATCTTTTGCACTAGGCATTTAATTAAAAAAATTTTTTTATTAAGGTATGATTGATATACACTCTTGTGAAGGTTTCACATGAAAAAACAATGTAGTTACTACATTTAGCCATATTATCAAGTCCCCACCCATACCTCAATACAGTCACTGCCCATCAGTGCAGCAAGATGCCACAGATCCACTATCTGCCTTCTCTGTGCTACACTGGTTTTCCCAGTGACTCCCCATACCATGTATACTAAACATAATACCCCTCAATCCCCTTCTCCCTCCCTCATGACCCACCCTCCCATACCCATCCCTTTTGGTAACCACTAGTTCATTCTTGGAGTCTCTGAGTCTTTGTTCCTTTAGTTTTGCTTCATTGTTATACTCCACAAATGAGGGAAATCATTTGTCTTTCTCTGCCTGGCTTATTTCACTGAGCATAATGTCCTCCAGCTCCATCCATGTTGTTGCAAATGGTAGGATTTGTTTCTTTCTTATGGCCAAATAGTATTCATTGTGTATTTCTACCACATCTTCTTTATCCATTCATCTACTGATGGACACTTAGGTTGATTCCATATCTTGGCTATTGTAAAAAGTGCTGCAATAAACATAGGGGTGCATATGTCTTTTTGAATCTGAGAAGTTGTATTCTTTGGGTAAATTCCAAGGAGTGGGATTCCCGGGTCAAATGGTATTTCTATTTTTAGTTTTCTGAGGAACCTACATATAGCTTTCCACAATAGTTGAACTAGCTTATGTCCCCACCAGCAGTGTAGGAAGGTTCCCCTTTCTCTGCATCCTTACCAGCATTTGTTGTTCTCAGTCTTTTCAATGCTGGCCATCCTTACTGGTGTGAGTTGATATCTCATTGCGGTTTTAATTTGCATTTCCCTGATGATTAGTGGTGAGGAGCATCTTTTCATGTGTCTGTTGGCCATCTGAATTTCTTCTTTGGAGAACTGTCTCTTTATATCCTCTGCCCATTTGTTAATCAGGTTATTTGCTTTTTGGGTGTTGAGGTGTGTAAATTCTTTATATATTTTTTATGTTAACCCCTTGTCAGCTTTGTCATTTACAAATATATTCTCCCATACTGTAGGATGCCTTTTTGTTCTGTTGATGGTGTCCTTTGCTGTACCAATACTTTTAAGTTTGATCTAGTCCCATGAATTTATTTTTGCTTTTGTTTCCCTTGCTCAAGGAGATACATTCAGGAAGAAGTTGCTCATGCTTATATTCAGGAGATGTTTGCCTATGTTGTCTTCTAAGAGTTTTATGGTTTCATGAGTTACATTCAAGTCTCTGATCCATTTCATGTTTACTTTTGTGTATGGGGTTAATCAATAATCCAGTTTCATTCTCTTGCATGTAGCTGTCCAGTTTTGCCAACACCAGTGGTTGAAGAGGCTGTCATTTCCCCATTGTATATCCATGGCTTCTTTATCATATATTAATTGACCATATATGGTTGGGTTTATATCAGGGCTCTCTAGTCTGTTCCATTGGACTATGGGTCTGTTCTTGTGCCAGTACTAAATTGTCTTGATTACTGTGGCTTTGTAGTAGAGCTTGAAGTTGGGGAGCGAGCGTAATGCCCCCTGCTTTATTCTTCCTTCTCAGGATTGCTTTGGCTGTGCGAGGTATTTTGTGGTTCCATATGAATTAGAATGAGTTTCTCTAGTTCATTGGAGAATACTGTTGGTATTTTGATAGGAATTGCATTGTATCTATAGATTGCTTTAGGCAGGATTACCATTTTGACAATATTAATTCTTGCTATCCATGAGCACAGGACGTGTTTCCATTTATTGGTATCTTCTTTAATTTCTCTCATGAGTGTCCTGTAGTTTTCAGGGTATAGGTCTTTCACTTGCTTGGTTAGGTTTATTCCTAGGTATTTTATTCTTTTTGATACAATTGTGAATGGTATCATTTTCCTTATTTCTCTCTCTGCTGGCTCATTGCTAGTGTATAGGAATGCCACAGATTTCTGTGTATTAATTTTGTATCCTTCAACTTTGCTGAATTCAGATATTAGATCTAGTAGTTTTAGAGTGAATTCTTTCGGGTTTTTTATGTACAATAGCATGTCATCTGCAAACAGAGACAGTTTAACTTCTTCCTTACTAATCTGGATGCCTTTTATTTCTTTGTGTTGTCTGATTGCTATGGCTAGGACCTCCAGTACTACGTTGAAAAGAAGTGGGGGAGAGTGGGCATCCTTGTCTTGTTTTCCATCTTAAAGGAAAAGCTTTCAGCTTCTTGCTGTTCAGTATGATGTTGGCTGTGGGTTTGTCATATATAGCCTTTTCGTTCTTAGATAGGTTTTTGATTACCAGTTCAATTTCGTTGCTGGTAATTGGTCTGTTCAGATTCTCTGTTTCTTCCTTAGTCAGCCTGGAAGATTGTATTTTTGTAGAAAGTTGTCCTATTTCTTCTAGGTTATCCAGTTTGTTAGCATATAATTTTTCATAGTATTCTCTAATAATTCTTTGTATTTCTGTGGTGTCCATAGTGAGTTCTCCTTTCCCACTTCAGGTCTGTTTATGTGTGTAGACTCTTTTTTCTTGATAAGTCTGCCTAGGGATTTATCTATTTTGTTTATTTTCTCGAAGAACCAGCTCTTGCTTTCATTGATCCTTTCTATTGTTTTATTCTTCTTGATTTTATTTATTTATGCTCTAATCTTTACTATGTCCCTCCTTCTACTAACTTTGGGCCTCATTTCTTCTTCTTTTTCTAGTTTCATTAATTGTGAGTTTTGACTGCTTATATATGATTGTTCTACTTTCCTGAGGTAGGCCTGTATTACAATCTACTTTCCTCTTAGCACGACCTTGACTGTGTCCCACAGATTTTTGTGTTGTTGAATTATTGTTGTCATTTGTCTCTGTATATTGCTTGATCTCTGTTTTTTATTTGGTTATTGATCCATTGTTTATTTAGGAACATGTTGTGAAGCCTCCATGTGTTTGCTGGATTTTTCATTTTCTTTGCGTAATTTATTTCTAGTTTCATACTTTTGTGGTCTGAGTAATTGGTTGGTACATTTCAATCTTTTTGAATTTACCGAGGCTCTTTTTGTGGCCTAGTATATGGTCTATTCTTGAAAATGTTCCATGTGCACTGGAGAAGAATGTGTATACTGCTGCTTTTGGGTGTAGAGTTCTGTAGATGTCTGTTATGTCCATCTGTTCTAATGTGTTTTTCAGTGCCTCTGTCTCTTACTTATTTTCGGTCTGGTTGATCTGTTCTTCAGAGTGAGTGGAGTGTTGAAGTCTACTAGAATGAATGCATTGTGTTCTGTTTCCCCTTTTAATTCAGTTAGTATTTGTTTCACATATGTAGGTGCTCCTGTGTTGGGAGCATAGATGTTTATAATGGTTATATCTTCTTGTTGGATTGACCCCTTTATCATTATGTAATGTCCTTCTTTGTCTCTTGTGACTTTCTTTGTTTTGAAGTCTATTTTGTCTGATACAAGGACTGAAACTCCTGCTTTTTTCTCCCTATTAATTGCATGAAATATCTTTTTCCATCCTTCACTTTTAGTCTGTGTATGTCTTTCGGTTTAAAGTGAGTCTCTTGTTGGCTGCATATAGTTGTGTATTGTTTTTTTATCCATTCAGTGACTCTAGGTCTTTTGATTAGTGCATTCAGTCCATTTACATTTAGGGTAATTATCAATATGTATATATTTATTGCCATTGCAGACTTTTGATTCATGGTTACCAAAGGTTCAAGGTTAACTTCCTTACTATCTAAGAGACTAACTTAACTCACTAATATGCTATTACAACACAGCCTAAAGGTTCTTTTCTTTTTCTCCTCCTTTTTCTTCCTCCTCCATTCTTTATATATTTGGTATCATATTTTGTACTCTTTGTCTATCCTGTGATTGACTTTGGGGATAGGTAATTTAATTTTGCATTTGCTTAGTAATTAGCTATTCTACTTCCTTTACTGTGGTTTTATTACCTCTTGTGACAGCTATTAAACCTTAGGAACACTTCCATCTATGGCAGTCCCTCCAAAGTAGACTGCAGAGATGTTTTGTAGTGGGTATATTCTCTCAGCTTTTGCTTATCTGGAAATTGTTTAATCCCTTCTTCAAATTTAGATGATAATCTTGCCAGATAAAGTAATCTTGGTTCCAGATTGTGTTGTCTTCCTTGGGTCCCTTGCTTTGGGAGATCTGTGGATCTCCATGGCTTCAGAGACTATCTCCTTCCCCAGATTGGGGAAGTTTTCAGCAATTACCTCCTGAAAGACACTTTCTATCCCTTTCTCTCTCTTCTTCTTCTTCTGGTATTCCTATAATGTGAATATTGTTTTGTTTGGATTGGTCACACAGTTCTCTCAATATTCTTTCATTCTAAAGATCCTTTTTTCTCTCTGTGCCTCAGCTTCTTTGTATTCCTCTTCTGTAGTTTCTATTTCATTTATCATCTCCTCCAATGTATCCAATCAGCTTTTATTACCCTCCATTGTGCTCTTCAATGATTGGATCTCCAACTGGAATTCATTCCTGAGTTCTTGAATATCTTTCTGTACCTCCATGAGCATGTTAATGATTTTTATTTTGAACTCCCTTTCAGGAAGAGTCATGAGGTACATGTTATTTAAATCTTTCTCAAGAGTTGTATTAATTTTACTCTGGACAAGGTTCCTTTGGCATTTCATCTTTGTATATGGTGCCCTCTAGTGCCCCGAAGCACTATTCTGGAGCTGCTCAGCCCCTGAAACAATGTCGGGGGTCACAGGGGAGTGGTATTTGTGCCTGGGGGGAGAAAAGAGCTGTTTCCTGCTTCCCAGCTGCTATCTCTGTCTCCACTGTCTGAACCAGTGGGCCGAGCACACAGGTATAAGCTTTTGTCCCAGAGCAGCTGGATCTGGATCCCTGCTTTCCACAAGCGGTTGGAATCTCAGTCTTTCCAGGAATTCTGCCTGTCTTAGTTTTCCAACTCTGTAATCACAAGAATATCATGAAAGCACCATGAAATGTAGGTTTGTGCTCCCAGAGCAGATCTCCAGAGTTAGGTATTCAGTAGTCCCAGGCCTCCACTCCCTCCCTGCTCCATTTCTCTTCCTCCCGCCCATGAGCTGGGGTGGGGGAAGGGCTTGGGTCCTACAGGGCCACAGCTTTGGTATGTTACCCTGTTCTGTGCTGTCTGCTCTTTTCTCCAGTGTATGCAGTCTGGCACTCTTTCCTGTTGCTCTCTCAGGGTCAGTTGTATTAATTATATTTTCATATTATATGGAGTTTTAGGAGGAAGCCTCTGTCTCACCTCTCACACTGCCATCTTTAATCACCACCTGCAGTGGGCATTTTCAATGCCACTAGTTGTCCATTAAGGATTTAGGAAGGGAAAATGGTTTGTGATGTGGGCAGATGGGTTCCTCAAGTGTGAATCATTGCTGGAGTCAAGAGATGGCAAAGGTACAGTTTAGCTATGTTCCATTTTCTGCTGTATCTCCACATAATGGTGGGGGATGTTTATGCTTCATGTCCACATTTTATGAGGCATTGGCAGAATAAGAGGTTGCCAGGAGAAAGAACAAATTTTTCTTGCAGAGACAGCTTTAAATCATTCATGTACAGCTGTTGCCTGATGTATATGATTTTTCAGACTGTTCCTATTAAAGAAGAAATTACTCATGATACTTGCTTAAGGTGGCAAGGAAGAATTTATTTAAGGGGGGTTATGTCAATGGGATTTTGTGGTAGCAGCGGGAGATTGGGCTCAGTTCCATATATAATAAGGAGAAGTGGGAATTTAGAGCCAAGGAGCAGGGTGGGAGGTCGGTGGGTGGAAATTACTAAGAGGTAGGGCAATTCTTCACTAAAGAGACCTAACAGGATTTTAGACCAGCCAGACTGATAGGGTACCAACGGTGGGGAAGTTTTGCTAAACTGATTCAGCAGGATTTCTTGCTTAAACTGGAATGACTGGGCCAAGGACAGAGCCTAAGGTCATGTCCTTAGGAAACTGGCTTGAGTTTAGTCAAGGGTAGAGTCTTAATTCCTAAATTCTGTTCTCCAGGATATATCACTCAACTGAATGAAATGCAACTTCAAGTATTGTTGGCATTCAGTGACTAATAAAACGGAAATTATTGCAAAGTTCAAAATGCTATTTTTGTTAAAATCTCCTTTCTTTAATCTAGGTTTAGAAAGAGGGTTATCTTCCTCACTTTTTTTGGGGCATGGATTTCATTTTCTAAAATTTTTATTTAAATAACTAAAATCTTATAGGTATATAAAAATACAACTTTGTGCTCTATCTATGGATTTTCTTATTTATAAAAACATAAGATTTTGCCCAAACTTGAAGTTCCCTTGGAAATATGTGTCTTTCAGAGTGTGGGGGCTAGGTGATTTGACTCAGAGCTCAGATTAGTGAGATATGAGGGGGACCTACCCCCATCCTGAAACAACAGGAAACTGCTTGGACAACTCCACTGCTTAACGTTGTGATTCCACTTGGGCTAAACTAGCATCAGGCTTGGAATTTAAAAGGCAATACTAGAAAGCAAGCAATCATAGAGAACTTTGAGAAGTTCCAGCATATACTTGGGGACATGTAAGACTGGGCGTATGCATACAGCTGTGTGCCTGAATAGGACAGGACAGAGAAAGGGAAAGGTGGCAGGCACTCACCTCTGGTTGACCTTGAGGCTCTGATCAAGAGGCAGTGAGAGCTAAGGCTGTCTTGTAAACTGCCTGACATTTATGCCTTCCTACACAGACAGCCTTGGAAAAGGGTGAAAAAGGAGGCATTTTTTAAGAAAAAAATCTTCTGTCTGATAATTGGGTGACCACTAAATTATGCTGAGCTGGGAGTGATTTTTAAGAAACCAGACTTGAAAGTAAAAACAAGAACTTAGTTGAAACCTCAGAGGCTATGCATTAAAGGAAATAAAGAATTAGTCCAGGAAAGTCACTAAATAAATAAGCAACAACAGGGAGAGAAAAACAATAAACCGCAAGCAACAGACCAGCTACAACAACAATAGTTGGGGGTTGAGTAGAACAATCTGGCATTAGAATTGTTACCATATGCTATCTAAAATGTTGTTTGCAACAAAAAAGTTTGTAAGACATACAGAGGAACAAGTAAATATGTCACATACACAGAAAATAAAAAAAAGCAGCCAACAGAAAATGACCTTCATAGATTTAGTTGAAAAAGATTTAAAATCAGATATTACAAATATTTCTAAAGATGGAAAGGAAACTGTGTCTAAATAATTAAAATATGGTAACAATGTCTCACTAAATGTAGAATCAATAAAGATTACCATGAGAAATCATAAGAAAGAATTTGATAGAAATTTTGAAGTTGAATAGTATTACAACTGAAATGAAAATCACTAGTGGTCCTTAATGACAAATCTGGACTGACAAAAGAAAAAAAAAGATAAGCTTAAAGATAGGCTAATAGATATTTATCAAGGATGTGGAGTACAAAGAAAAATAAAAAAACAAAGAAAAAGAAATAGAACCTCCAAGACCTATAAGGCACCATTAAGAGTAACAATATATGCATAATGGAGGCCCAGAAAAAGAGAAAGAGAAAAGGACACAATAAATATTTGGAGAAAATAATTAACAAAATGTCCCCAATTTAATAAAAAATAATCTACACATTATGAATCTCAATGAAGTCTATGTAGAAAAACTCAAAGGGATCCATATATAGACAGATAACAGTCAAACTGACTAAAAATCAAAAACTTTTAAAGATTAAAAGGAAATCTCAAAAGTAGTAAGAGAAGAGCAATTTATTATGTACAAATGATCCTCCATAAGATTAACAGCTGATTCTTATCAAAAGTGATGGAGAGCAAAAAAGTGGGGTAAGTCTTCAAAATGTTGAAAGTAAAAGACTACTAAGTAAGAATCTACTTTCACATATACTCTCCTTCAACAATGAAGGACATTTGCAGATAAACAGAAAATAAAATAATGTTCTGCTACCAGATCCACCCTGTGAGAAAAGATTGGACATCACTGAGACCGATATGGATGGAATACTACTCAGAATTCTTCCATGTTTTTATTGTATTTGTGTTTCAGGTCCTCTGTTAAGAAATGCACACCTCCAATTACATAGCATCTTGAGAAGTCAGTCTCTTCTGAGCTTGGTTCCAGTGACCTGGTTTCCTGGATTAGAACCTGAGTGCTCTGATGAAATGACTCTAATTTACTAACTTATGCTGAGGACTGGACTTGTGATGTGGTAGGACCACATATCTGCATGAGGGAGTAATGACCACATTTGGAGTGAGAACGACCAGGTTTCTAGATCCAGCTTCACCTCTGTAGGGCCCTTGGTAAAAATCTTTTAATTTCCTGAGCAACTATTTCCTCATTTCTGAAATACAGGTAATAAGGATTATCTTGCTGTATTATTGTGTAAGTGTGGGGATGTAAGTATAAATATATAGCACATGCTCAATTTTTTCTAAGTGGTAGTTATTGACATGTCAAATGAAACTTTAGAATGCAATTTGTGTTTAATAACAGTAAATTCTAAATATTACCATCAATTCACAGTTCTGTCTGCCAGGCACTGAGTTCCAAATTGGAAATATACCAGTGAACAAATAAGAGACGCTAACCCTGATGGGAGGAGAATAGCCCACTGAGAGCCTTTCAGAGGACAGAGCTCAGCAGGGTCTGACACCTGTTCTGCAGCCTCTCACCTCTCCCCATTTGATTCCACATCTTCCAGGCAATAAAAATCAGGAATAGAACTTTATGTTTGGCTGAGTCAAAATGATCTGGGCAAATACACTCAAGAGGGAACTGCCCCACGTAGCCTGGGGTGGGCCAGAGAGGATTCCTATTTCAGGACAGCAAGGTTCCAGCTTTCATTATCTGGTGATCCAGACTCCATTTCCTGGACTTTCTCCTAGGATCTGTAAGTGACTGTGGCTTCTCTGGACTCAGATCTTCCCTGATGGTCAGTGTTAAGGTCCCACGGGATGCAAGCAGAATTGGTTCAGTCTGGTTCTGTGTGTCCTCCTTCTACACCTGCTGACTTCCTGGGAGCTGTGCCCTGGAGCAGGTCCTTTTTCTTTTTGATGCAGGTTAGTTCAGATCCTCACTTACTCTGTTTACAGGGGAGGAGCTAAGCTTCCATCTTGCACATAGCAGAGTACTTTTCCTCTGTCCGTGAACATTATTATTTTCCTAAATTACCATAGTTGAAGCCATCTGTAGGCATAACTAAAAAATTAGCTACATGAAAATTTAACTTTGTGTTTTGCAATGTGGGGTCCTCAGAGATCCAGGCTGAGAGGGAAGATCCACCTGCACAGTAATTAAGATGCCAAGTCTGGGTGGTGGGTGTCACTGTGGCCATGCCCAGGTGGCTTCAACCGAGTCTTCTCTATGTTTTAGAAATTTATTATCATAAATGTTAACGCTGAACTGCTCTTGTACATTTGTAATATCATAGGAACCACACAAATAGCTCATAGAACTTCCATCAAACTGCCTGTATTTGTCCTTTCCCATCCCTCCCACCACCCCAGAGCTTTCTCATGAGAGCGCTTCCAGCCCAAGGGCTGAGTTTGGCAGCTATTGAGTCATAAGTCCCTTTTTAAGAAGGACATGGTGGTTGTGATGTCTGGCCTGAGGAGTACAGTTTGTAATGGATGAGGTGTCTGCGAAAAACTTCAGGGAAAAGAGAAATGAATAAACAGGCAGTTTCCACCTCCTGATGCCCTTCACTTGATCTGCTGGGACTGGGACTGTGGGAGACGTGGAGGTTTTTGGCCCAATGGCTCCAGCATTTTCCAGTTCTCCATAGATTGGAACACCATTTGATATATGTCAGCTACTCTCACATTGCAATGCCAAAATTCATTTCCATAGCACATCTATCCTTTGAATAATGCTTCCCAAGTGGTGGGAAAACATTATTTAAATTAAACTAAAAATAAAAAAGAAAGAAAACTCCACTCTTTAACCTGCAAGCCAAGTTCTCCACAAGCCAAAAAGAGCTCCTAAGACATGAACTAAATATCTGGGATATTTTATGGTGTGACTATTTGAAGGAAATTCCAACATCATTTAAACAGAGAGTTCAAGTGATTTTCAAACAACAGAAAGTTAATGATTATTACCTGTTACGGGAAATGAGAGGTAAGCCTGTGCAATGCACGAAATCTAGGTTATTTGGTTGAGGTGACAGCTAAGAAATGAAGCCAAAATAGGAAACCTTACAGTAAAGGGAAAAGTCCAAGAAGGAAGGTTTCAGACAGAAAAAGTTACAACCCTGAACAAGGAAGATGAAAGGCTCCAACATTGGTCATTTAAATCTGCAGGCTGGTCTAACCTTGAGAAATGTGTCTACTTATTGGAAGATTTTAGTGTGTTATGTGAATAACATTGTTTTTTACAGTTGGGAAAACAACTGAGTTAATGGTGCTGCTTAGAATTTACTGTTATTAAAAATAATTTGTACTCTGACTTTTCATCTGACATATTAACAGTGAAAATATCTAGTAAATATTTAAGGTGTTTTCTCATCCATAAATGACAATTAGTTCCTACCTTATCAGCATATTGTGAGGGTTGAATTATGTTACGTATGTTAAAAATAAACATACATGACTCTTGGAAAAATGCATGACACATAATAAAATGTACAATAAATGGCAGTTGTTATCATCATCAGCTAATAGTTACATGAAAATTTAAACTGCACATTGCAATGTGGGGTCCTCAGAGATACAGGCTGAGAGGGAAGATACATAGACATTTCTGAAAATAAAATTTATTACATCAAGAGGGACCTTGATAATTTGGAGAACCAACAGGTTGGAAATCTGATGGCCCAGACTAGAGCTGGCCTGGCTGTGGACTGACTGTACAACCTTGGGGAATCTTTGGAACTACTCCAATTCTTAGCATATTCAACTGTAAGGGATTGTCTAAACAGTGGGTGTCTCCTAGAGTTTGATAGGAATCATTGAGATATGTCATGCAGAGCTCTTAGTAGGGTATCTATAACAATACAAAGTCTAAAACGGTTTTGTTTTTGTTACTGTTGTCATCACTAATGGGAAAAAAATGTCTATTTGTATGAGTTCTTTCAGATTCTCATCCTGGTACCAGTAAGCTCTAAAGAGCTGGGATTTTGTTGTGGAAATAGGTCTCAGAGAAGCTGAACCTGGGACATAGGAGCTACCAGTCAAAACAAAGGTGGCTATCCAGCCCTTGAAATGTGATTAGTTGAACCTGATAGGAGTAAGTGTAAAATACAGTGCAGAAAAAGAATGTAAAGTATTCTATTGATAATTCTATATTAATTACATGTTGAAATGATAACATTTTAGATAATGGGCTAAATAAAATATATTATTAAAATTAGTTTCTATTGTTTATTTTTAGTTCTTTAATAGGCTTTCTAGTAACTTTAGAATTGCATATGTGGTCCCCTGTTGTTTTTATTATTGGAAAGCACTAGCCTAGCATTCACTTCCTCTCTAAGCAACTCTAATGCCAGGTCAGCTCTGTGCTACACACTGGAAATAAAGACACCTCCCCCCCCCCCGCCAAACTGTTTAGAACTCCAGGAGAGGTTCTAGAAAATCACAGCTTTTATGAATATTGAATGAAGCAACTTATATTTGGTTACACAGGGATAAGCATATAGAGTTCAATAAATATAAGTATTAGCCAATATTATAACCGTTATTTTTTCTCCATGAAGTGCAAGGTTATATGATTTGCCGTTCCTCGGAAGAAGTGGGGAACATCTGACGTGCTTGTATAGTTGATGTGTTCTAGACTCTGACACATGTATTGCACTCGGGCAGAATGGTCCTAAATTGTCTGGTCGTGGAGATGGCATGGGGGCAGCAGGGCTGTGGAGTGTCTCCCTGGGTCAATGGACCCTGTGACACTTCCTTGTGTGACCTTTAACCTTGCAGTGCTGGGGCAAGTTTACAGATGAGACATTTGTGGACTGCTGACCTGAGTAGTATGTAGAATGGAGGTTTGTGCAAGGATGCTGGGGGTGTCTGTGTTTTCCCCACATTCCCTGAGAACTGCTTGGCTTCTCTACCCTGTATGTCACCCCCCACCAAGGTTTCCAGGCACTAAAGCATCTCCTTGTGAGGTGCAGTGCACTGGTGATTTATTTGAGGTTCTCTTGCCAAGTATTCTCATTGTTTAACAGGTTTCTACCAGAGAATCTCATCTTCCCTTCCCCACTCTCTCAGTTTCTTTATTTCTCAGTATTAGAAGCTAAATAGATTTGGACGGACAATTTGGCTTGCTCTGCTCCTTCCTGGCCACTGCTTGTGTTAGCTCCCACAAATAAAACCCAAGCTGATAGCAGTGGAATTTATGAAGACCAGTAAGAAATGAGGTATGCAGAGCAGTGCTCACACATAGCTGACCCTAGATGTGCTGAGTTCCCAGTTCTAGGCCAAATTGCACAAATGGTAGGGCCCCCACCCTTGCAATTGTGGAGGCCAAATATGCCAAAGTAATTCAAAGAACATAATTTATTTGTCCCTGGAAACCTAGGATTGGAATTGTGGTCTGGGACCCCTGTGCCTCCTCACCCCCATGCACCCCAAGTTCGCAGTTACCTCCAGGGCTGCCTCATCCTGCAACTGGGTGCAAGTATTCAATTCTCCCCAGGAGCCTGGATCTTGAGCTACAAAGAGAATATAATTCAGAAAGATTTTGTATGGTTTTTCTTCTGATGGTTTACTTGTAGAGCAGATCAGAATTGATGTAAGCTTGGTAACACTTTCCAGATCCCCCAAAAGGTGTGCCTGTCCCCATTGCACAGGAAGGTCTCCTTCCCCAGAGCAGGGCTGCAGGCATTGTCCCAGGGACAGGAAGAGCTCCAGGGAGTTCACATCTCACTGGTGGAATGTGGTGCCCTCGGGGTCAAAAGGAACCGCTCACAAGGCCCATATTCTTTCTTAATCAGACTCACTTGCTTCAGAGTTCTTTGCTCATAAGCTCCATGGAGCCCTTCTGCACACAGGATTGGAAACACACTCTTTCTAGGCTTGAAATATATTTCTTCTCTGATCTTTGTTATGTCCCTCCTTCTACTGACTTTAGGCCTCATTTGTTCTTCTTTTTCCAATTTCGATAATTGTGACTTTAGACTATGCATTTGGGATTGTTCTTCCTTCTTTAAATATGCCTGGATTGCTATATACTTTCATCTTAAAACTGCTTTTGCTGCATCCCACAGAGGTTGGGGCTTTGTGTTGTTGTTGTCATTTGTTTCAATATATTGCTTGATCTCTATTATAATTTGGTCATTGATCCATTGATTATTTAGGAGCATGTTGTTAAGCCTCCATGTGTTTGTGAGCCTTTCTGCTTTCTTTGTGCAATTTATTTCTAGTTTTATACCTTTCTGGTCTGAGAAGTTCTTGGTAGAATTTCAATCTTTTTGAATTTACTGAGGCTCTTTTTGTGGCCTAGTATGTGGTCTATTCTGGAGAATGTTCCATGTGCACTTGAGAAGAATGTGCATCCTGCTGCTTTTGGATGTAGAGTTCTATAGATGTCTATTAGGTCCATCTGTTTAGTGTGTTGTTCAATGCATCTGTGTCCTTCCTTTCTGTCTGGTGGATCTGTCCTTTGGAGTGAGTGGTGTGTTGAAGTCTCCTAAAATGAATGCATTGCATTCTATTTCCTCCTTTAATTCTGTTAGTATTTGTTTCACATATGTTGGTGCTCCCGTGTTGGTTACATATATATTTATAATGGCTATATCCTCTTGTTGGACTGAGCCCTTTATCATTATGTAATGTCCTTTATCTCTTGTTACTTTCTTTGTTTTGAAGCCTATTTTGTCTGATACTAGTATTGCAACACCTGTTTTATTCTCCTTGTTGTTTGCATGAAATATCTTTTTCCATCCCTTGACTTTTAGTCTGTGCATGTCTTTGGGTTTGATTTGAGTCTCTTGTAAGCAGCATATAGATGGATCTTGGTTTTTCATCCGTTCTATTACTCTGTGTCTTTTGATTGGTGCATTCAGTCCATTTATATTTAGGGTGATTATTGAAAGACATGTTCTTATTGCCAGTGCAGGCTTTATGTTCGTGGTTACCAAAGGTTCAAGGTTAGCTTCTTTACTATCTTACCATCTAACTAAACTCACTTACTGAGCTATTATAAACACAGTCTGATGATTCTTTATTTCTCTCCCTTCTTATTCCTCCTCCCCCATTCTTTATATGTTAGGTGTTTTATTTTGTGCTCTTTTGTGTTTCCTTTGACTGCTTTTGTGGGTAGTTGATTTTATTTTTTGCCTTTTGTTAGTATTTGGTTGGTCTGTTTTCTTTGCTGTGATTTTATTTTCTTTGGTGACATCTATTTAGCCTTAGGAGTGCTCCCATCTAGAGCAGTCCCTCTAAAATACCCTGTAGAGGTGGTTTGTGGGAGGCAAATTCCCTCAACATTTGCTTGTCTGGCAATTGTTTAATCCTTCCTTCATATTTAAATGATAATCGTGCTGAATACAGTATTCTTAGTTCAAGGCTCTTCTGTTTCATCACATTAAATATATCATGCCATTCTCTTCTGGTCTGTAAGTTTTCTGTTGAGAAGTCTGATGATAGCTGATGGGTTTTCCTTTGTAGGTGACCTTTTTTCTCTCTCTGGCTGCCTTTAATGCTCTGTCCTTGTCCTTGATCTTTGCCATTTTAATTATTATGTGTCTTGGTTTTGTCCTCCTTGATTCCCTTCTGTTGAGAGTTCTGTGTACTTCTGTGTTCTGAATGACAATTTCCTCCCACAGTTTGGGGAAGTTTTCAGCAATTATTTCTTCAAATACACTTTCTATTCCTTTTCTCTCTCTTCTTCTTCTGATACCCCTATAATGTGGATATTGTTCCTTTTGGATTGGTCACACAGTTCTCTTAATATTCTTTCATTCCTGGGAATCCTTTTATCTCTCTCTGTATCAACTTCTCTGCTTTCCTGTTCTTTGATTTCTATTCCATTAATGGCATCTTGTACCTCGTCCATTTTGCTTTTAAGTCCTTCCAGAGATTGTTTTATTTCTGTATTCTCTATCCTCATTTGATCCTTTAGCACTTGCATATTTCAATGCAGGGCCATCAGCATGGTTATGACCTTTATTTTGAATTCTTTTTCAGGAAGATTGGTTAAATCTATCTCCCCAGGTGCCCTCTCAGGGGATGTCTGTGTGATTCTTGCCTGGATCAAATTCTTCTGCCTTTTCATGGCGATAGAGATAGTCGTGGGCAGTTGGTACGTGTGTCAGCTGGGAGAACAAAGTCCCTTTCTGCTTGCTTGTCACCTTCCTCTCCTATGAGAACAGCACCCCCTAGTGGCTTGTGCTGGGCAGCTGTGCACTGATGGGGCCTCTGAGTCTGGCCTGGGCAGCTGCAGAGGAGACTCTGCATGGCTGCTGTGGGTGTTGCTGGTGTTAGGCTGTTGCTCCGCTATGGCAGGGCCGGGCTGGAGGGGGAACGGGAGGGAGACTGTTTATCACCGTGAGGGGCCTCAGAGCTGCACTGCTGCCCAGGGGGTTAGGGCACCTGGAGTTCCCCAGGATTCCCAGCTGCTTGGCTGAGTGTGCCAGGATGCTTCCATCCAGCTGTGAGGCTCCTGTCCCTTTAAGACTTTCAAAAAGCACTCGCTTTTCTTTTGTTCCAGGGGCACTGGCTGTGAGGACCTGCTCACAGGTTTTACTATTCCATTTCCCTAGTATCCAGCACACCACACACTGTGTGTCTGTGCTCCCAGTGCAGATGACTAGGCCTGGGTAGTTAGCAGTCCTGGGCTCCCACTCCCTCCCTGCTCTGACTCCTCTCCTTCTGCTGGTGAGCTGAGGTGAGGGGCGCTCGGGTCCCGCCGGGCTGCGGCTTATATCTTACCCCCTTCATGAGGCGCTGGGTTCTTGCAGGTGTAGATGTAGTTTGGCTGTTGTACTGTATCTTCTGGTCTCTCTTTTAGGAATAGTTGTATTTGTTGTATTTTCAAAAATATATATGTTTTTGGGAGGAGATTTCTGCTGCCCTACTCACGCCACCATCTTGGCTCCTCCCCAGCCTTGAAATATGAAGGAAACAAATAAATATACTAAATGAGCTTTGATTCTGTTAAAAATACACACTATTATATATATTAACATACACACATACATATATGTATACACAAGTATTTGTGCATGCATACACACATGCACAGATGTACACACAGTGCACATGCAGATGTGCATATATGTATAAACACCCACACATATGTATGCATATATACACACATGCATGCACACACACCTGCCTATTTCAGAATCTCTGTAGACACACTGGAAATGGCTGAGGCACAGGGAACCTGGATGAAAAGTTCACTTACTCCAGTTCCTTGTGTGGCTCTCTTGGCTTTGGGAGATGGGCACTGAAGTTCCAGCAGCTTCAGAGCAGGCCTGCAGCAGAGGCATTTGGCACACTGAGCTAGAAACGTGCCTGGACCGAATGAGTCCTCCTGTATAGAGGGCACAGCCTGCACTGGCCCAGGTCCTTGGAGGTGTGAGTGGAGGGAGGCAAACCCCACTCCCCTTGAGCTGGGCGCAGACCTGACCCACAAGTAAACTTATGTATGCTTCACTACTAAACACATTTTTATTCTAGACCTGCCATGAATGGTCACTCAGATGCTGTCCTTGAAAGTAAACACAGCTGAGGAAAGGTGGTCATGGTGGGGAGAGGCCGAGGGGCCAAGAAAATGTGCCCTGTTCCCTACCTGCCTCAGATGTCAAATGACAAGTTCCAGAGTTGGAAACTGTGTGTTGGATACAGATGAATATTAGCACTAAAAAGTAAGTTCAAGGAATGGAAAAAAAAAAAAAACACCGTAGATATGTCCCAAACAAATGCTATTTGGGAAAACCTGGAAATGGTATTTGGAAATAAGAGTTTTCTCAGCCCCCAGCCCCTGCTTCCTGGAACAGAATGCCTCCCAGCCCCTGGCAATGGGCACACACAGTGGGGCAGGTGGGTTGCCATCCTCTGTGCACCGGCTGTGGGAGCGTCCTGCAGGGGAGTCCTGTTTCTCCTCTCGGCCTTGCCCTGTTTACTCAAGCAAGTCTGATGAAAGTGAAAAAGCAACCTTGCCTAAATAATTGCCTGAGATTTCTGTGACTACATCCAGCTCTGTACAGGCACAGCGTGCCCTTAAGTGAGCACATTAAGGCTCCACAGAAGTACTGATTTATTGTACCACAATCCACAGGCTGAGCTTCATGCACAGCAGTTTGATTCTGGCCCATTGACATCAACTGCACTTTGTAATGAGGCAAAGCAGACAGCAGCCCAGCAGTCCAGGAATGTGGTATTTACACTTCCCAGAGAACTGTCGGCACCTGAAACTATATGGAGTTGATTCTCCTTTGGACATTGTTCCCTCTTCTGAGTATTTTAGAGAAGACAAAGCATAGTGTCAGCATGGCACGTAGGAGTGAGTGCTGTGTTTGTACAGGCGCCACTCCTGGGCTCAGCTTAAAGCAGCTCTGTCCACAGCATTTGGCATGACTGTGAAATCACCCAGAAAAGGTGTGTTTAAGATGGTCACATTGTTTTATTTCTTTTCAATGAAACCCAACGGGTTTCAGTCTTCATTGCTACTGGCAGAGATGCATAGTGTTTATATTGATCGCAGCTTCCTGATGCTTGAAGGTAAGGCGGGGGCGAGTGACTACATCTGCCCAGCGAGCCACAGGCAGGCAGGACGCTCACCTTCTCAGGCCTGCGCAGCGTGAAGCTCAGCCCTGCAGCCCAGCCCAGCGAGCTTCGAGATCACATTTCACAGGTGGCATCACTCCATACAGAATTAGGCCACTAGATCCACATCCAATTTCCAGGAAGCAACAAAATCTTCATAAGGTTGTGTCAGAGACTTTAAGAGTTAATTTAGGAGTCAATTATCATGGCATAGCCCAATATTATCTGATGCGTTCTGCTCAGGAATGGGAAGCACTTACACCGTGACGGGAAAGCGAAAGACGGGCTCCGGCCACAGACTGACTGTTCGTCTGAACTCTAGTGACCCACGTAAAGCAGATGCCTTTGGCTCCACACCACACTTCAGGGTCAGAAGTTTTAGTGTTGCCAAGGGGGGCTTGGACCCTACCTCAGCCTCAGCTTGAGAGTGAGGAGGCAGAGCGAGGCAGGACCACTCCCAGGCAGCTTCCGCTGGGCCAGCGGGACGCCTCAGGCAGTCCCCGGGGAAGGATTTGTGCCGCCCGAGGATCTAGGGCTGCCCTGGCCAGTGCACTCCCAGCACGGGGTGGAGTGGTAGCAGAACTTCATGAGGGAGAAGTTTTTCTCCCTCTGCTCACACTGTGCCCCAGGACCAAGCCTCTGAAGGATGGAAATCAGGAACTGGAAAGAATGCAGCAAATTAAAAGCCCCAACCCAAATTGATGTGTGCGTTTAATGTAATTCCTAACAAAACCCCAGCAATAATTTTTGTAGACATAGAGGATCTTATTCTCAAATGCATATGGAAAGGCACAGGCCCTATAATAGCTACCATATTCCTGACAAGTAACTTTGGTGGGAGAATAATTCAGCAGTCAAGGGGGTGTGAGATCACTGGCAGGACAGATAGAGAGATCAACGAGACAGAATAGAAAATCCAGAAATAACCACAGTAATAAGTCTGATTGTCTTTTCACAAAGGTGCAAAAGCTATTTGGTGGGGGAAAGACAGACATTTCCATAATTGGTGCTGGTGTAATTGTACATTCCTCAGCCAAAGAATGACTCTCAACCTAAACCATGTACCATCTACATAGGTTAACTCAAAATGTATGGTGGGCTTAAAGTAAAAGGTAAAACTATAAAACTTTTAAGGAACAATCTTGGGAGAAAATCATCTGGATTTAGGACTGGGTGCAGAATTTTTAGAGTTGACACTAAAAGCATAACCTGTAAAAGGGAAAAATGATAAGCTGTACGTCATCAAAAATTTCTCAAATTGCTCAATGAGATCCTGTGAAGAGGATGAAAGACAAGCTACAGACTGGGAGAAGATATTTGCAGATGACATGTCTGAAAAAAAGACTGAATACATAGAGTTCTCAAAATTCTACAGTAGAAACCCAAAACCCAAAACCAAAAAAGAAAAACCTAGGGAGAAAATAGGCAAAAGACATGGGCAAACATTTCATTAAAGAATATATGCAGATGGCAAATGAGTACATGAATTATGTTCAATATCATGAGAAACTAGGAGATGCAACTTAAAACCATGATGAGATAGTTTGCACTCCATCAGAATGGCTAACATCACAGTGACAATGACAGGTGCTGGTGATGGGGTGGAGGCACTGAATCATGCCTGCCTTCTTGGTGGGAACATAAAATGGCACAGTCCCTCTGAACAACAGGCAGTTTCTTAAAACAGTCAATATATAGCTATCCAAAATCCAGAAATTGCACTCTGGGTATTTATCCCTGAGAAATGCAATCATGTCCCCCAGAGAATCGTGTATGAGTGTTTGGAGCAGCCTCATCCATACAGCCAAGTGAAACAACCCCAATGCCCTTGGGCGTGAATCGTTAAGCAAACGTGTTGTTCCATCCAGCCATGGGCTACAACTCGGCAATGTAGAGGAGCAAACTGTTGACTCACACAGTGACTTGGGTGATATTGAGGGAATGCTGCTGTGTTAAACTAAACCTCCAATGGACTCATATTGTCAGACTCCATTTATTCCAGAAGTAAAATTATAGAAATGGAGGAGAATGAATTAATTATTGCCATAGGGAGAGGGATGATGTGGTTATGAAAACATGATACATAGGAAACCACTATGGTGATGGAACAGCTTCAAATTGTGTGATGGAGTTACATGAGTTTACATACATGGTAACATTGTACCACTCACATTTTTACCCTCCGTTCATTTATTAAATCATTATGTGTGCACCCACTATGTATCAGGCCTATGCTAGGACATGGTCTGTAGACCCCAGACCCTGCCTGCAAGAAGGGCTCCAATCGCTCCTTCAATGTCGTGATGTGTATGGCATGATGGAGCCAGGTGGACGGCAGAGGGGAATGCAGGGCACTGTGGGGTCCTCTGCAGTGCTCATGACCAGCACACAGGTTCAGGAACTGAGGTCAAAACCAAACTGAAAATAACTCAAGAGCAGGGAGACCTTTCCAGGAAGAGCATTTCTGGCAAAGAGGAGACCACATGCAAAGGTCCAGACCAAGGGACTGTGGAAGGGATCTGTGGAAGCTGGTGTGAGGAGAGGCGGTGAGGCCTCCATCAGGAGGTGGGCCACAGCCAGGGGCAAAGGCATCCACCCTTCAGGCAGAACCAAAAAATGTCATTCAAGGCTTGCCAAGTAGGGTCACCTGTCAAAGGAGGCTAGAGAGAAAGTCTGCCCTCAGATGCAACTGGATGGGAGACAAAGACAGAGCAAATTCAATGTGAAGGGTGGGAAACAGGACCTGGAACAGTTCTGGGGCTATAAGGAGATAATGGCAGCAACTTTCATAAATGTTTAGCCACAGGCTGGGCACAGCCAGAGTGTGCAGCACGCAGCTGGCAAGCAGACATCAACGTATGCCCCAGTACCAGCATCAATTTCTGGCCTGGTTAGGGCTCTGTGAATCTCAGCAGCTAGGAGTACCAGACCACAGGCTTCTTGTCCTGAAATCACATGGCTTGGCCTTCAATCCCCGTTTTGTTAGTTATCAAAAAAGGTGATCTTTGTTAGTTACCAAAAGAAAAATTAGCACACTAATTTCTTAGATTCTCAGTTTTTTTCGCTCATACAATAAATGTAAAATTGATCTACATCATAATATTTTTGTTAGGATTATGTAAGATCATGAATAAAGGGCTTCTCAGGGTGCCAGGCACAGAGTAAGCAATAATTAGGTATTTCTGCAATTGCCACATTATTATTCATACTATTAATATTATACCATGACCTTATAATCCTTGAAATGTCTCCCGCTGTGTTCCTACAGCACTTCTCTCTGAAAACGTGAGCTTTCCTAGAGCACATCGCTAATCCTGCCCATCCCCCTAAATAAATCAGGGACGCAGAGAGCCAGGATTGATGCAGACATGCCGTAGAGGACTTTCAAAGCTCTCTGTGTAGAGTCAGGGCTGGGTCTATGCTTGCAGGGTAACCATTCTCTCCTTTAGGCTTTTTATGGGCTTGGGTGCAAGTCAAGTCCCTCTTTCCCCTTCCCAGGAACCTAGCCCCTTCCTCACCCTTTGGAAGTGAGTTGCCATAAAGAGACATCCCCCTGGGCACACTGAATCACGGGGCAAGGAAAGGCATTTCACAGCACTGGAGAACATCCTTTGATTTTTTTCCAGGACCACATTTTTTTCTCCAGTTTTCTTTGTCTCCTGGTTGAAGGGTACAAAAAAAATCACACAAAAAGCTCCATGTATCTTTTGAAAGGTAAAATAGGACCAGCTGAGCCTAATCAGAGATGCTGTAAATACCTGCCAGGCTATAAAGCTCAATCTCTCTGATATGGCAAAGAAGTGAGAGCTGCAGTGGGAATTCAGCCCCTCAGGCCCAGGATAAACATTTCCCAAACGTGCTTTGTGCTCATGCCTGCCAGAGTTTAGTGGCCTGGCTGAGAAGTAGAAAGAGCACCTTAAGTAAGTGTCTTGGGGAGCCTAAGCCTTGGTCCAGATGATCCCTGAGGCTTGGTGCTGCCCAGCATAAGTGACGGGAATTAATGGACAATCCACAGGAGGCAGGCAACCCGGCATAGGGGTGTTGACATGATGTCATGGGAGGTCATTCCCTTTTCGTCTAGGACAATAAAGTCTTAACTGTACGTCTAGTCCCATATTCACCGATTTCAGCCAATTGCAATGATTCATAAGCCCCCATGTGTGCCTGAAAGTTCTCCTCCCTTGCAGTCTACATGTAGGTTCTCCATTCCTTTGGAATGCCCCCACCACCAAGGTGAACCCTTTGGTCCTTCAGACATCAGTAGATAACTAATTGAAATTATAGGGTTCATGATAACTTTCCAGTAAAAGTCACCATTGTCCCTTTCCCTTGAGAGGATGCCTGGCCTCCTGTATGCGCAGAAAGACCTGCAGCTGCCCTGGCTTTCCTTCCACTTCTGTTTCTGACTCTGTTCTGTCTTCATTAAAAGTGTTCTCTTCTTGGTCATTATTGGGAACTGATATGGAGCTGCCGAGGGACATCAGAACCCTGAGGAGGATGGATACAGACCTGTCTGGTGGCTCGGATTCCTGCAGGAGGCAGGCTTGACCAGGCGTAGACCAGAGCTGCGGTGTCCCTGCCCATTGTCCCCCCACTTCATGAGCCACAGCTTGGCCCTAGTCATGCCCATCGTCAGTCCTTGTCAGAGAGCATAGAGGCATCTCTTAGGCCTAAAGGTCCGTGTAGGCTTAAGCCGAGTTTCCTGCTCCTTGATGTGCCCTTCTCCTTGGATGGACCCACTGGCCTCCTGCTTCTCAGGCTGTTCTGAGACTCAAACCAGCAGACTCTGCAGCTAAGTGCAGTCTCAAGGGAAGGGACTCCCCCAGACCCATGTTTCAGCCCTGGCTGGGTCACTTGTGATCTGTGTCAGTGGGGGCTGGCCACTGAGATGTCAAAGCATTTGTTGTCACAACCTCGGTTGGCACCAATGCAAAACAGGAACACAATGACACACCAGGAGACAAGACAGGAAAGAGATAAGGGATGACTTCCTTCATCCTGAGGAGCTTCCTCTTCTCCTCCCTCGGCCCTTAGAAGCAAGGCCATTTCCCACTTATAGCTGCTGGTCTACTGAGTCCAGGGTGGGGATACATGTCTGGATGGGGGTTGCCAATGTGCATGCATGGGAATGTGTGAGTCTGTGAGCATGTTGTGTGAGCATGTGCATGTACATGAGAATGAGCATTGCTATGTGGGTGAGTGTGTGCATATATCCATGTGAGTGTATGAATGTGTGTAAGTATGTATACATTTGTGAGTGCATGTGAGAGTGTGCATGTGCATGTGTACATGTGTGAGTGTGCACATGTGAGCCTTGTGTGAGTGTGTGTACACATGTACTTGTGACTGTGAGTGTGCTCATGTGTGTGTGTTCATGTGAAGGGGAACACAGGCTCCTGAGCATCTTCCTGTTCCTTTCTGAAAATGTGCAGACACCTGCATGGCTCCTGATTTCCCTTTCCACAAAGTTAATGGACAGAAATAGCAGAAGTCGTTCCCTGCAGAAGGGCAAGGGACCCTAACTGCCTTCCCATGTGACACCAGGCTCCCCTCACCCATCTCTGCTGTCCTTCCTGGCATGGAGGGGGTGTCACCAACCCCACAGGTCCCTGTCCCCTCTGGGCTACACCACTGTGTCCGAGTCTCAGACGATGAAGCCCACCCGCCTCCAGGCCGCATGCCAGCTCCTCCCATGCCTATTTCTCCCTGGAGGCTCTTCCTGTCCCTGGTCCTCCCCTCCTGCTGTCTGCACTGCCCCAGGAGTGAACCCCAACCACCTCTCCTCCATGGGCCTCCTGGGAAGCAGCGGGGGGAGAGTTCTGGCTGGAAAGCAGGATTCAGTAGTGGGGGAGGATCTGCCTGGAAGCAGCAGGAGGGTGTCCCACAGAGGGTCTGGCTTTACGGCAGCAGGGTCAAGTGCTGAGAGCTTTACTGTCTGAGGTGGGGAGACATGAGCCAGGCCCGGGCTGCCTCAGCACCAGGGCCAGCAGGGACACAGGTCTCCTCCACAGTCATGGCAAGAGCAAAGAACTGCTCCTTGTGTTGCACAGGGAAGCATCTTCTGTAGTCCCTTTAACTCATCAGTCAGTGCCTCAGTTTCCATATATGCAAAAAGGGAAAACAATCGTGTATTGCCGCCTGATCTTCCATATCTGGGGTCAGGCCTGTGGCCAGTTCCTCAGCCCAAAAGACAGCTTACCAGACACAAAGAAGGAAGCACAGCACCCAGCAGCCACCCCACAACAGTGACACTGCCTCAGTAATCGTCTTGTACAAACACTGATAGTAGCATCTGTGCTCTGCAGAACTTGCCATGTCAGCCATGGGCACTTGTGTTTACATGTTCTGGGGTAAATGACAGACTTACCAGAATCTCCCTCCTGGCCTTAGGTCGTTTACATATCAATAGGTGCTTACCACTGCAGAGCCCCCCTGCGATCTGGGCCGGGGCATAGAGGGAGGATGGCCATTCTCTCCGCCCCTCCGTTCCTGGTACATAATTGGTCTGGCGTCTGCCAGTCACCACGGACCTGCCCTGGAGTTCCTCCTGGAAGGGGTGGGCGGGAAGTGGGGAGCGCACCTTGGTGGCAGAGCATGGGTGGCCACTGGAGGGGACAGATGGGGCCAGGCCTAGCTAGCAAATCCGAGCAAGCTGTGAGCAGTACAAAATGGTTTCTCCCACCCACCCTTTCCCTTGATTTCTTTGGTCTCACTGGTTCACTGGGGGGTACACCCCAGGCCAGGAACACCCTTCCCCCCAAGCAACACATGCATACCTCACTCCATCCTCACAACAACTGACCGAGGGGCAATACTCTTACTTCAGTTATTTTACCGATGAGAAAATGGATAATTTCACTGCCTGGGCGCAGTGAACAGCATCACCACCACCATCATGGTCTCCAGCCTCGCTGGCACCATCACCGTGCTGGGTCCTCAGCCCTCTTCATTCTCCTTCCCTTCCCATTTCCCCCCTTCCCTCTCTGCAAACATCCCCCTGACTTGGAGGCTAAAGCCAAAGCGGTTGCTGCCGTCTTGGGTGCCCCCGTTAAGGCGATCAGGCAGGGAGTTGAAGGAAGTGGCTTTTGGCAGCTGGAGGATCCAAGGGGAGACTTAGAGAGACGGACAGTACCAAGGGAGCCGAGGCGGCCCTGGACAGCAGCCCACCCCTCCAGGGAGGGCCTGCAACGGCACGCAGTGAAGCCTGAAGTGGCTGCAGCAATTCTCACTTTTGAATGACCCAACTGAGATTGCCTGATAGTTTGGAAACTTCTTTGAAAAGAGAGAGCAGGGGTGGGAGGGGGTGCAGAGTCCCACCTTGACTCCTATCTGCGTTGACTGAATGCAGTTCATCCACATTGTTCGGTTCTGTGGGCTCCACCTCTCAACGGATGTTGGGGTCTGGATGTCACCACACTCTGTGAGGTTCTGACTCACTGCCAAGGAGTCTGTGGGCATCACTGGAAGGAACACAAATCTCAGAGTCAAGCATCCCTGGGTCTGCTGTCTGCTAGTCTGTGATTTTAGGCAGATCATCCAACATCCCTAATCTCCAGTGGAAACATAAAATTGTTTTAAATCAGCAGAGCAGATAAGTAGGATGCCTGGGACGGTTGCCCCTCTGCCTGAGGCTGTTCCTGTCAGTCACTGCATTTTTTTCCCTCCTGACCAATGGTGAGGCCGTAGGAGTCTTCAGTGCAGTCACCCACCAGCAGTTGAGCAGAGCTGGCAAATGAGATGAAAATTCTGTGTAATCAGACCTTCTTAACTATTCCAATTTATTAGTCCCAGAATCACCAGAAATGTGGCAATAGATATGCCTTTATTCACTGGTTTCCCAGAAAAAATTCCCTGCCAAGTCTGAGGGGGTTGAAGAGACTCTGTAAACAGTGACTAAGTGCTGAATCTCTGCCACGCAGTGAGGTCCAGTGTGGCCACAGTCACAGCATTACGATTCGGGTCATGGCCAAGAGGAGTGAATCTGAGGCCGTAAAAGCATCAGGACTCATGTTTTCCATTTAGTCTTGGAAACAGGAGGCAGAGTTTACATTGTGTTTTGTGGGTGGGTGTGGCTCGCAAACTCTCCAGTTTACAGCACGGGTAGAGGCCCATCTTGTGTTAAGAAGTCACAGGTATCAGCAGAATTTCCGAAGGACCCCCTCACCTAGGTGTCCTAATAACGTTCCGTTTAGCCGACAGCTCACAAAACTCATCGTCTGGGCCACTGGTGTGGATTGCCGGCCTTCTAGTCAGTCCATCCTCAGTATTTCTGGGCATGTCTAAGAGATGTTTACAATAAGCTCGTGATCAGACTCCGTGCATGGGTGGCTGCTGCCCCTCCCGACTCCTCAGCTGTCTGTCACCCTTCGTCCTGCTGCCAAGCAGCTCCTGCCCGAGGAAGAGAACTGTGGCTCTTCAGAGTTCAACATTTGCCAAGACACTGTCCCTAATCTCCTGCCTCTCTGTGAGTTACCAGAGGCGCCCCCCACCCCCCAAAGCTCACCTGGCATAATTTCCGCCCAAGGGTGCTGGATGCCAAGCCCCTTGGGAGTCAGCAAGGTGTAGTGTGTGAATGTACAGCCCGCTGGGGGCCGGGCCGCGACACTGCCACAGAGACGCCTGTTCTATGTGGCGTCTCCTGGCTTCCCTGCTTGAGGAGGAGCTGCCGACCTGCTCGGAGGCAAGCTTGGGGAAGGTGGAGAGTCCAAGCTTCCTCCCCCTTACAGAATGGGGCTTCTGTTAAGACATCTCCTTGGGTGCAAGATGTGTGGTGCCTTCGTGACTGACATGGGCCCCCTCAGAGTTCCAGGGCACCCCTTCTCCTCCAAGATGCCTCTTTGCCTCCCTGGAAACAGGCTTCTGTTGGACCATCACATTCACCTGGTGGGCATCAGCAGTTATGTCCAAGATTTACAGTCAAGCTGCAAACCCCACATATAGAAACTGACTTAGAAAACAAAGAAAAATTTGGCTTTAACACATGTGTATCGAAAGATGGAACTTCCACCATGGTGGGTGGCATGAAGTTCCCAACAAACCCTTTCCCCATTGAAATCACAATTTAACTGGTGAAAATGATAAAGAAAAAAAACCAATTTCATCTCTAGAAATTGTCCTAAAGGCATACAGAAAATGGAGAAACACTTATTTAAGTAGATGAACTAAATCTTGGTCAGAACAGCAAGAGACTGTGACCCGGAACTGACTCCACTGTCTGCTTCATGTGAAAGAAGCTCTTACCTGGCGCCTGATCCTGAGGAGGGCAGCCAAGAAGACGGGGGCTCCCTCTCTCTCCAGGTCTGAGGCTACAGCTTTGGCTTGACCCAGGATGGGGCAGATCACCAGCCTGCCCCATTCCCCTGAACTCTACTTCAGGTGGGTGTGGCCGAGAGGACTGGAGCTCACACCCCCCAACCCATCTCTCACTGAAGGCAGAGGCTCTACCTCAGACACAGCAAACTGAAAGTACTGGGACTCCAATAGTTCACGCCCCAGCCTCCTCTTTGAGCACGTGTTTCCATACCAAGAGAGGCAATCCTCTGATTGCCAAGAACACTTAGGCCTGCTATCCCTGAACAACAACTACTCATAGATCAGGGACATCATGCCGGGAGAAGCAACCACTGCTCTGCCCACAGTTCCCGTGCGGTGTCACAGAGGTTCTGCACACGAGGAGAGGCAGGCCTTATAGATGGTTTGCTCTGCATCTCTGCCTGAGGGGACTGACTGCAGACACACTTTCTTCTCAAGTGCACATGGAACACTCTCCTCTATGTGGCTATATCTGAGGCTATAAAACCAGCTTCAATAAATTAAACAAAAATCCTGGAATCATACAAAATATTTTCTTTGACCATAGTGGAATGAAATCAGAACCTGATGTGAAGAAAATCTGGGAAATTTTCAAATATTTGGAATTAAGCAACACACACTAAACAATCAATGGGTTGGAGAAATCAAAAGGGAAATTAGAAAATACTCTCAGGTGAATAAAAATGAAAGCACAACACAATAAAAATTTGAAATGCAATGTTTAAAGCTGTACATGTCAACATTGGAAAAGAAGAAGGATCTCAAATCAATAACCTAAATTTCCACCTTAAGAAAATAGAAAAACAGGGGCAAATGAAACCCAAAGTCAGCAGAAGGAAGGAACTAATAAATATTAGAGCAGGAATAAAAGAACTTAAGAAAAGAAAAATAATCGCGAAAATGAACAAGACCAAGAGTTGTTTTTCTGAAAAACATTTTAAAAATTGACAATCTTTTAGCTAAACTGACCAAGAAAAAAAAAGACTCATTACTAAAACCAGGACTGGAAGAGGATCATTACTAATGACTGAAATAAACAGAACTATAGGAGAATACTAAGAAACATTGTATGCCCAAAAATTAGATGCCCAAGTGAAATGGACAGATTTCCTAGAAAGACACAAGCTCTCAGTGATGTTCACATTGCTGACCCTTACTTAACAAGCAAGGAGAGATTCCATGTTGCTCCATCGTTTCCTTTGGAAATTGCTCTTCTCTGTTAACTGCGCCTGTTATGACCAAATAACAAAGACGTTAATGTTAAGAGACCACACTATGTGGATCCCCACGTAGGGAGACTGACCATCCTAGTTTCTTGGGACTGTCCTGGTGTTTAGCACTGAGAGCTCCTCATCCCAGGCTGACCAGTCCATCCATCACTTGTATGCAAAGCCATTCCTGAGGAGACTCCTTGAAAGATGGGTTAACTCTGCTTCTTCACTCAGCAGCTGAGGTCTGATGGCTGGTGAGACTCTTGTTACCTCTCTGAGCCTTAGTTTTTATATTTTCCTGGTGGGAAGAATTACAAGCCCATCATAGTTTTCTTATAGAATAATATACAAGTATCCTGTTATCCCACAGTTCTAGGTCCTTAATAAATGCTAACCCCTCCCATGACTTATAGGGCTGTCAGTCCTCAAATCCTACCTTTGAACCTGGGACAGTTAGCAAAACCTGATTTGGAAATGCCATCACTACTGTGTGCGCCAGACTTGGACCCATTGCTCCTGGAGTCCCGCAGTCAGGCTCTGCCCTGGGGCCCTCTCACCTTGCTGTGTCTGACTCTCCCCTTGAAAACATAAGACTGTTATATTGCCCTGCACTTGCCCCTTTCCCAAAAGGGTGGTCCTGTGTTCCTGAGCCCCTGACCCTTCTTGATCCCAACACCAGGCAGCTTTCCGTGGTCTGCCAGCCTTTGGGGAAAACTGTTTCTCATGATACTTCTCTGAGGCCAGCCACCTGGTCATGAGCTCATTGGCTGTCTCCCCTACTTTGGGCCCCAAGATTTCGGCCCATTGCTGACAGTTGGTCCTCAGCTTAGTGCCTGGCAGGTGTCTGGTTGAAGGCCTCCACTTCCACTGTCCCTTAGCCAAGCCTCACACCCCACTGCCCACTCCATCCCACCCATGAGCTCACCCATCTTGGAGATGGTCCTTCCATCTCTGTGAATCCAAAGTAATGGTGAGGCTCCATGGCCCAGTTCCACCTGCTATTGCTTCCTGGAGCAGGAAAACAGTCCTCTCTGTCAAGGGACCTGTGTTTAGAAATCACAATACGTAATGGCAGAGCCCTATGCAGGTCCCTTCCACTCCCAGACACCAGGCAATCTTTTCTATTGTCTTATTTTCCCACCCACCTCCTGGAAGGCAGCAAATGTGCTCTGTAGCCCATGGTTTCCTGGACCCAGTTCAGTGACTGATCAGGGACTTGCTAAGCATCTCCTGCTGGTGACTGCCAGGAGGTGGCACCACAGCACTGGGATGCCTTTGCCCAATGAGAGGAATCTTTCAGGGCCCAATGGATGGATGGAACCAGGTTCTCACCTCAAGGAACCAAATTATCAGAGGAGGACAGAGGTCCGCTGGGCTTCCCCAGGGTGAATGCCTGTGTTGCTGGGTTGTGCAGGGAGCTGTCCTCAGAGCCATAGAGGAAGAGGAGCAGGAAAAGGACTGCAGAGAGGCCTCTGCAGACAGCTCAGCTCAGTGGTTTCCAGCCTTATCTGGGTAAACTTTTTGGACCAGTAGCTGCTTGTCCAGAAGAACATGTCTGAATGGCCTCAGAGGGGGAAGAGATGTAAGCTTTTGTACTTCAAGGATGAAAGACAGGCATGGCAGACCCTGGGAGGGAACTGGATTCCCAGAGATGAACGGCAAAGGAACTATGGATTCCAAATAGCAGGGCCAGGAGTGGAGATGTCTGCACACTGAGCCCCACAGATTTAGGAGCCGTAGGGAGAGGGAGGTGGCCGAGTTTGGCCTAGCAAGTGCCAGAGAAGATGGACATACACGAGAGGACTGGGCAATGGGCAGCTCTACGGCAGAGAAATGAATGATTGCCCGGAAACTAGAGGTCCATTCTCAAATAATGCCAGGAAAATGACTGAGACTAAATGTTCCTACAGATTTAGTTTTACATATCATTCAATTTTGCAAAATCATAAGAAATGTTATTTCTTTTACCTCAGTATCAGGAAGCAATTCTTGTGTTTTATAACATAAAACCATAAGACCCTTGCCATGGTTTTACCAGGACTCGTAACATGTATTATCTCATTTGCTCTCAAATGCAGTTGGCATCTTGGCAGTCTGTCATCTTAATGGGAAAGGAGTTGGATCCTGATGGTGATCATATAAATATGTAGAATTCTCATTTTTATAGTAATGTTTTCAAGTGAGAATCCTGACAGCCAGACAAAGTGACTTATCCCAAATCAAACAGCTTGTAAATGCTGGGGTTTGAACCTAAAATCCCAGCCTCTTAACTAATATAGAAAACAACAACCTCTCTTGCTGTGAGCCAGAGGGCTTGGGTCCTGGCAGGCCTGACAGTTTTCTCTGTGAGCTTGGACCTTCACATTCCTTCCTCAGTCTTCCGTCAGAAACATCAGGCAAAGTGCCTCCTTGTTCATAAAACGTCCAGGGCAGGTAGCATGGTGAGAAGAAAGACAGCAAGCTTTAGTGGGGTCAGTCTTAGTTCTATCACTTACTAGCTCTGTACTTTTGAGAAAGTTTTTCAGACTCAAAAGGCTTCCATTTCCTCACTGTAAAGTGATCTCTAGTAAGACCGATGTCACTAATCTGTTGTAAAGATCATAAAGAATGATTTCATAGAAGTGGAGACACAGTAGACCCTCACAGAAAATAGTTGTTTTGCAACTGGACACTAGGAACAAGAATCGTTCTCTGATTTCATTTGTCCCAGAAGGATGCAGAACTCCTCCCTGTCAGTGGGATGATTGCAGAGCTCAGCCAGTAAGTGTAGTCCAAGGCGAGGAGCCTGTCATGAACCTGGGTCTTAGCAGCCCGCAAAAGGGGATTGTAAATGGAGCTGAGGCTGTTAACACTGACACATGCTGAGGGACATTCCCTGTGGTGAGCAAGCCCATTGAACTGATGAAACAAGAAAGACGTTCTTCTGCCTGCAATGGTTCATTACGAACAAAACACGAGTTCATTTGACTGGGGGTTAATGGTGAACAGATGGCTGGCAAGGCAAAGACCACAGAATGCTGTCTCCAAAAGCACAGATACCTGCTGTAAGTGCTGAACCTGGCCTCACTCTCCTACCCCTGTAAGCAGCTGGGATTGAGGAAGGTGGCTGAGCGGAAGGCGGACAGGGCTGGGAGGGTGTTTATGCTCCTGAGACATTAGGATACCGAGGCCCAGAGGGTATTGGCACTCCTGCCCCTAGCAATGGAAATGAAGTACATGAGAAAGAAAGGGGCCAGCACATGGCCCTCCAAACCAATCCAAGAGGCATACACATGTGAATGAGTCCTTAAAATCAATTCTCATACTGGAATAAGGTGATGACCCAACAAAGAAGAAAAAATGAACACTTACTGAACCAGTGTCTAGACATTCGTTATACCAGATTTTGCACGCACACATTACAATGACCTTCCCAGGTTGGTGCCAAAATTTTGTTGATACCACCAAGTGATATGTAGTTTGGAGCAGAGTTTAGAGACCTGAGAATCAGTAGAAATGGCAGAAGACAGTGCACTCCGAGACCCTCCTAAAATTAATTTGACTCAATTGCATGGAAATTCATAAATAATTTCAATTTCACATCTGGGTTGATGGGACAAAATAGAGACACCGTAATAGGAACCAAATATGGGAGAAGCATACAAGATTAAATTTATGGCACCAGCAGAAATTATGGGAAGGGATTTGGCTTCCAAGGGCATGGGATTGGGGATTTAAGTAAAACCAAACTGACTTTCTTTTACATTATTTTATTTCATTAAAATTGATAAAAATACTATGGTTGGAGATTATTGACCCCATGTTATGAGGAAATTTGAAGATTGAAAGAATAAAGGAAAAAAACAGTGAGTGAGGGAATTAGCATGTGATTACAATTCTTTTTCATTATAAAAATTCTGACTTATCAAAACTACAAGACCGCTACCCTTCTGGCCTGGAAGAATTTTGAACACATTGCAAGAAATTTGACCACATGCACACATTCCCACCACATCGTGGAAGTCACTGACACTGATTTAGTCTTCCCCCTAAGCTGCTTTCTCCCTAATGCATTCAAAGGAACTAAAAGTATTTTTTATTTTAAAAGTGGACACCTACTCATTATAAAAATAAGATAAAGACAAACTTAGAAATACAAAAATTGTATTTAAAAAAATGTGTCAGTCAAAATCCCACATAGGGACATTGCTATTATTTAAGAGTTGGTGACCATCATTACTGGCATTTTCCTATGTAGGCACTAGCTATATAGGAAATTCTATAAAATTGATATCAAAATTTGTATGAAAATGTATTTATTATGAAAATATAAATTTTCCCAAAATTAATCTATAGATAATATAGTTACATTAGAAAGTCTAACAGGATTTATTATAGATTTGACAAACTACTTCTGAAGTTTATATGCAAGAGCAAATAGCCAAAAATAGACAAATAGAAGATAAGGAGGTAGAGAGTGCACACTACCAGCTATCAAGATTTCTGAAGATTTCAACAAGATAGAGACATGATGACTTGGTTCAGAGATATGCAAATATACAAAAGTTCCTCTGTAAGGCCAAAAATAAAATTGGAACCTATACAGTACCATGCTATGCACAACAGTGAATGACTAACCCCAATAATTCCAAGTGAATTAAAATTTAATAAAAGTAGTGTAAATCCAGAAGAAATATAAGTGCTTATATTTAATAACTAAGGGAGGAAGAGAAGATTTAAAAATATTATAAACCATAAAGGAAAATTTAGTAAATTTACCTATATTATAATTGAAAACAGGTGGGACTTCTGGCTATGGCAAAGAGGATAGCAAACATTCTGCTCCACAAAATCAAGTTTGAAACAAAACAAAACTATCAAAAGCAAGTATTTTAAGGCCTCTGGAGAGTGACCAAAGGCAAACAGCAAATTAAGTGGCATTTATCCATGAAGATCCACTGAAACTGGTTAAAAACTAGGGGAGTCTGAAGCTACTTGCCTGGGGCTTCTCCCATTCTTCCTACTCCCAGGGCAGTTGCTGTAGTTTTATAGTCAGGCAAGGACGGCCTGTGAAAGCCAGTAACTTTGTTGCCAGGAGGGGCTAACATGGTTAGGAGTGGAAGGTAAAAACCGATGGCTGATGGCATCAGTAAAAGTGAAAAACTAAATAGGTAAAAAAAATGCTAGCTTAACTTTGTTAGTCCTGTTTGTAATGAGTGGCAACCAGTCAGAAATTTAAGGGGAATACCTTCCAAATTAGAGAGCCATGGGAAGGTTACATAAGCCCTACACACATGGTTGGAATTTTGGGGAAATTGCGTATGCTCATAGCAGAACTGAGAGGGCCCGGGGGAATATGAGCGCCAGAGCAGACATGGGAACTGCCTGCACTTTGAATGTGCCCCCTTCCCACACACAGATCCATTGCAGAGTGTGGGACAGACAAACAAAAAATCCAGACTCTTCTCAAGACAAAAAAGTTTCAGAAAATATAGTTGCTACAATGTATTTTCTCACAACTCTCTTTTTTTTAACAGCAAAAAATTATGACAAAGAAACAGGAAGGTGTGACCCATACTCAGGGGGAAAAAGCAGTCAAAAGAAAATGACTTCAAGTGGTCCAAAATGTTGCTTTGTGCAGGCACAGACTTCCAGCTAAGAAATGTTAAAAGATTAAAGGAATGGCCTTTAAAAAATTAAAGGAAAATATAATAACAATAAATCCACAAATAAGCTATCCCTATAAAGAAATATATAAGAAAAGAAACAAATGGAAATTTTAATTACTGAAATGAAAAAAAATCGTTGAATAATTTCAAATTCATATTTGAAATAAAATTGTCAGTGAACTTGCTGGTTGATTTTTAGAAATTATCTGATGTGAAAAATACAGAATAAAGTACTGAAGAAAAATGAGCAGCGCCCTAGAGAACTGGACAGCATGAAACAATCCATCTGCGCATCTGCAAGACTCTTCACAACAGGCTCTCTTCCTGACTGTCACTGGTCAGATTTAGGCATGGCTGGTGATTCCCAGATGCCTTTTTCTGCAGTCTCTTCATCTTACTGTGGGGTTTCTTTGAGAAAACAAAACAAAACAAAACAGTTATTTATTGATTAAATTAATGCATTATTGAGTCTTCCTTTTAAAATAATTATTGTATAAAATTCTCACCATATGTCATTTGATACATACTGTTCATAACTGACATTTACATTACATTTGCCTCACTTCACGTCTTTTTTTTTTAATTTAATTTTTTCAGAGCAGTTTTAGGTTCAGAGCAAAACTGAGTGGAGGGTACACAGATTTCCCTTACACTCTGTTCCCACACATGCATAGCTTCTCCCACCATCAACACCCACCAGAGTGGTATATTTGTTACAACTGAAGAACAAATATTCAAGGACACATCATGATCACCCTAAATCCAAAGATTGCATTACAGTTGATGCTTGGTATTGTACATTCTACAGGGTTGGACAAATGTCTAATGACATGTATTCATCATCATGATGTAATCAAGAGTATTTCCACTGTCCTAAAAATCCTCTGTGCTACACCTATTCTCCCCACACTACCCCATAGCCCCTGGCACCATTTGATATTTTTTACTGTATCCGTAGTTTTGTCCTTTTCACAATGTGATATAGTTGGAATCATACAGTATGTAGCTTTTTCAGATTGGCTTCCTTCACTTAGTAATATGTATTTAAGTTTCCTCCATGTCTTTTTGTGGATTGATAGATCATTTATTTTTAGTGCTGAACAATATTGTATTTTCTGGATGTAGCACAGTTTATTCATTCCCTCACCCACTCAAGAACACCTTGGTTGCTACCACGTTTTGGCAATTATGAATAAAGTTGCTATAAATATTCATATGGGCATAAGTTTTTTATTCCTTTAGGTAAATACTGAGGGGTGTGACAACCAAGTCATAATGTAAGAGTATGTTTAGTTTTATAAGAAACTACAAACTGTCTTCCAAAATTCCTGTGCCATTTTGCATTCCCACCTGCAGTGAATGAGAGCTCCTGTTGCTCCACAACCTTGCCAACATTTGGTGTTGTCAGTGCTTCAAATTTTTTGCCATTCTAATAGGTGTATAATTGTATCTTGTTTTAATTTGCACTTACCTGATGTCATATGATGTGGAGGATCTTTCATTAGCTTATTTGCTACCTGTATTTTTTTTTAGTGAGGTGTCTGTTAAGATCTTTAGCCCATTTTTTAATTGGGTTGCTTGTTTCTTATAGCTGATTTTTAAGGTTGCTTTGTATATTTTGGATAATAATCCTTTAGCAGATGTGGTTTTGCAAATATCTTTTCTCCATGTGACTTGCCTTCTTGTTCTTTTGACACTGTCTTTCCAAGAGCAAAAGTTTTTAATTTTAATAAAGTCTGGGTTATCAATTATTTCTTTCATGTGTTATGTCTTTGGCATTTTATTTAAAAAGTCATCACCAACCCAAGGTCATCTAGGTTTTCTCCTATGTTATCTTCTAGGAGTTTTATAGTTTTGCGTTTTACATTTAGGTATGTGATCCATTTTGACTGGAGTTAGTTCTCCCACTTTGTTCTCCTATTGGTTATTATTTTGCCACTCTATGTAAACTTCGGAATCATCAATTTGTCAGTATTCATAAAATAAGATGCTGGAATTTTGTTTGGGATTACACTGAATCTATCCAGTTTAGAAGAACTGACATCTTGAAAATACTGATTTTTCCTACCTATAAAAATGCATTTACATAATTTTTCTTTTATTTCATTAGAGTTTTGTAGTTTTCTTATATATAGATCTTGTACATAAATTTTGTTAGATCTATATGTAAGTATTTCATTTCATGGGGTGTTTATGTAAATGGTATTGTTTTTAATTTCATATTCCACTTGTTTTTTGTTGGTATATAGGAAAATTATTTGCTTTTGTATGTTAACCTTGTATCTTGTGATCCTGCTATAATTGTTTATTAGTTCCAGGTTATGTTGATTCCTTTGGACTTTCTACATAGACAATCATTGTCATCTGTGAACAGAGAGCTTTACTTTTTCCTTCCCAGTCTGTATGCCTTTTATTTCTTTTTCTGGTTTTATTGCATTAGTTAGTAATTCCAGTATGATGCTGAAAAGGAGTGGTGAGAGGGTACATGTTTGCCTTGTTCCTGATCTTAGTGGCAAAGCTTCTAGTTTCTCACCATTAAGTATGATTATATATAACCTAAGTAAGCTTTAGGGATTTTGTAGGTAATCTTTATGAAGCTGAGGGAGTTCCACTCTATTTCAAGTTTTCTGAGAGTTCTTACCAGGAATAAGTGTTGGATTTTGTCAAGTGCTTTTTCTGCATCTGTTGATATGGTAATGTGATTTTTCTGTTTTAGCTTGTTGATGTGATAGATTACATTAATTGATTTTACAATGTTGAACCATCCTTGCATGTTTTGGATAAATCCCACTTGATTGTGGTGTATACTTTTTATATATTGTTGGATTTGATTTACTATTTTTGTTGGGAATTTATGAAGTTTTCTTTTCTTCTAATCTCTGCCTGGTTTTGGTATTAAGGTAATGCTGGCCTCATAGAATGAGTTAGGAAGTGCTCCCTCTGCTTTTGTTCTCTGAATGAGATTATAGAGAATTGGTATCATGTCTTCCTTAAATGCTTGGTAGAATGCACCAATGAAATTTTGTGGGTTATTGTTTTTGTTTCTGTTTTTTTACTTTCTCATGAAGCACAAACTGGAGAATTGAACTTTATACTAAAATTTTCTGTTGCAATCCTTTAAAGTGATAACTTGTCTATTTCTGTTCCCTTTCTTTTGTACTGGGTGTTTCAAAGTTGAGGCATACTGAGGCACCAGAGTGGATTTGTTGGTTGCTTGTCCTTCCTTCCCTTTCGTGGTCTCTTAAGGAAAGGGAGTGAGCATAAGGGGCTATCTTCCCAGGAGACTGTACGCAGGTAGATCTGAAATGGCCATGTTGGGGAAGTGCTATATAAGGGGAGAGGAAACTGTTTTTCTCTTTCTTTCCTAAAATGAGGGTAATTGTCTATTTTACACAGTCCCTGCCCTTTCTAAGCTCTTAAATCACCTGGAGAGAAGGAAATATTCAGAGAATTAAAATACATAAAAAATATGTACAAGCTCCATTACTCAATGTAATAGATTTAAAATAGGTAATATGTATTTTTTGTATAGGAGATTTTGAACTATAACTGGGAACTTAATGTTATTTTTTAAAAATAGAGATTTTTTTCCTTTGTGTTATGTAAAGAGGCACCAAACTAACTTTTTTAACAAAGGCTTTGTGGTCAAATTTGCATTTAGCCCCCAGAAGTTTCACTAGAATGTAAATGTGAATAATAAACATTACATTTATTCTTTAAAAAACACCATTTCACACCTACAAGACTGACAAAAAAATATATACATATATTTTGTAGATAATTATTTTTTATTGAAGGGTAGTTGACACACAGTATTACATTAGTTTCAGGTGTGCAACACAGTGATTCAACATTTATATACATGATAATTCTAGGTACCAGCTATCACCATACCAAGTTGTTACAATATATTGACTATATTCCTTATGCTATACATTACATCCCGGTTACTTATTTATTTTACAATTGGAAGTGTGCACTTTTTTCTTTTTGTGAGGGCATCTCTCACATTTATTGATCAAATGGTTGTTAACAACAATAAAATTCTGTATAGGGGAGTCAATGCTCAATGCACAATCATTAATCCACCCCAAGCCTAATTTTCATCAGTCTCCAATCTTCTGAAGCATAACGAACAAGTTCTTACATGGAGAACAAATTCTTACATAGTGAATAAGTTACATGGTGAACAGTACAAGGGCAGCCATCACAGAAACTTTCGGTTTTGATCATGCATTATGAACTATAAACAATCAGTTCAAATATGAATATTCATTTGATTTTTATACTTGATTTATACGTGGATACCACATGTCTCTCTTTATTATTATTAGTTTTAATAAAATGCTGAAGTGGTAGGTAGACGCAAGATAAAGGTAGAAAACATAGTTTAGTGTTGTGAGAGCAAATGTAGATTATCAGGTGTGTGCCTGTAGACTATGTGTTAATCCAAGCTAGACAAGGGCAATAAAACATCCACGGATGCAGAAGATTTCGCTCAGAACAGAGGGGGTGAGGTTCTAAGCCTCACCTCTGTTGATCCCCAATTTCTCAACTGATGGCCCCCCTGCGACTGTGCCTGTCTTAGGTTGTTCCTCCCTTGAGGATTCTTACCCATCTCTGGCTAACCATCCATCTTCCGGGGCCATACAGGGAAATGTAATAAAGTTGGTAAGTGAGAGAGAAGCCTTATTGTTTGAAAAGGTTAGCTTTTTACTTCTTTGCAGATTTATGCCCTGTGGCTTCTATGCCCAGCAATTGTCTTGAGGTGTCTTTACCACTTGGAAGAATTATGATACTCAGTAAATTCGATATGAGGCACGAATTCTATTTAAGGGTTGTAATTAGGAAGGAAGAAGGAAAGTTATAGAAGTAGCAGGCTGAAGAAAACATGGGAAGATTGATTATTCCTTTGACATATCTTCTTGTAGAGTAACTTCAGCATGTATAGGTTTTAAACTACTAATTAAATTGTGCACACACATTAACATAATAGGAGTAGAGTTACATAACCAAAGCAGACCTATATTACCAGCCACCTCCAGTGAAACCAAGAAAACCAGTTAGGCACCTTAGGCATTTGTGAAAACTTATCTATGGTATGGTGGATATTGACAAAAATATTTTAAGTGTGAAAATACCAAGTATTGGCAAACAAATATTGAAATGGGAGCACTCATATCCTACCAAGGAATGTAAACTGTTACAACTACTTGAAAAACAATATGGCAATATCCAATTAACAAGACCCACCTACAGCTCTCTATGACCCAACAGGTCCTCTCCTGATTATGTAACTTGGAAAAACACCTGTATATACACTCAACAGAAACACCAAGTACTGGCATCAGCATTTCTGAGAGCACAAGACTGGAGCCTGCTGAAATGCCCATCAGCAAAAGAAATTGTAATTAATTCTTGATGGACTGTTTTTAATACAATATCTTCAGCAAAGAAGATAAAATGAATTAGATCTGCAATTATCAACAAACATAGATCCTATAAACATAATAGTGAGTGAAAAAAACAAGTTTCAGAAATGCATGTGCAGGAAGATCCCACATACAAAATGTTTAAAAATATGCAAAACAAGATTATACATATGTGGTAAAAGATAAAAGAATTTAAAAAATGGCCTATAGTATACTCAAGAGAGGGAGGCAGAGAGCCAACATGGCAGCGTGAGTAGGACAGTGGGAATCTCCTCCCAAAAACATATATATTTTTGAAAATACAACAGATAAAACTAATCCTAAAAGAGAGACCAGAAGACACAGGACAACAGCCAGTCTACATCCACACATGCGAGAGCCCAGCGCCTGGTGAAAGGGGTAAGATACAACCCCTGGCCTGGCAGAACACGAGCATGCTTCCCCCCAGCTCCCGGCGGGAGGGAGAGGGAGCCCAGGACTGCTAAACACCCAGCCCCAGCCACCTGCACCAGAGTGCAGACACAGTGCATGCGTGGAGGGCTGGAAACTAGGGAAACAGGGCAGCAAGACCTCTGAGCGGGTTCCGAAGCTGATGCCCTGTGACAAAGAAAAGCGAGTGCTTTTTGAAAGTCTTAAAGGGACAGGGACATAACAGCTGGATGAAAACAACACAGGTCACAGCCCAGTGACTGGAAATTATAGGGAAAATAGGGCGCACTAACCCGCTGGGCAATAGCTCTGAGACCCCTCACAGAGGTAAACAGTCAAACAGCCCCCCTGTCCATTACCCCTCCCGGCGCTGCGAAAGCAGAGAAGCAGCCTAAGGCAGAGCACGCCCACAGAAAGGGAAATTCCTCCACTCCGGCTGGGAAAGACACAAAAACTCAGTCTACACGCAATTACCCAACAGAAGCCACTAGGGGTCGCAGTTGTCCCAGTAAAGAAAGGCCAGTAGCAAGTGAAAAGTTTGGCCCTCCCAGCTGACAGTCAATAGCACCTGTCAACATGAAAAGGCAAAAAAATATGATCCAGACAAGACTAACCCAGACAGCTTTGGCATTGGCTACATCTTCCACTGAGAAGGAACCTTGGGAGATAGATTTAAAAAGTCTTCCTGAAAAACAATTCAAAACAAAAGTCATAACCATGTTGATGGACTTGCAGAGAAATATGCAAGAACTAAGGAAGGAGAGTACAGAAATAAAACAAGCTCTGGAAGGACTTCAAAACAGAATGGATGAGATGCAAGAGACCATTAATGGACTAGAAAACAGAGAACAGGAATGCAGAGAAGCTGATGCAGAGAGAGATAAAAGGATCTCCAGGAATGAAAGAATTCTAAGAGAGCTGAGTGACCAATCAAAATGGAACAATATCCACATTATAGGGGTACCAGAAGAAGAAGAGAGAGAAAAAGGGATAGAGGCGCTCCAAAATCTTACAACTTCAGACTATTTACTGTTAAAAGGACATATGGGATGTGAACAGTCCCCAGGAATGGGTTGTTTTAATTTGTCTGATTTCTCTCAGACTGTTCAAGTTCAGTTGGACAATCTCCACCATATCATAGATAAGTTTTCACAAATGCCTAAGGTGCCTAACTGGTTTTCTTGTTTTCACTGGAGATGGCTGGTAATTACAGGTATGCTTTGGTTATATAACTGTACTCCTATTATGTTAATGTGTGTGCACAATTTAATTAGTAGTTTAAAACCTATACATGCTGAAGTTACTCTACAAGAAGATATGTCAAAGAAATAATCAATCTTCCCAAGTTTTCTTCCACCTGCTACTTCTATAGCTTTTCTTCTTCCTTCCAAATTACAACCCTTAAATAGAATTCGTGCCTCATATCGAATTTGCCGAGTATCATAATTCTTCCAAGTGGTAAAGATACCTCAAGACAAATGCTGGGCATGGAAGCCACAGGGCATAAATCTGCAAAGAAGTAAAAAGCTAACTTTTTCAAACAATAAGGCTTCTCTCTCACTTACCAACTTTACATTTCCCTGTATGGCCCCAGAAGATGGCTGGTTAGCCAGAGATGGGTAAGATTCCTCAAGGGAGGAACAACCTAAGACAGGCACAGTCGCAGGGGGGCCATCAGGTGAGAAATTGGGGATCAACAGAGGTGAGGCTTAGAACCTCACCCTCCCTGTTCTGAGAGAAATCTTCTGCATCCGTGGATGTTTTATTGCCCTTGTCTAGCTTGGATTAACACATAGTCTACAGGCACACACCTGATCATCTAAATTTGCTCTCTTACAACACTAAACACTAAACTATGTTTTCTACCTTTATCTTGCATCTTATTAAAAATAATATTAATAAAGAGAGAAATGTGGTATCCACGTATAAATCAAGTATAAAAATCAAATGAATATTCATATTTGAACTGACTGTTTATAGTTCATAATGCATGAGCAAAACCGAAAGTTTCTGTGATGACTGACTGCCCTTGTACTGTTCACCATGTAACTTATTCACTATGTAAGAATTTGTTCTCCATGTAAGAACTTGTTCGTTATGCTTCAGAAGATTGGAGACTGATGAAAATTAGGCTTGGGGTGGATTAATGATTGTGCATTGAGCATTGACTCCCCTATACAGAATTTTATTGTTGTTAACAACCATTTGATCAATAAATATGAGAGATGCCCTCACAAAAAAAAAAAGTACACACTTCCAATTGTAAAATAAATAAGTAACCAGGATGTAATGTATAGCATAAGTATATGTATATATATATATATATATATATACTCAAGAGAGTATCTGCCCCTGGGAGAGGGAAGGAATGATAGTGAGGATGGGTACACCAAAGAGTTTGACAATATATGAAGTTCTTTACTTATTATTCTGAATGGTTAATACATAAATGTTTAGTATTTTTTTACAACTTTGGTAGACTTGAAACACTTCTTATAATTTTCCAATCACATTAAGCCAATTTGGAACAGTGCTACTTAAAAATATTAGTAAAATTTCAGTGTATACACAAAATTGAATGATTGAGAAATCCAAAGCTTTCATTAAAGTCAAGTATTCAATAATCTCTAACCTAGGGGGGCACCAAAGCCATAACAAATGTTTAACTTTATTATATCATAGCAGCACTACTTCAGCTGATAAACAGAAATGCCTACCATTCTCTTTCAGGATGTCAACTCCCACAACAACCTCTCAGAACATCTGTGAGATGTCTTAATGATATTTCTGTGGTTATTAAACATTCAGTGTTGTTAGAATATGACCTGCTTTTTGTAACAATATCATTTGTGACTTCATTAACTGATGGAAGCTATTAGAGTCCCAATAACAACGTAGTAAAAATAAGTACATTCTTGCTGATTGGATTTTATATAATCAGGGCAGGCTAAACATTCACTGTACTAAAACCATGCATGTGTCCCCAGACCTAGTTCTTTACCTAAGTCTGGTTTTCTAAATGTTGGTGATAAACTAAGTGTTATTTAGATGATGCATCTTATGTGAGAAATGTCTGTGACTAGGTGTCTGATCAAACTAGATAAATGAATATATAGCTAGTAATACCTTTTGAAGATAATTATTGCTAATTTGATGATTACCAGTTCCCATTAAATGAATTATTAAACTATTGTGTTTTTTCTAAAAACAAAAAAAAGGAACTTCAGAACAGAATCTACATGTGACAATAGATTGTAAAGGATACCAAAAATTACTGTGATACTGTTAAAACAGTTTGTTTCAAAATATTAGACACAATGAGAAAATAAAAAATAGCACTTAATGTCTATCCCATTTAGTTTACTAAAAATGTTGCACGGAAGTAGCGTAGCACGGTATGTTTAACCTCGAGGTTAAGGTATGCATCTCAGTCCGTGCAGCTCTCCCCATCCCCACCCCAGCCATCTGCCCCCACTAATGACATCTGAGCCGTAGGAAAATCTGGCAAAACAGAGCCTTCATTCCAACACAGCCATGAGTGGATGGAGCCGGGTAGAAGCTGCCATGGCCAGTGGGTGTACTTTCTCCTTGCATCACACTCTTTATCAGTTCTTACTGTTTATACCAGGGGTGCTCAAACTTTAGTTTGGATCAGGATTACCTGTAGTGTTTGTTCAAACAAAGATTGCGGAACCCACCCCAGAGTATTGATTTAATAGGCCAGGGTGGGGCCTGAGAATTTGCATTTCTGACAAGTTCCCAGGTGGCGCTGATAGAGCTGGTCCCTGGGACCAATGTCCGCTGCATCCGTCTTTACTACACAGTCCCTCTTGGCATCGAGGTTTGTGGCTCCCCCCAGTCCAGGTGATACAGAAAATGCAAGTGTTCACAAATAATTTATAACAGAATAGTTATCCCTGTAGTAATGCTATTTCTATTCATAAGTGTTTCAATATATTTTCCTGAGTGATTGAGAAGAAGTGAAGTCATTCCCTGTATTTCTGAGTAAAGGCCTTGGAACAGGTCTCATTTAAGGAGACCTGTGAGCCCTGAGGAGGGAAGTTCAAGAGCCCTTGGCTTCCCTGTGTAATGCTCTGTGTGCTCCAAGGGTTGGGTGCATTTGGGAATTTGTACAAGTAATTCAAGTCTTTTCCTTGGGGGAAACTGGGGATAATAATATGCCCTCATATAAACCACTGATGATATTATATATTAAAAAGAGATCACATGTGCCCATATGGGAGCTCAAGGCATATTCATTCCAGTTTCCTCTCTCTCCTCTCCTCTGGTTGAAGTGGAGGGAATTTGGAAAAATGTCACAGAGGACATAACCATTGAGTGACATTTTCCCTTAGAGGACAGGGATGATTGGAATCTGCCAATGTATTTATTTCCACATTCACACTGAAGAGCCCCTCCCATCCTCTCCCCCCACTTACATGACTGAGGACATTTGGAGACAGAGGGTGACTCTGTTCAGGTTGCAGTGGCCTCGAAGAGGGAGCGTGCTGCAGCTCAGGGCTGTCTGATAGGTCCCCTGTGATGGTGGGGAGGTTCTACTCCTGGGCAGTTAGCATAGTCACCATTACCTCTGTGTGGCTTTTGAGCACTTGAAATGGGGCGAGTGTGACTGAGGAACTGAAGTTTTTAGTTAGATTTAAATGTAAACAGCTACACAGGCTAGTAGCTACTGTACTGAATTGGATAGGTCCAGATTCAAATGTCCTTCTGATGCCAGGGTCTCATGCAAATTACACTGAGCCCAACCTTACTGCCTTGGGCCCCATGTGGTTGTCGGGAGGAAGAAACCAGGTTACTGATGTAGAGTGCTGAGCACAGAGGAAGTGCTTAAAAAGTATCAACTGCCATCCTAGCACTAATTAGTAGTTTGACACTATTGGTAAAGTTTCTTTTTGGGAATTGTCCAGGAAAGAAAAGTAGATGAATTCTGAGGAGTTCTTCAGGTTATAGGCAGTTGACTGTGCATGAAGATTTGAGGGATCTCAGAACTTTGTCATCTGGACCTTTAACACGTAAGATGTCTTCAAGCAACTGGATCCTGCACTTTGTAGCTGCTTTGAAAAAAACGCTTGGTTTGTGTAGATTGATGGCAAGAGTTAATGCACACAATAAAACTGATTTTGCATGAACTAAGTTGAGGGTCAATTGACTCATACTGCCGAGCCAACGCCCTGCTAGAAAATTTACAGATTTGTAACATGGCACTAACCCATGTTCTCTACCTTTTGATTCTATGTGCACGTGATTGTATATGACATGGAAGTGGACGGAGCCACCACCCTGTGAGCACAGTAGCCTGTTTTACCTCAGATCACCTGAATTCTGATGGGAGAGGTAATTGCTAGCCTGCCTGTCTCAGTTGCCTTCTCTAACAGGGAGGCCAAGTACATCACAGTGCTGTCTGCTTTGGAGGAGGATGGAGGCCATCCAGTAAGTCACGGGAATGAGGCATGTGGAGCCTTAATGAAAACAAAGTACTTAACGGGAAAAGAAGGTGCAGTATATTTTATTCAGCTCTCCCATGTGGTCGTGTGCATGATTCTTCCCAAGGGAGCATCTAGTAGTGGAGCATTTGGTTGCAGATGTGAGGTGAATGTAGCTTCTAGCTGAATATTTTCTCTGGCTTTTTCCACATGAAGCACAGATGTTTTACAAATCATGTTTATATTAATGCTGAGATAACACAACTAGGTGTAAAAATGATCACATTTTTCAAATTATGCAGTTTCCCAAGAAGAGTATTCCAAGAAGAGATTTGTTTCCAGAAGACGATTCCTAACGTGGCTCCCGGGTCCCTAGTCCAGGAGCCTCGGGGAGTGAGGGCAGCCCTGGACGTCTTCTGACACAGGGAGCAGGCACACATCTCACACTGTGTGCCAGGCCCCAAGGGGCAGGGCCTCCTTTCACGCGGCGACAATGGAGAGACACGGCCACGGGCAGCTTCAGGGGAAAGCAGGTTAAAACAAAACCCCTGTGAGCAAGTTGTAGTCCCTGCTTTTATGAGTCAAAAACCTGCCAGGGTCTGGGTCTGGAAAGGCCTTCACTGGCCACCGCCTGGGCCAGCTGGTTCCATGTGGCTGTGCTGGAGTCGGGAGAAAACAAGCTGTCTCCTGGCTTACCGGGCAGCATCTTTACCTGACAAGAAAGTCCTCTGATGTTGATGAGAGGCACGGCCGCAGACTGAGGTCAGATCTAGGCTGCTGTGGCCCCAGCTGACCTGTGTGGCACCGCTGCCCCCTCCGGCTCCTTCCTCCCGGGCCCTTGGTGTCACAGCCTAAAGTCTTTCCCTTAAGCTAGTGGCTCCCTTGCACTTGACAAAGGAGCCCAGAGTGTAATTGGTGCTGGGAATGTCTACACTTTGGAAGATAAATTTTCCCACTTGATGACAGGACTGCGGTCTTGGACCCAGTGTACTAAGAACGCAATAGTCCAACAACAATACATTTGGAAGTACTGAGTTCCTCTGGAGGCTGACAACCATCCATCCTGAGGTGGAGGGGAGTGGCATGGATGTGTTTGCTTTCAGCCTGACCTCTGTCTGCACGGAATGCAGGGCCCAGGCCAGCGCACCCCAGTGGAGTCCGGCTCCCAGGTTTGCTGGGGCTGATGGTGTGAACATGAACGTGCCATCAGTCAAGGGATCACACAGACACACACTGCCCTGCTCTAAAAAAATCAGCAATAATCTGGCATCACTGACATCCATGGAGAAAATAATTTTTTTTCCCCAAAAAGTAAAGGCCTTCCGAACTGCACTTGGTCTACTCCACCAAACAGGAACCTGTCTCAGTATCTGTACTTAGGTTAATGATGCATTAGGTTTACCCCAAACCAAGGGCTTCCTAATCAAATTTCAAAATCCCAGCAGGGCATTTCAGGAGTGGGAACCAGCTTCCTCAGGTCATTCCCAGTTTCTGCTCATCAAGGGGTCAGACAACCTTGGTGTCAGTTGTCCACACTGAAATACCCTCAGGTGCATGATTGAATCTATGTGCAAATTAGACCCAAACATTTTCTCAAGGTCATTATTGGCCAGTAACAAGATAATCTGACATGAAATCCAGTGGTATGTACCACATTTTGCAATATGCCTTATAGCTGGTGCCTGGCGATTTTCTCACCAGTGGGAATTCGTGGTCTCGGGAGGCCCCTGGCAGCATCTCCTCCCAGCCTCCCCTCATCTTGTAGAGGGGACCTGAGTCCCATGAGGTCCTGAGGTCTGGGCAAGCTCACAGAGAAAATAATTGAAACGCAGGCCCAGGAGTCCAGAGACCAGGCCTCTTGATTTGGTTCAGGCAGCTCCGCTCAACTGAACTTTCATTTTGTGGAAGAACATAATGTGGTCAAAGCTGCCAAAACTCTGTTCCTTTAGGGAAACTTTCATTTCTCCAAAGGGATAAGAGTATCAGTTTGCAACAGGCATTTGACATTCAGGGGCCTTGAAGATCCAGTGAGATTATTAAAGAGAACACTGAATTTTGTTCCTTTTTACCACATTTTCTATCTTATAAACAGGAAATTAAATTATTGCTGACCAGTTCAGCATTCCAAACCAGACAGCCTCTGTTCACAAGAGGAATGTGAGTGAACAATGCAGCCAGTGCTGAAGCACAAGAGTCTTTCCGAATTTTAAGACACAATAGTTTAATGTTAAAAATACCTGTTAAAGTTGTACTGCTTTCATTTGCCTAATCCTTGCTGTCTTCCTTCCTCTGTTGTAGGCAAACTGCACACTTCAGTGAGAAAAACAGGACTGGAATGAAGGACTTGCCTCCCCGTGGTCTGGCTGGATTTGGGGCAGTTCTATGCCGCAGATGTACCTGGCAAGCTACAAAACGCCCCTGCGCGCAGGCAGCACTGTGCGGGTGAGGCCCCGGCTTGGATTATCTGTAAAAGCTCACTCTGGTGCGGTTCACGTGCAGCAAGAGTGGACAACCACCTAGACAGAGTGCACTTGCCCTCTGGCTTCTCACGCTGGCTGTGCATCCTGTCACGGGGCTTGATGAGGACAGAGACGTGAACCCACAAGCTACCTACAGGTCACTGTGATTGAACAAGTGAAGAAGTTCATGGGATAGAAAGAGATGGTCCTGGCTGCCTTTCAAATCCACTCTTCCAAATTCAGGGCCAGCTGAATCATCCGTCAATCATACTCCATTCCTTCCAGGACCAGGGTCCGTGGGGTTTCCGCTCTGGTCCTGCCCCAGAAGGCCCCCTAGCATCATCTAGACCCGTGTCCGGCCGCTGACCCCGCTGCCTTGGTCTCCTTGTCTGTGAACTATGGCGCCACTAGGACCTGCCTTGGGGCCTCTCCTGAGCACTGGGGCAGCCCCCTGCTGTTAATGGAAAAGAACCCAATAAACATCAGCTGATTCTAATCATGGACCTTTGCTCGAAAATGGTCCCATTCTGCTCACTGCTCAGAAAAATCCAGAGCACACTGGCTCATCTTCCCTGTCTCTATTTTGAGTTTCTCTTCTTTAAGGTGTGTGGAGTCCATTAGGGCTTCTCTTCCAGCCACATTGCCTCTAGAATGAGAGTGTCATCTGGCCTCTGCCAGCCCCTGGTTCAGGAGACCCTGACTGTTTGGAGCCCAGAGGCTTGGTCCTCTGGGTGGGTGGGCTTCCAGAAGACTTATTTTCTTCTTTTCAATTGCAGGTTTTGTTGTCTGGAAGGAGCCTTAATGGTAACAATTCAATGCCCCATCAGCCCAGGATTCCCGCTGACAGATGACTGTACTGCCTCTCCTTGAAAACTTAAAGTGACAGAAGATTCCTTAATTCCCAATGTAAACTCATTCCATTCATAAGGAATTCCAACTGTTCTTCTTTAAAAAAGCCTTCCGACTGGACCGTGGTGATGAATACAAGGAAGCTACCTCGTGGCTCCCCAGGAAGTGGAGGTGGGGACCCTTACCCACCTCTGGTCTCCACAGAGGGGGGAGGGCTGCCTACACCGCAGACCTGGTGGCTGATCGTAGACTAAGCCCTCTTCCATATAGCAGTCCTTCAGCTGAATATTTCTAGGTGTGCTGAGTGTTCTACTTTTCAAATTAAACATCTTGATTTTCTTCATGCCTCTTTTTTGCACATTTTTCTTCTCTTTTTTCTTTTGGTGTTTTTAACACTGTCAATCTCAGCTTAGGACTGACCAGTGCAGGTAAAAAAGCAATTGTTTTTGTCTTCTTTTTCCCAGGACAGTCCTCATCCATAACGTTTGTCACTCATCTCAGTTCTGGGGGTGTCCCTCCACCTTGTTGAATGTCCTCATCTCATATTCAGTTTCTTTATTATTTGGGCCTCAGACACATTTTGCATCTGATTCTGTCCTCTGCTGTCTTCCCCTGTCTCCCTGCTTTGATGTGTCTGCAAACGTGATCAGCCTGGTGTCAACGCCCTCATCCAAAACCCTGCAGGGTTTGTCTTCCGGGCATTCCATCAGCACGCTGTCCTCACACCATGCATTTCACAAAACTCTTATGCTCTTAACTGGTTCCCACTTAAGATTCCAGCCAATGTCTTTGTAAACCATAACCCTTCCTGTGGTGTTTGCATTTTAATAAAGAGCTCTGGAGGCCCTTGTTTTGTTATTTCGGGCAGCAGCACAAGAATCGAGAGGCACTGAGCATTGCAAGAAGACTGGGCAGGTGGATCACACAGCCGGTTAGGACCAGAGCCAGGAGGGCTTGTGTGCAAAGTTCCAAGTACCAACAGGGTGCTGAAATGTGTCCGGGAGCAATGGGAGAGCATTCTGTTCATGAGATGAGTCATGGCTGCTTAATGGTCTCCAGCTCCCCTCTAGTTCTGCTCCCCTGGAAGCTCCCCACCAGATCTTGAATGTCAGTTCCCAGTTCCTCCATGTGTGGATGGGGCAGGTTGGTGGGTGCATCTTAGGGCATCCCTGCACCCTGCCAGCCAGAGAGTAGACCTGCTTCCCTTCTTCGGGATGATGATGTTGCTCAGTGGACCCACCCACACCCTACTGTCATCACACATAATCAAGTGTGGCTCCCTGTCCATCTACCACCCTGGAGCTCGGAGCACCAGGCGTGGAGAGAGTCCCACCCTTCCCTGAGGAGCTTCTTTGTTAGTGATTATATTCCTCTTTGTGATTCCCAGGCAGTCTTCCCCAATAGTCTACACTATATATTAATTGTAGTTTCAGTTATAAGAGGAAAAAAACCTAGTTTAACAATCAGAGGTATGATTTTTTTTCTTATTTCTACTTCATAAAACAGCAGCCTTTCAAAAGCCACTTCCCAGAAGTTGAAGACTATAACCAGTTTTCTTAAAGACAAGGGTATGGTGTCAGCAACATTATGGTAACTAGACTCCCCCTATTATCAAGTCCCCACCACATACCCCATTATAGTCACTATCCATCAGTGCAGTAAGATGTTACAGAATCACTACTTGTCTTCTCTGTGCTATACTGCCTTCCCCGTGTCCCCCCCAACATTATTGTGGTAATTGTAATGCCCCTTTTCCCCCTATCTGTTCCTTCCCACCCATCTGCCCCAGTTCCTTTCCCTTTGGTAACTGTTAGTCCATTCTTGGGTTCTGTAAATCTGCTGCTGTTTTGCTCCTTCAGTTTTTTTTTGTTCTTATACTCCACAGATGAGTGAAATCATTTGATACTTGTCTTTCTCCACCTGACTTATTTCACTGAGCATAATACCCTCTAGCTCCATCCACGTTGTTATAAATGGTAGGATTTGTTTTCTTCTTATGGCTGAATAATATTCCATTGTGTATATGTACCACATCTTCTTTATCCATTCATCTACTGATGGACACTTAGGTTGCTTCCATTTCTTGGCTATTGTGAATAGTGCTGAGATAAACATAGGGGTGCATCTGTCTTTTTCAAACTGGGCTGCTGCATTCTTAGGGTAAATTCCTAGGAGTGGAATTCCTGGGTCAAATAGTATTTCTATTTTTAGTTTTTTGAAGAACCTCCATACTGCTTTCCAGAATGGTTGAACTAAATTACATTCCCACCACCAGGGTAGGAGGGTTCCCCTTTCTCCACATCCTTGCCAACATTTGTTGTTTGTCTTTTGGATGTTGGCCATCCTAACTGATGTGAGGTGATATTTCATTGTGGTTTTAATTTGCATTTCTCTGATGATTAATGATGTGGAGCATCTTTTCATGTGCCTGTTGGCCATCTGAATTTCTTCTTTGGAGAAGTGTCTGTTCAGCTCCTCTGCCCATTTTTAAATTGGCTTATTTGCTTCTTGTTTGTTGAGGTGCATGAGCTCTTTATATAATTTGGATGTCAACCCCTTATCAGATATGTCTTTTATGAATATATTCTCCCATACTGTAGGATGTCTTTTTGTTCTACTGATGGTGTCCTTTGCTGTAAAGAAGTTTTTAGTTTGATATAATCCCACTTGTTCAATTTTGCTTTTGTTTCCTTGCCCAGGGAGATATGTTCATAAAGAAGTTGCTCATGTTTATGTCCAAGAGATTTTTGCCTATGTTTTATTCTAAGAGTTTTATGGTTTCATGACTTACATTCACATCTTTGATCCATTTTGAGTTTATGTTTGTGTATGGTGTTAGACAATAATCTAGTTTCAGTTTCTTACATCTAGCTGTCCAGTTATGCCAAAACCAGCTGTTGAAGAGGATGTCATTTCCCCATTGTATATCTATGGCTACTTTATCATATATTGATTGACCATATATGCTTGGGTTTACATCAGGGCTGTCCATTCTGTTCCATTGGTCTATAGGTCTCTCTTGTGCCAGTAGCAAATTGTCTTGATTACTGTGGCTTTGTAGTAGAGCTTGAAGACAGGGAGCCTAATTCCCCCTGTTTTATTCTTCCATCTCAGGATGGCTTTGGCTAGTTGGGATCTTTTGTGGTTCCACATGAATTTTAGAACTATTTGCTCTAATTTGTTGAAGAATGCTATTGGTATTTTGATAGGGATTGCATTGAATCTGTAGATTGCTTTAGGCAGGATGGCCATTTTGACAATATTAATTCTTACTATCCATGAGCATGGGATGTGTTTCAATTTACTGGTATCTTCATTAATTTCTCTCATAATTATCTTGTAGTTTTCAGAGTATAGGCCTTTCACTTCCTTGTTTAGGTTTATTCCTAGGTATTTTATTCTTTTTGATGCAATTGTGAATGGAATTGTTTTCCTGATTTCTCTTTCTGCTAGTTCATCATTAGTGTATAGGAAGGCAGCAGATTTTCGTGTATTAATTTTGTACCCTGCAACTTTGATGAATTCAGATGTTAGATGTAGTAGTTTTGGAGTGGGTTCTTTAGGGTTTTTTGTGTACAATATCATGTCATCTGCAAACAGGGACAATTTGACTTCTTCCTTGCCAATCTGGATGCATTTTATTTCTTTGTGTTGTCTGATTGCCATGGCTAGGACCTCCAGAAATATGTTGAATAAAAGTGGGGAGAGTGGGCATCCTTGTCTTGTTCCCAATCTTAAAGGAAAAGCTTTCAGCTTCTTCTTGTTAAGTATAATGTTGGCTGTGGGTGTGTTGTATATGGCCTTTATTATGTTGAGGTACTTACCCTCTATACCCATATTGCTGAAAGTTTTTATCATGAATGGGTGTTGAATTTTGCCAAATGCTTTTTCAGCATCTTTGGAGATGATTGTGTATTTTTTGTCCTTCTATTTGTTGAAGTGGTTGAAGATGTTGATGGATTTTCAAATGTTGTAACATCCTTGCATCCCTGGAATGAATTCCATTTTTTATGTAATTTTTAATTCAGCTTGCTAATATTTTGTTGAGTATTTTTGCATCTATGTTTTTCAGGGATATTGGTCTGTAATTTACTTTTTTTGTGGTATCTTTGCCTGGTTTTGGTATTAGAGTGATGTTGGCCTTGTAGAATGAGTTTGGGAGTATTTCCTCCTCTTCCACTTTTTGGAAAACTTTTAGGAGGATGGGTATTAGGTCTTCACTAAATGTTTGATAAAATTCAGCAGTGAAACAATCTGGTTCAGGGGTTTTGTTCTTAGGTAGTTTTTTGATTACCAATTCAATTTCTTTGCTGGTAATCAGTCTATTCAGATTTTCTGTTTCTTTCTGGGTCAGCCTTGGAAGGTCATATTTTTCTTGAAAGTTGTTAATTTCTTCTAGGTTATCCAGTTTGTTAGCATATAATTTTTCATAGTATTCTCTCATAATTCTTGGTATTTCTTTGGTGACTGTAATGATTTTTCCTTTCTCATTTCTGATTCTGTTTATGTGTGTAGACTCTCTTTTTTTCCTGATAAGTCTGGCTAGGGGTTTATCTATTTTGTTTATTTTCTTGAAGAACCAGCTTCTGCTTTCATTAATTCTTTCTATTGTTTTATTCTTCTCAATTTTATTTATTTCTGCTCTAATCTTTATTATGTCCTGCCTTCTACTGACTTTGGGCCTCATTTTTTCTTCCTTTCCTAGTTTCATTAACTGTAAGTTTAGACAGTTCATTTGGGATTGTTCTTCTTTCCTGAGGGAGGCCTGTATTGCAATATACATCCCTCTTAGCACGGCCTTCGCTGTGTCACACGATTTTGTGTTGTTGAATCATTGTTGTCATTTGTCTCCACATACTGGTTGATCTCTGTTTTCATTTGGTCATTGATCCATTGATTTAGGAGCATGTTATTAAGCCTCCATGTGTTTGTGGACTTTTTCGTTTTCTTTGTGTACTTTATTTCTAGTTTCATATCTTTGTGATCTGAGAAGCTGGTTTTCACAATTTCAATCTTTTTTAATTTACTGAGGCTCTTTTTTGTGGCCTAGTATATGACCTATTCTTGAAAATCTTCCGTATGTACTTGAGAAGAATGTGTATCCTGTTGCTTTTGGATGGAGTGTTCTGTAGATGTCCATTAGGTCCATCTCTTCTAATATGTTGTTCAGTGCCTCTGTCTCTTTACTTATTTTCTGTCTGGTTGATTTGTCCTTTGGAATGAGTGGTGTGTTGAAGTCTCCTAAAATGAATGCATTGCATTCTATTTCCCCCTTTAATTCTGTTAGTATTTGTTTCACATGTGTAAGTGATCCTGTGTTGGGTGCATAGATACTTATAATAGTTATATCCTCTTGTTGGACTGACTCCTTTGTCATTATGTAATGTCCTTCAGTTACTTTCTTTGTTTGAAGTCTATTTTGTCTGATACAAGTACTGCAACTCCTGTTTTTTTTCTCCCTGTTAGTTGCATGAAATATCTTTTTCCATCCCTTTACTTTCAGGCTGTGTATGTCTTTGGATCTGAAGTGAGTTTCCTGTAGGCAGCTATAGATGGGTCTTGTTTTTTAATCCACTTAGTGACTCTATGTCTTTTGATTGGTATATTCAGATCATTTACAATTAGGGTGATTATCGATAGGTATGTAGTTATTACCATTGCAGGCTTTAGATTCGTGGTTTCCAAAGGTTCAAGGGTAATTCCCTTACTATCTAACATTCTATTTTAACTCAATTCATATGCTATTATAAACACAAACTAAAGGTTCTTTTTTTACCTCCTTTATCTTCCTCCTCCATTCTTTATATGTTAGGTATCATATTCTGGACTTTTTGTCTATCCCTTTGATAAAGTTTGGGTGAAGTTGATTTGATTTTGCATCTGCTTAGTAATTAATTGTTCTACTTTGCTGTGGTTTTATTTCCCCTGGTGACACAGTGGTTTGTGGGAGGTAAATTCTCTCAGCTTTTGCTTATCTGAAAATTGTTTAATCTCTCCTTCAAATTTAATTGATAACCTTGCTGAGTAGAGTATTTTTGGTTCGAGGCCCTTCTGATTCATTGCATTAAATACATCATGCCACTCCTTCTGCCTTGTAAGGTTTCTGGTGAGAAATCTGATAATAGCCTGATGGATTTTCCTTTTTATGTGATCTTTTTTCTCTCTCTAGCTGCTTTTAAAAGTCTGTCTTTATCCTTAATCTTTGCCATTTTAATTATTATATGTCTTGATGTCTTCCTCGGGTCCCTTGTGTTGGGAGATCTGATCACCTCCATGGCTTGAGAGACTATCTCCTTCCCCAGATTGGGGAAGTTTTCAGCAGTTACCTCCTCAGTGACACTATCCCTTTTTCTCTCTCTTCTTCATCTGGTACCCCTATAATGCAAATATTGTTCCATTTGGATTGGTCACACAATTCTCTCAATATTCTTTCATTCTTAGAGATCCTTTTTTCTCTCTGTGACTCAGCTTCTTTGTATTCCTCTTCTCTAATTTCTATTACATTTACCATCTCTTCTACTCCAATCTGCTTGTAAATCCCTCCATTGTATATTTCATTTCAGATGTGGAATTTTTTAATGATTGAATCTCCATCTTAAATTTGTTCCTGAATTCTTGAATATTTTTCTGTACTTCCATGAGCATGTTTATGATTTTTATTTTGAACTCTCTTTCAGGAAGATTGGTGAGTTCAGTTTCATTTGCTCCTTTTTCTGGGGTTTGTGAGATTTTGGTCTGAACCAGGCTCCTTTGACATTTCATATTTCTATGACACACCTTCTAGTGCCTAGAAGCTCTAGTCTCTGGAGCTGCTCTGCTCCTAGAGTGAGGTTGGGCATCATAGGGGAGCAGTGCTGGTGCCTGGGGGTAGGAAAGAGCTGTTTCCTGATTCCTGGCTGCAGTGCCTGTCTCCAGTATCAGAGCCAGTGGGCTGAGCACACAGGTGTAAGCCTCTGTGCTTTGCATCTCTAGCTGTTGTAGGTGGGTCCTCCCTCTGGCTTACCTGATGCCAGCACAGTGACTGCTGGTTTGTGAGCCAGTGCCTGCAGGCCAGGAGGAAGGTGCAGCAGGCTGCATGTCACAGTGGGGGGCCTTGGAGCTGGGTAGCCAGCCAGGGTGATGAAGTGGCTGAAGCTCCTCAGAGTTCCCAACCTGCTGGGCAGAACGTGCCCAGACAACCTTGTCCACCTATCTGTTCTCCCACATAGCAAGCTCCGTGCAAACCCCACCCCTTCAGCAGCCCTCTTGCTGCTAGGAAGCCTCTCAGACTCCCTGCCTTTCCTTTGTCCCAGAGCAGCTGGGTGTGGATCCCCATTGTTTACAAATGGCTGGAATCTCAGTTTCTCAAGCACTCTGCCTGTCCCAGCTCTCCAATCCCACCAACCTCCAGAGCACCACAGTGTAGGTTTATGCTCCAAAGCAGACCTCCAAAGCTAGGTGTTCAGCAGTCTTAGGTTTCCACCCCCTTCCTGCTCCATTTCTCTTCCTTCTGCCAGTGAGCTGGGGTGGGGGAAGGGCTTCAGTCCTGCCATATCAAGGCTTTTGTACGTTACCCTGTTTCATTAGGTCTGCTCTGTTCAAGAGGTCTGTATGCAGTCTGGTGCAGCCTTCCCACCTATTGCTGTTCCAGGGTTAGTTGTATTAACTATATTTTTATATATGTGGTTTTGGGAGGAGTTCTCTGTCTCACCTCTCACGCTGCCATATTGAATCCTATGAAATGGTGGATTTTGATATCATGGTTCACGTTTTCATATTACCTACAAAACTGATGTGTATGATAAATTGTAAAGTCATGGAAAAATGTGACAAATTACTATTTTATCTGGCACTTTGTCTATAAAGATGACATTTTCCCATGGCCCGACAGTATTGCTCCAGTAGTGTGCTTGTTGAGTACGTCCTTGTCGGGTTTCTTCAACAAGCGCCACTGCCCTGTAGGTAGTGAGCAGCAGATGGCCAGGTGAAGACAGTGGGGTAGAATGTGGTGCTTCCATGCCTGAGGCTGAGAATGCACCCCTTAGTATCCCTGGGTCTGCAAGGAGTATGCCACAACAGTCATGAGGTAGTATTTACAGTAAATAGCATTCAGCAAAATATTAGCCCTGGTGGTTACCATAGGCAGGGGTTGGGGTTGGAATTGGGAATGAAATAAGAGAAGGGGATAAAGAGGCACAAAATCTCAGTCATAAATGAGTCACAGGGATGAAAGTACAGCTTAGAGAATATAGTCAATGGCTCTGTAACATCTTTCTATGTTGACAGAGAGTAACTCCATTAGCTGGGGTCAGGATTTGATAATGTAGATAGCTGTGGAATCACTATGGAGTATACTTGAACCCAATATAATATTCTGTATCAACTATAAATCAATAAAATAGAATAGTAATAAAAAACAAAACAAACAAACATTAGCCCTCAGTCTCATTAGCTGTATGGCTTCTGCTTCCTTCTGGATGATCTGCAATGGTAAGAACATCTTCCTCCCACATGCGGCAAAACACACATAGGGCTTGGCACACAGTAAGGAATCCAATAATGACAATTCTTTATTCCTATGGTGACAGTGGCACCAATAGCCACAATGCTAATGGTGAAATGCCCTGGAAACCCCTCTTGTCTTGCCAAAATCAAATTTACTGCTAAGTAAGCTGAATATAATTGCATTCCACTGCAAATGTTTCAGGGATAAGCAGCGGTTTCCTAAATACAGGCCTTCTTGAGAATTAGGAAGACGGAGTTTCCCAAAGAAAGCTCTTCCCATCACCCACTTGGTTGGAAATCATTAGCTGGGAATTGGAGTAGCTCCTGGTGGGCAGTTGACTCTCAACATACACTGGAATAATAGGATTTTTATGGCTGACCACGGGCTCTTGCCCAAGTGGCCTATGAAGTGTAGGGCCAAGTACTCATTTTACAGTCCTTTTAAAAGAGGGCTCCAAATGTTGCTGTGTGTCTTAAAGTCTAAACTGTCACATGTGGAGGGGACCACCCATGCATGCTCAGGAATTCCCTTTTAGGAGCAGGAACACATTCCAAAAGCTGTGCAAGGTGTGTCTTCCCAGGCTGTTAGTATAAATTAGTTCTTGGACACTGGACTTCATGCTCATCTGCTTAAGCTAGAATATTTTCATTTTCCTATAAATGGAAGGCTTTAAATGAAAAGCTCAGATACTGAATTGGTGGGCTTTGAGCCATCTCTGAGACAAGGACAAGATTTGAGCCTAGTGGTGGTGTTGGTAACCTCTGTAGGGCACCTCGTGGCCAGAAATGATGATCTGAGCAGCTCCAGGGGCCCGAGGACATGGTGAGGCTGTGACATGGCAGCACTGAGGCTGTGATCATCAAAGACCTCTGCTCATGCTTGGCAGGCTCATGGCCTAGTTCCTTAGGAGGAAAGTTGTAAAGACCAATGGTGGTCATCGCTACCAGTCTTACACTGTGTTATGGAACAGAGAGAAGAAGGAAGCCAGTCCTTGATAACAACTTTGGAGTGGTTTCCTACAGGTGGTGAGTGTAACTGGATGTGGATGGACAGGGAACATTACCAGGAAAAGGATAGCAAAATTCTGTGAGGAGCTACAGCTTTTAAGAAAACAAGTGTGTGTTGTAATGATAAAGCTAAAAGTATGCTAGTGAAATAATGCAATTGTCCACTCTAATTCCACTAACCTTGTAACTATGAATAATAGACATATTAAAGGAGTAATTTAACTCTTCCATATGTATCCAAAAGGGCATAACAATGTAGTTTCCAAGGAATGAACATGGAAATCCCTACAAAGGGCCTTGCAGAGGGTTCACACAGAGGAGCAGGTGCACCTCATCGCCTTTCAAGGGGCACATGGAAGGCAGTTCCCAGCCAGGGAGGAAAGTCACACTTTCTCATAGAGCTGTCTCCTGGCCAAGAGGAGGCAGAGTGGGCAGCCTGGTGGATGTCCCCTGAAAGAGTCACAGAGACCTTCACCACGTGGTGTCCCTGGGACCACATTGAGCTTGCCAGCTGGAGCACAATGCCTCTAGAGCAGGAGATGGAGAAGTGTGCCAGGACCCAGCTTCCCTGCTGTTCCCTAGACTGACTCTTGCCATTTCTCTGCCCAACCTTTCCCTAACTTCTGCTCCAACAGCCATGAATGCTGCTACTTTAAAAGCAAATGGACAGCCCTCTGAGCTGGACATCCCATCCAGATAGTTAAATGTCATGTCTTCCATTCAGTTTCAATCCTCAAAAATCTTGTGTGTGGCCCCTGGGATGTAACTGGGGCTATTTCTGAAGACAATGCCCCTGGGGTTTTGAGAGAGTGCACTTCATTGGCCCTGTCATGTTACATCTTCCTGCTGTTTGGAACAAAGTCAACATGTCTTTCCTTCCTCGTGGCCCACATCAGAGAGAAAAAGCATTGACCCTGAGCTACCCACATGTATTGGGTAAATAGCTATCTCTGAGGCACCCCTTTTAGGATATTTTCTTGTCTTTCCCCTTCCCTTGGTAGAAATGACCTCTCCTGACCAGTGTCATCCCCACATTCCTGGAGCTCAGGGATGGTGCCAGGCAGACGGTGGGCCACCCCTACACTCAGGAAATGGGTCCCTTACAGAACTAGCCGACTCAGGCTGCTGCTGGGAAGTGGGTGCAGGATGTGAGCTGTCTGTCCCTAAGCCACCCTCTAGCTCTCTCCTGACTTTGAAGAGAGAGTTGTAGCCACAAATCTCTTAACTACAGGGAAGTCACATAAGTAGAGGATTGCTTCCTGTGAAGTACCACTTCTTAGGGAGGGATTGAGAGAATTATCAAGACACTGGGGCAGGCCAGGGCCTGCACCTGGGGCATTATGTGAGTTGTCTCCTTCAATCTGCATAGAATCATGGAGAGTGTTAGTTTGGCCACTTCAAAGATGAGTAGACTGGTCCAGAGAGATGGAGTGATATGACCCAAAAGTCACTGGCAGAACCCAGGAGGGAATTGGTCCTTGGCTTGCCTGCACAGGGATTGCTGGCTCCTGTAAAGAGGCAGCTCTGCCCATGAAGATGCTCTGAGCCATCCCTGTGGACCCTGCACACATGATCCTGGGAGAACAGGCACCTCAGCCTCACTGCTCCAAAGCTGAGCTCACATTCTTCTCCTCAGCTTGCATCCCCTGCTGGAATGTCCATCTGTGGTCAAACGTCCAGGGAGCAGCTAAGCTACAGCTTCTGGAGCCAGACCATGTGGGTTTGAGTCCTGGGCCCACCACTCAGCTCGTGAGCCTGGGCAAGTCACTGAATCTCTTCAGGCTTCGGTTCCTCATTTGTAGAATAGTGATGAGCATCGGACCTGCTTACAGGGTATGGGAGGCTCAAACGAGTTCACAGGCATAAAGGGCTTAAAACTGAGCTTGGGCAGAGCAAATGCCATGAGCATTTGCCACATTCATGATATCATCACTGCGATAAACACGATCATCAGAATGAAGCTTTATAAGATGTGAGTGCACCCAATTCCTCACTCCCCATCCTTCTGGCGCTGGGCAGCTTTACTCCTAAATGTTTCTTGAAACCATCTTTTTCCTTAGTTTGTTCTGTTACCTTCACCATCACCAACCTACGTAACTCAACCGCATCCCACTTGGTCTCCTATGACTAGTATCTTACCTTCCCATTCATCACCTACAACCCTATCTTTCTATGAGCAAGAACAGGTCATCTGCTTCAAATGAGTCTCCCCAAAACCCAGAGGATCGACCCTAACACCTAATTCTGGAATTTTCATTGCTTTGAATGTGACTCTTTTGATGGTCTACTTTGTCTCTTCTGCCATCCGTTTGCCTCCCCCTGTTCAGCCTTTGTGGAGATACTCACAGCTTCACACATCCACACCCTGTCTGGTCAGGCACCAAGGGGCTGGGATGGAGAGAAAGGGGGTAGGGTGAAAACAGGGGTGTGGACAAGGAACTCTCAGGCAAGTTGTTGGACTCCCCTGGACTCCAGGTTTATCACCTGCCAAAGAATGGCCTTGCAGCCTGAAATTCTAAATTTTTAACCCAAACCATTATACATCCCAATGCAAAACTAAGCGTATTTTTATCTTGACCCACTGTTTTTTTTTTTTTTGTAGACAATTATTTTTTATTGAAGGGTAGTTGACACACAGTATTACATTAGTTTCAGGTGTACAACACAGTGATTCAACATTTATATACATGATAATTCTAGGTACCAGCTATCACCATACCAAGCTGTTACAATATTTTGACTATATTCCTTATGCTATACATTACATCCCAGTTATTTATTTTACAATTGGAAGTGTGTACTTTTTTTTTTTTTGTGAGGGCATCTCTCATATTTATTGATCAAATGGTTGTTAACAACAATAAAATTCTGTATAGGGGAGTCAGTGCTCAATGCACAATCATTAATCCACCCCAAGCCTAATTTTCATCAGTCTCCAATCTTCTGAGGCATAACAAACAAGTTCTTACATGGAGAACAAATTCTTACATAGTGAATAAGTTACATGGTGAACAGTACAAGGGCAGTCATCACAGAAACTTTTGGTTTTGCTCATGCATTATGAACTATAAACAGTCAGTTCAAATATGAATACTCATTTGATTTTTATACTTGATTTATATGTGGATACCACATTTCTCTCTATATTATTATTATTTTTAATAAAATGCTGAAGTGGTAGGTAGATACAAGATAAAGGTAGAAAACATAGTTTAGTGTTGTAAGAGAGCAAATGTAGATGATCAGGTGTGTGCCTGTAGACTATGTGTTAATCCAAACTAGACAAGGGCAATAAACATCCATGTATGCAGAAGATTTCTCTCAGAACATGAGGGGGGAGGTTCTAAGCCTCACCTCTGCTGATCCCCATTTTCTCACCTGATGGCCCCCTGCGACAGTGCCTGTATTAGGTTGTCCCTCCCATGAGGAATCTTACCCGTCTCTGGCTAACCAGTCATCTTCCGGGGCCATACAGGGAAATGTAAAGTTGGTAAGTGAGAGAGAAGCCTTATTGTTTGAAAAGGTTAGGTTTTTACTTCTTTGCATATTTATGCCCTGTGGCTTCTATGCCCAGCATTTGCCTGACCCACTGTTTTTAAGATGACTTTTTTTTAATGACCCGGAAGTCCAATCTATAGTGAACTCTCTTATGCACAAGTAGGAAGTCTGGTTCCTCTCCCAGGTGCCATTCTCTTTCTCTTTACCTGGCAAACACCTACTCCTTCTCTTTTGTCCTCTGAAGACCATTGTGAGTTCTTTTCAGAAGCCTTGTGACTCGCCCTCTGGCTCCTGCACTCCTCCCACCCCCAAAACTGAAGAACACCCACCACAGCACTCAGATTCCTCTCAGAGCTCCTTGCTTTGTTTCCCTCCATTCTATGAGTTTCTTAAGTATTTCTATATCCCCAGAAGCTAGCAGAGGGGCTCACCCAGGGAAAGTGTTTGGTAAATGTTTGTTGATCGAAAGCTTACATAACATTTGAGTTGGAATGGAGAGCAAACTCCCTAACCGTTTCATTTTCAGAAAAAGGTACAAATAAAAATGCACCAGGGTCAGTATATTTAGGGCTTTGGATTCAACAAATGTTTCAAAAATAGGTCTTAAAAGTTTTGCTTAGTTGTTTTCCAACTACACTTTCTTATCTTCCCCATCCACCTTCAGGTTCAAGCCCAGGTGGCATGTCTGTAGGGAAACTGACTCTGTGATCTTTCAGCTCTTTTTAATGAATTTATTCCACTACTGTTGGTGGGAGCCCATCAGAAATCCAGGATGCCTAGATTAAACCTTCAAAAGAGTAGGAAGTCTTTATTTCTAAGAATGCAAGCAAGTACAGATAAATGGGCTTAAGCTCCAAGGATTTTAAAACGACTGGAAACCCAGGCCCAAGAGACACCGGTCCCCACACCCAGGAGTGAGCCCTTTCCCACCACCTCTGCGAACCGGCCGCTGGAGCGTCAGTGCGTGTGCTACACACTGGCCTTCTGGGTCATTAGAAAGAAAGGAAGCCATCTTTAAAAAAGTGGGTCAGGATAAAAATGAGCTCATCTACGTGTTGGGATACGTAATTGTTTGGGTTAAAATTTTAGAATTTCAGGCTGCAAGGCTGTTCTTTTGTAGGTGATAGACCTGGAGTCCAACAACTTGCCTGAACGCTCATTGTCCACACCCCTGTTTTCACCCCACCCCCTCTGTCTCCACCCCAGCCCCTTGGTGCCTGAGCAGGGACTGAACCTGGGCTCTTCACTCTTCAGCCTGGGCTTTCCCTAGGGCTTGGAAGAACAATTTCTTCCACCTTCTCTGACCCTCTCCACTTCTGTCCTGGCTACTCCATCTGCAGGGTCCCATTGCATCACTGCACTTGAAGCAGTGTTGAGATACTCTTGAGGCAGAGAGGCTGCAGGAAGGTCCTGGTAGCTTCAGAAGGGCCCCATGGCAGGAGTTGGGCTGCACCCTGAGCCAGAGTTGGGCCCAGATCTATAGGTGCTGTTTCTGCTGCTGGGGCAGGGCACCCAGAACCTACAGCCAGATGCAGAGGGACAGGCTGCAGGCTGATCTCTTCCATGTGCAGAGGGACACCTGCTTCTGAAGCACTGCCCAGCCTGAGGGCTTGAGTAACAATGATCCAATTCAGCAAATATTTGGCGATGACCACCATGTCTGGGTCCTGCACTACATTCTGGGGAAAAAGGCCCGGTGTGATTCCTGTCTGCAGCGGGCTCGAAGTCCCGTGGGGAAGACAGATGAGTAAACAGTGAACCACACAAAGCAGTGGGCCTAATGCCCAAATAGTGAGCAAATTGTGATGGGAACAGAAGTGAGAGAGGGACAATTCACAGAGATGAGGTCCAAGAAGAGGCTGGAGGCTCTGGTTGGACTGGGGAGAGAAAGGGGGAGAGACAGAGAGAGGGAACAGGGGCGAAGGCCAGCAGTGTGGCACCGGGAGTGGGGCAGGATCCCTGGGCCAGGCCACCGTGTCCCCGGGGCTGGGCGTGGGCAGGAGACTTGATGATGTGGAAACGGACCTGAGAGAAAGGGCCCTTGAACACTCAGGAATCTGGAGCGTTTCCTCTGGGTTAAACCCACAGGGATGAGATGGAAGTATTTTCCCAGTTGCCAAGACCTGGGCCCAAAACCCTCAGGATAAGGGCAGCGCTCCGCTCCTGGAGTAAATTAACAGCAACAGCAGCTTTGCTTTCATTGCAGACTCACCGTACTTGGTAGCAGTGTTGTTTGTTTTTAACATGTGCCGTGGTGTTTTAATGGGGGGATTGATGGTGAAGACCCTGGACATGGAGAGGCAAGGCCAGCCCTGGGTGCGGTTTCCTAGGCCCCCGGGGGAGGGTCTCTTGACCCCTTCACTCGCCTGACTCCTGCAGCCCAGCTCCAGTCTATCTCTTAGTTTAGTAAGTTTACCCAGGGGTCTCCCTTCACTTCCCACCAGCCAAAAGGGCAAATGCTTGGCAGGTTTCTGTCGACACCTGATTCATCCTGGACTTTTGGAAAGAAGGAGGTGCCGCCAGGGCTTTGGGAATGTAGACACAGAGGAGACACTCTGACCCAGGACGCAGGGCTTTGAAGGCAGGCTGGTATTGAGACAGGGGTGGCCCCTACTCCCTGCTAGCTGCTAGGCGCATGGCACAGCCTTCTAGCCAGTGGAGGGGCTCCTTTCACAGGCTGCTGGGACCGAGATGGCCCGAGAGCCCCCGCGTCTACACCTCTCATGTGCTAAGTAGGAAAACTGAGGCCTAAAGGAATAAAAAGTCAAACGTGTTCATCTAGATGTTTGGGGAAAAGGTGTGGTGAAGTCAGGGGGCACCAGGTGAGGCAAAGAGGCTCGGAGGAGAATCTCACTTCAGGACAGACTTCTACTAACGAGGTCACAAAAGACTGATGAACAAACCAGGAAAGTGGGAAATTGAGATGCTGGGGAGGGCAGAGCACCAGCTCCCTCTGCCTGTGAGTATTAATCTGTGTAAGATGGCAGGTAAAACTCATCTCACTTAAATATGAGCAATAGAAAAAAATGTTTAAAGAGGCAAAACTTCAAATAAAAATTTAAATAAATTGTAAGAATGGAAAGGAAAAAGGAAAAAAGTGGTTTTCAGTCACACAGAAAGTGATTGATAAAAAAGGGAATACAGAGCAGAATCATGATCTTGACAGAGAATTTAAGGATCCACAAATAGGTAAGGATCCATAATTTGGTAATAAAAGATGAGTTAAAAGAAATGAGAAATGATAGATTATATAAAACAATAGCATATGTCAGGATTAAGAAAAAATGAGAAATGAGATTATGGGAAGAAAACATTTGAAAAGACACCTAACCAATTCAGGAAATAGTTAGAAATAGAACAGCATTGTTTTGTTTCAAATTAAATACTAATTTTAGTTCAGAAATAAAGATTAGAGGGAGCACTTTTATGAATAATATCACTAGTCATGCCTTAAGAGAAATAGAAGATGGGAAAGAGTGAACATATAGAAATGACTCAAGAGAAAGTGATGAGTATGGGAGGCAGGCAATGAGGATCCAATATAATGACGACAGGGAAAGAAGAAAAACAAAGCAGCAGAATAGAAAAACAGTATTGAAAATACAGCTGACCCCGGAACACAGTGGGAGGTAAGGGTGCTGACACAGAGTCAGAAATCTGCCAGTCTTTTGACTCCTCAGAAACTTAACTACGAACAGCCTACTGTTGACCCTATGGTAGTAAATAATACAATAAACTAGTCTTTACTTATATTTTATGCATTCATGACATATCTAATTTTTTTAAGAAAGTTTTTTCAAAGAGTTGTAAATCTCCAAAAGATTTTCCAATATGTTTATTGGAAAAGATCTGTGTATAAGTGCACCCATGCAGTTCAAGCCTGTGTTGTTCAAGGGTCAACTGTTGTAGTTTATTAGTCAGGGTTCTCTAGAGATAGAAAGAGAATTGGCAGACACCATCCATATAGTGAAAGGCACACACTCACACACACACAGGCACAATTCAAACATTATGTACACAAAAGAAACAACATGATACATACATCCTTTGCAAATGTAAGCTGGCATAACATTAAAAATAAACATGTTTGTACATTGGCTAACAAAGCTAAATCCAGTATTATGTTGCATGCAAAAGACCTAAACAAAGAGATTCTGTAGCATTAACAACAAGAACAATGGCAAAGACATCAGGCAAATGAGAGAGAAAGGAAGTAGAAGTTACACTCATGATGCCCAATGAGGGAAAATTCACATGCAAAACATTAAAATAAATAAAGGGCACTTTATATGATGAGTTTATAATTCACAGTGAATGTATAGTGGTTATTAATATTCTTAAAAACAACAACAAAATAGCAATGCTCCTAAAACAGAAATTTCAGGAAATAGAAGAGAAAATAGAATCATGCTAATAACAAGATATTTTAATTTACTTTGTTACATTAACACAGTTAAAATGGACAGAAAACTTATGGGATATAAGTGACCTAATTAAATGAACTAGAATTTATCAGTTTATCACAGACTGTGAACCTCGATAATAGATAATATATCAAACTTTCAGGTAAAAAATTCGTGAATATTGACTATATCCTAGACTACAAGAACACTTTTACACATTCCAAAGAGCAGAAAAAAATACCAATAGATTTCTCTGAACACAGTGCCATACCTTTAACATGAATAATGGCCCTTTGGTGCAAGGAAATTAAAATTATACATGTGGACAAGGTGCTGAATGTCACACTCTTTATCTTTATCCAGCAAAAGACTGGAAAGAACCCAGTGAATAAACTACAGTACTTCCACTTATAAAATCAAATGAGGAATATTTATTTATAATGCTCTGAAATGATCTTCAGTAATTATTGTTAAGTGGGTAAAAAAACTGATGTGATGATATAATGCATAAGCTGTGTTGTTTTTTATTAAAGAAAGAGGAAGACAAATACATATACATAGTTGCACATATACATATAAATAATATATATTAATGGAAATGTAAATCCTTAAAGAGTGTAAAAGTGGTTAGCTACCTGTTTCTGGATTGTCTAACACTCAACTTGCAACAACTAGAAAAAAACAGATAAACTATAAATTACATTTGTGAAGTAGTCAGAAGACTGTGGAAGCAAAAATGATTATACAAGGTAAACTTCTAGACAGGAACAAATTCCTGAGAGCTGACACTCTCCCATTGATGGAAGATATAAAAGATCTAAGTAAATGAACAGATATTTCACATTCATTGACTGAAAGTCCCAATATTATTAAGATATTAATGCTTTTGAATCTGATGTATGGATTAAGCACAATCCTAATCCAAATCTCAGAAAGCTACTTTGTCGATATTGACAAACATCCTAAAGCTTATAGGGAAAGGCAAAATATCCGGGGGCAGCCAGCACAATACTGAGGAGCAACATGCAGTATCAAAGACCAACACACAATGCTGAGAAAGTAGAAAGCTGAGGAAAGTTACACTACCTGATTTCTAGACTTCTTAGAAAACCCCAGTAATCAAGACAGCATGGGAGTAACTCAGGAATAGACAACAGAAATCAATGGGACAGAATAGAAAACCCTGAAATAGACCCATGCAAATAAAAGCCACTGATCTTTGGCAAATGAGCAAAGGCAATTCCATGGAGACAGGGCAGCTTTTTCAGTATGACTTGGACACTTGGACGTATGCAAAAAAGTGAATTTATGTACAAACTATACCTTTCACACAAATTAACTCAAAGTGGATCATAGACCTAAATGTAAAATGCCTACCTAATAGAACTGCCAGAATTTATATTGGAGAAAATCTAGGTGACCTCAGTTTGGGGATGGGTTTTTACATACAATACCAAAAGCATGATTTATAAAAGAAAAAATTAGTTGGACTTTATTAAAACTGAAAACTCCTGCTCTGGAAAGAAGCTGTTAATAGAAAGATAAAGCAAGTCACAGACTAGGAGAAAATATTGTAAAAGACATACCTGATAAAGAACTAGCATTCAGAATATAAAAAAGAACTCTTAAAACTCAATAATAAGAAAACAACTCAAATTTTAAAAAGGGCCAAAGTACTGAACAAAAACATCACCAAAGGAGATCTACAGATGGCAGAGAAATGTCTGAAAATAGGCGCAACATCATTTGTCATCAGGGAGATGCAAATAAGTATCAATAAGATTCCAATAAACAAAATATCTGGAGAGAAAGTGACAATGAAGATGCGGTCAGCATTAAGTAAATATTTACAGGCAGAACCAAGACTAATGAAGGTTATAAGAGTTAAAGTATTTTATGTTGGCTACATGCTCTCTAACAGCTGTATCCACTGACAAAACATTGAAATTCTCAGTATGTTTTCTGAACACAATGGAATTGAGCCAGAAATTATCAATAGAAAGACAACTATAAACACTCAATTGTGTGGAAGTTAAGCAATACACTTCTAAATAGTCTATGGATCAAAAAAATAAAATAAAATGGAAATTAGAAAATGTTTTAAATTATAATGAAGGCTGTTTACCAGAATCCATGGGCTGAAAATAAACAGTGTTGTAGAGAAATTTATAAAGTTAAATGCTTTTTTAGAAAAGGTAAAAGGCTAAAAACTATTTATGACTCTTGCAAAATGCAAGAAAGCATATCAAGGTAGCCCAAGGAAAAGAGAAGGAAATAAAAGATAAATACAAGGGCAGATATCGATACAGTAGGAAACAAGCACATCAGAAAAAAATCCAGAAAACTAAGAGCTGTTTAAGATGAACAAATTAAACTTTTATAAATAAATAGAGATTAAAAAGTGAGAAACGAGGTGGAGCCAACATGGCGGCATGAGTAGGACAGTGGGAATCTCCTCCCCAAAACATATATATTTTTGAAAATACAACAAATACAACTAATCCTAAAAGAGAGACCAGAAGACACAGGACAACAGCCAGACTACATCCACACGTGCGAGAGCCCAGCGCCTGGTGAAAGGGGTAAGATACAACCCCAGCCCGGCGGGACCCGAGCACACCTCCCCCCAGCTCCCGGCAGGAGGGAGAGGGAGCCCAGGACTGCTAAACACACAGAGCCAGCCACCCGAACCAGAGCGCAGACACAGTGCATGCGTGGAGGGCTGGAAACTAGGGAAATAGGGCAGCAAGACCTCTGAGCGGGTTCCAAAGCTGATGCCCTGTGACAAAGAAAAGCGAGTGCTTTTTGAAAGTCTTAAAGGGACAGGGACTTAACAGCTAGACGGAAACAACACAGGTCACAGCCTAGTGGCTGGAAATTACAGGGAAAAATAGGCGCACTAACCTGCTAGGCAACAGCTCTGAGACCCCTCACAGAGGTAAACATCAAACAGCCCCCCCACCATGTCCATTACCCCTCCGGGCGCTGCAAAAGCAGAGAAACAGCCTAAGGCAAAACATGCCCACAGAAAGGGAAATTCCTCCACTCCCGCCGGGCAAGACACAAAGACACAGCCTACACGCAACTACCCAACACAAGCCACTAGGGGTCGCAGTTGTCCTAGTAAAGAAAGGCCAGTAGCAAGTGAAAAGTGTGGCCCTCCCAGCTGACAGTCAATAGCACCTGTCAACATGAAAAGGCAAAAAAATATGATCCAGACAAGACTAACCCAGACAGCTTCGGCATCTGCTACATCTTCCCCTGAGAAGGAACCTGGGGAGATAGATCTAACCAGTCTTCCTGAAAAAGAATGCAAAACAAAAGTCATAACCATGCTCATGGACTTGCAGAGAAATATGCAAGAACTAAGGAAGGAGAATACAGAAATAAAACAATCTCTGGAAGGACTTCAAAACAGAATGGACGAGTTTCAAGAGACCATTAATGGACTAGAAAACAGAGAAGAGGAACACAGAGAAGCTGATGCAGAGAGAGATAAAAGGATCTCCAGGAATGAAAGAATTCTAAGAGAGCAGAGTGATCAATCGAAACGGAACAATATCCGCATTATAGGGGTACCAGTGGAAGAAGAGAGAGAAAAAGGGATGGAAAGTGTCTTTGAAGAAATAATTGCTGAAAACTTCCCCAAACTAGGGGAAGAAATGGCCTCTCAGACCACAGAGGTACACAGAACTCCCATGACAAGGGATCCAAGGAGGGCAACACCAAGACACATAATAATTAAAATGGCAAAGATCACAGACAAGGACAAAGTATTAAAGGCAGCCAGAGAGAAAAAAAAGGTTACCTACAAAGGAAAACCCATCAGGCTATCATCAGACTTCTCAACAGAAACCCTACAGGCCAGAAGAGAATGGCATGATATACTTAATGCAATGAAACAGAAGGGCCTCGAACGAAGACTACTGTATCCAGCACGAATATCATTTAAATATGAAGGAGGGATTAAACAATTCCCAGACAAGCAAAAGTTGAGGGAATTTGCCTCCCACAAACCACCTCTACAGGGCATCCTACAGGGACTGCTCTAGATGGGAGCACTCCTAAAAAGAGCACAGAACAAAACACCCAACACATGAAGAAGGGAGGAGGAGGAATTAGAAGGGAGAGAAATAAAGAATCATCAGACCGTGTTTATAATAGCTCAACAAGCGAGTTAAGTTAGAAAGTAAGATAGTAAAGAAGCTAACCCTGAACTTTTGGTAACCACAAACTTAAAGCCTGCAATCGCAATAAGTTCATACCTCTCAATAATCACCCTAAATGTAAATGGACTGAATGCACCAATCAAAAGACACAGAGTAATAGAATGGATAAAAAAGCAAGACCCATCTACATGCTGCTTACAAGAGACTCACCTCAAACTGAAAGACATGCACAGACTTAAAGTCAAGGAATGGAAAAAGATATTTCATTCAAACAACAGTGAGAAGAAAGCAGGTGTTGCAATTCTGGTATCAGACAAAACAGACTTCAAAATAAAGAAAGTAACAAAAGACAAAGAAGGACACTACATAATGATAAAGGGCTCAGTCCAACAAGAGGATATAACCATTATAAATATATATGCACCAAATAGAGGAGCACCAACATACCTAAAACAAATACTAACAGAACTAAAGGAGGAAATAGAATGCAATGCATTCATTCTAGGAGACTTCAACACACCACTCACTGCAAAGGACAGATCCACCAGACAGAAAATAAGTAAGGACACAGAGGCACTGAGCAACACACTGGAACAGATGGACCTAATAGACATCTACAGAACTCTACATCCAAAAGCAATAGGATACACATTCTTCTCAAGTGCACATGGAATATTCTCCCAGAATAGACCACATAGTAGGCCACAAAAAGAGCCTCAGTAAATTCCAAAAGATTGAAATCCTACCAACCAACTTTTCAGACCACAAAGGCATAAAACTATAAACAAACTGTACAAAGAAAGCAAAAAGGCTCACAAACACATGGAGGCTTAACAACATGCTCCTAAATAATCAATGGATCAATGAACAAATCAAAATGGAGATCCAGCAATATATGGAAACAAATGACAACAACAACACTAAGCACCAACTTCTGTGGGACGCAGCAAAAGCAGTCTTAAGAGGAAAGTATATAGCAATCAAAGCATATTTTAAGAAGGAAGAGCAATCCCAAATGAATGGTCTAATGTCACAATTATCGAAATTGGAAAAAGAAGAATAAATGAAGCCTAAGGTCAGCAGAAGGAGGGACATAATAAAGATCAGAAAAGAAACAAATAAAATTGAGAAGAATAAAACAATAGCAAAAATCAATGAAACCAAGAGCTGGTTCTTCGAGAAATAAACAAAATAGATAAGCCTCTAGCCAGACTTATTAAGAAGAAAAGAGAGTCAACACAAATCAACAGTATCAGAAACGAGAAAGGAAAAATCACGACGGACCCCACAGAAATACAAAGAATTATTAGAGAATACTATGAAAACCTATATGCTAACAAGCTGGGAAACCTAGGAGAAATGGACAACTTCCTAGAAAAATACAACCTTCCAAGATTGACCCAGAAAGAAACAGAAAATCTAAACAGACCAATTAACAGCAACGAAATTGAAGCAGTAATCAAAAAACTACCAAAGAACAAAACCCCCGGGCCAGATGGATTAACTCGGAATTTTATCAGACACACAGAGAAAACATAATACCCATTCTCCTTAAAGTTTTCCAAAAAATAGAAGAGGAGGGGATACTCCCAAACTCATTCTATGAAGCTAACATCACCCTAATACCAAAACCAGGGAAAGACCCCACCAAAAAAGAAAACTACAGACCAATATCCCTGATGAATGTAGATGCAAAAATACTCAACAAAATATTAGCAAACCGAATTCAAAAATACATCAAAAGGATCGTACACTATGACCAAGTGGGATTCATCCCAGGGATGCAAGGATGGTACAACATTCGAAAGTCCATCACCATCATCCACCACATCAACAAAAAGAAAGACAAAAACCACATGATCATCTCCATAGATGCTGAAAAGCATTTGACAAAGTTCAACATCCATTCATGATAAAAACTCTCAACAAAATGGGAATAGAGGGCAAGTACTTCAACATAATAAAGGCCATTTATGATAAACCCACAGCCAACATTATATTGAACAGCGAGAAGCTGAAAGCTTTTCCTCTGAGATCGGGAACTAGACAGGGATGCCCACTCTCCCCACTGTTATTTAATATAGTACTGGAGTTCCTAGCCACGGCAATCAGACAAAACAAAAAAATACAAGGAATTCAGATTGTTAAAGAAGAAGTTAAGCTGTCACTATTTGCAGATGACATGATAGTGTACATAAAAAACCCTAAAGACTGCACCCCAAAACTACTAGAACTGATATCGGAATACAGCTAAGTTGCAGGATACAAAATCAATAGACAGAAATCTGTGGCTTTCCTATACACTAACAATGAACCAAAAGAAAGAGAAATCAGGAAAACAACTCCATTCACAATTGCATCAAAAAAAATAAAATACCTAGGAATAAACCTAACCAAAGAAGTGAAAGACTTATACTCTGAAAACTACAAGTCACTCTTAAGAGAAATTAAAGGGGACACTAACAGATGGAAACTCATCCCATGCTCATGGCTAGGAAGAATTAATATAATCAAAATGGCCATCCTGCCCAAAGCAATATACAGATTTGATGCAATCCCTATGAAACTACCAGCCACATTCTTCAATGAACTGGAACAAATAATTCAAAAATTCATATGGAAACACCAAAGACCCCGAATAGCCAAAGCAATCCTGAGAAAGAAGAATAAAATAGGGGGGATCTCACTCCCCAACTTCAAGCTCTACTATAAAGCCATAGTAATCAAGAAAATTTGGTAATGGCACAAGAACAGAGCCACAGACCAATGGAACAGACTAGAGAATCCAGACATTAACCCAGACATATATGGTCAATTAATATTTGATAAAGGAGCCATGGACATACAATGGCAAAATGACAGTCTCTTCAACAGATGGTGCTGGCAAAACTGGACAGCTACATGTAGGAGAATGAAACTGGACCATTGTCTAACCCCAAATACAAAAGTGAACTCAAAATGGATCAAAGACCTGAATGTAAGTCATGAAACCATTAAACTCTTGGGAAAAAACATAGGCAAAAACCTCTTAGACATAAACATGAGTGACCTCTTCTTGAACATATCTCCCCGGATAAGGAAAACAACAGCAAAAATGAACAAGTGGGACTATATTAAGCTGAAAAGCTTCTGTACAGCAAAAGACACCATCAATAGAACAAAAAGAAACCCTACAGTATGGGAGAATATATTTGAAAATGACAGATCCGATAAAGGCTTGACGTCCAGAATATATAAAGAGCTCACACGCTTCAACAAACAAAAAACAAATAACCCAATAAAAAATGGGCAGAGGAACTGAACAGACAGTTCTCCAAAAAAGAAATTCAGATGGCCAACAGACACATGAAAAGATGCTCCACATCGCTAATTATCAGAGAAATGCAAATTAAAACTACAATGAGGTATCACCTCACACCAGTAAGGATGGCTGCCATCCAAAAGACAAACAACAACAAATGTTGGCGAGGCTGTGGAGAAAGGGGAACCCTCCTACACTGCTGGTGGGAATGTAAATTAGTTCAACCATTGTGGAAAGCAGTATGGAGGTACATCAAAATGCTCAAAACAGACTTACCATTTGACCCAGGAATTGCACTCCTAGGAATTTACCCTAAGGACGCAGCAATCAAGTTTGAGAAAGACAGATGCACCCCTATGTTTATCGCAGCACTATTTACAATAGCCAAGAATTGGAAGCAACCTAAATGTCCATCGATAGATGAATGGATAAAGAAGATGTGGAACATATACACAATGCAATACTACTCAGCCATAAGAAAAGGGAAAATCCTACCATTTGCAGCAACATGGATGGAGCTGGAGGGTATTATGCTCAGTGAAATAAGCCAAGCGGAGAAAGAGAAATACCAAATGATTTCACTCATCTGTGGAGTATAAGAACAAAGGAAAAACTGAAGGAACAAAACAGCAGCAGAATCACAGAACTAAGAATGGACTAACAGGTACCAAAGGGAAAGGGACTGGGGAGAATGGGTGGTTAGGGAGGGATAAGGGGTGGGGAGAAGAACGGGGTATTATGATTAGCAAGCATGGGGGGGTGGGAGAAAGGGGAGGGCTGTACAACACAGAGAAGACAAGTAGTGAATATACAACATTTTGCTATGCTGATGTACAGTGACTGTAAAGGGGTTTATAGGGGTGACCTGGTATAGGGGAGAGCTTAGTAAACATAATATTCATCATGTAAGTGTAGATTAATGATAACAAAAAAAAAAAAGCAGTTCCTGTGTGGTGACCTCCAATGAGTTCTACACAATGGTATAAAGGGCATATAAAAGTGTAGGCAAAGGGTCTGTTTGTGTTTATACAGAGGATCAAAGCCTAATTTGGCTACCCTGAAAATGAACTAAGATACGATATGAAGAAGAACTTCCAACATCAACACTCTCTGGAAGACTCATTCCAGAAGATGATCATCAAAAAACCCCAACAAAGATCCACGCACTGCTACAGCTGTAGATGCACCCATCCCACCAGTTCCTGGACTTGCCATGGGAATGAGGAAGGAGATATCTAAGCTGGCCTGTGCATACAGTAAAACAACAAATTTGACTGGATCTATACTGTTGGAACTCAACCAAGAATTAGGAGAAGTGCAAATTGTAGTGCTCCAAAATCTTACAACTTCAGACTATTTACTGTTAAAAGAACATATGGGATGTGAACAGTCCCCAGGAATGGGTTGTTTTAATTTGCCTGATTTCTCTCAGACTGTTCAAGTTCAGTTGGACAATATCCACCATATCATAGATAAGTTTTCACAAATGCCTAAGGTGCCTAACTGGTTTTCTTGTTTTCACTGGAGATGGCTGGTAATTACAGGTATGCTTTGGTTATGTAACTATACTCCTATTATGTTAATGTGTGTGAGCAATTTAATTAGTAGTTTAAAACCTATACATGCTGAAGTTACTCTACAAGAAGATATGTCAAAGAAATAATCAATCTTCCCAAGTTTTCTTCCGCCTGCTACTTCTATAGCTTTTCTTCTTCCTTCCTTAAATAGAATTCTTCTTACAAACCTTAAATAGAATTCATGCCTCATATCGAATTTGCCGAGTATCATAATTCTTCCAAGTGGTAAAGATACCTCAAGACAAATGCTGGGCATAGAAGCCACAGGGCATAAATCTGCAAAGAAGTAAAAAGCTAACCTTTTCAAACAATAAGGCTTCTCTCTCACTAACCAACTTTACATTTCCCTGTATGGCCCCGGAAGATGGCTGGTTAGCCAGAGACGGGTAAGATTCCTCAAAGGAGGAACAACCTAAGACGGGCACAGTCGCAGGGGGGCCATCAGGTGAGAAATTGGGGATCAAGGGAGGTGAGGCTTAGAACCTCACCCCCCCTTTTCTGAGAGAAATCTTGTGCATATGTGGATGTTTTATTGCCTTTGTCTAGCTTGGATTAACACATAGTCTACAGGCACTCACCTGATCATCTACATTTGCTCTCTTACAACACTAAACTATGTTTTCTTCCTTTACCTTGTATCTACCTACCACTTCAGCATTTTATTAAAAATAATAATAATAAAGAGAGAAATGTGGTATCCACATATATATCAAGTATAAAAATCAAATGAGTATTCATATTTGAACTGACTGTTTATAGTTCATAATGCATGAGCAAAACCGAAGGTTTCTGTGATGACTGCCCTTGTACTGATCACCATGTAACTTATTCACTATGTAAGAAATTGTTCTCCATGTAAGAACTTGTTCATTATGCTTCAGAAGATTGGAGACTCACAAAAATTAGGCTTGGGGTGGATTAATGATTGTGCATTGAGCACTGACTCCCCTATACAGAATTTTATTGTTGTTAACAACCATTTGATCAATAAATATGAGAGATGCCCTCACAAAAAAAAAAAAAAGTACACACTTCCAATTGTAAAATAAATAAGTAACCGGGATGTAATGTATAGCATAAGGAATATAGTCAAAATATTGTAACAACTTGGTATGGTGATAGCTGGTACCTAGAATTATCATGTATATAAATTATGAATCACTGTGAAAAAAAAAAGAGAAACACAAATTACCAATTTACCGAATAAAAAGAGAACATTGTTTCAGATCTTGTAGAGATAATTTGAGTATTTTTGATACACATAATGGAATCCCTATTTCTACACAGAAAACCCTGGCAACAGATGGCTTCACCTAAGAATTCTCCCAGACATTGAAGGGAGAAATATTCCAAACTTGCATAAAACTTTTCTGCAGGAGGAAGAGAACAGATGGGAACACATCATAAGTCTTCTTATGAGGTCAGCATAATATTGATTCTGAAACCTGATAAGGACATTCATTATAAGATAGGAAAATTATAGACTGTTCACTCTCATAACCACAGGTGTAAAAGTCCTTTATTAAATATTAGTAAATCAAATCGAACAATATATAAAAAGTATATTACATTATGACTAAGTGAACTATTATGAGTATGCAAACTTGGTTTCTCCTTATAAAATCAATCAACACAAAGTTTAACAGAAAAAGCAGAAAAATTTTATGATCACCTTGATAGTTGCAGAAAGGCATTTGTCAAAATTCAATGTCCGTTAATGACAAAATACCTAGTAAGTTAGAGACAGATGAGAATCATCTGATAACAAATCTAACCACTCATCACTTACCCCACCAGATACACTCACAGCCAAATACTGGAAACCTTACTCCTGTAATTAGGAACAAGACAGGGATGCCTGCTACACCACTCTTATTCAACATTATACTGGAAGCAGTACAAAGAAGCAAGAAAAATAAGTAAAAAGTGTTAGAATACAAAAAAAACTTTTATTATTTGCAGATAATGTGGCCTTGTTTACCTGAAAGATCAAGAGAATTTAGAGAAAAACTATTGGCACTAGTTAGGTCTTTGAAGATAAGGTTGATGTACAAAAATCAGAAGTGTCTTTTTACACTTCAACAAAAAAATACAAAATAAAAATTTAAAAATATACATTAATGTAGAAAATATCAAACACATAGGAATGAATCTAAGAAAAGATTGTGTAGGACTTCTACATGAAAACCAAAAATTTACTGAAGAAATTAAAGACTAAATGAATGAAAAACTACACCATGTATTATTGAGTCAGTATCGTCAAGATGTCAATTTTCTCCAAATTAATACATATATTCATTGGAATCCCAATCAAAATCATAAGTCTTTTTGATTGGGGGGGCACACTGACAGCTGATTCTAAAAATCATACAGAAATGCAAAGAATCTGTCATTCAATAATCTTCAAGATAAAAAATAAAGTTGGAGAACTTACACCAATTATCACAAAAGATACTATACATCTATTAGTGATTTCAAAAAGCAACAAACTGAACAGTAGAATGGAACACAGTCTAAAATCTTAGTCACATGTATTTAGGACAAATGTTCATTGGAAAAAGCAGTGGCCTTTCCAAGAAAAGATGCTGGGTGAATAGGATATCTATGGGCAAATAATACTGGGACAAGACCGCTTGTTTCACCAAACACATGTAAATTCCAGATGGACTTCAGAGCTAACTGTGACACATAGAACAATAAAGCTATTTGAGGTGAACATCATAATACATATTTGAGAACTTGGGTTAAAGAAAGTTATGGATAATTTTTTCTAAAGAAAGGGCACAAACACCACTGATCATAAAAAAAAGATAGTGGGAAATTAATCTGCATTAAAATTTGAGGCAACTTTCACGGTAGAAGTAAATATTTGCAACACATATATTCAACAAAAGTCTTGTATTCAAAATACGTATTTTTTAAATCCTACGGATTAATAACAAATGACCTACATTTGTATTACAAGTATCAAATCCTGGCACTTAGAAATCTACTTGGCTTGTAAATTGATTCTTTTAATTGGGCCTCAGTTGCAAAGAATTGCATAATTCTTGTCTCGTAACACATTCTCATCATTGATTAACATATGACTTTCCTTTATTCAGTTAACTCTTTAATTATTTAAAATGGAATATAGCCATGAACTAATCACCCTTTAAAAAGACAAGAACTTTGCATTTAACCTGCATCTAGCCATATTTTTTCCCTTTCTCTATCTCCCTGCTTCCTTCAATTCAAGTCAACCACCATCCTGAATAGCATGTCCTTTTTGCCTAATTTCCTGTTATTTTTTTACATCAATATGTATTCCCAAAAAATGCATGTAGTTTTTTGTTTTAATTACTTTTTACCTTATGAGAATGCCATAAATATTTCTAGATGTCACTTTTATCACTAAATGCTATATTCTTAAGATTCATACAAAGTTTTGTTGTCGCTGTTGATTTTGACTGCTGTGTAATATCCACCTCTGAATATACCACCATTTCTTCATCTCCTTTTCTACTTATAGACCATGGGCTGGTGCCAGGTGCTGTTTTAAACATTCTTGCATGTGTCTCCTATGTCAGCTATACAAGAATTCCTCTTGGATATATGCTTATATGTTTAATTGCTGGACCATAGTATATACGAATTGTCAGCTATCTGTTCATTTTTCATCTCACCATTGTCTGTTTTTAACAGGGTTTTTCCAAGTTACCATATTTTATCAATCCTAATATATACTTTTTTTATCACATCTTAAATTCTTTAAAATAGGAATATTCTTACCATCAATGATGTATCATGGTTTAAATAATAGTGTTTTTTTCTTTCTAAATGATACAGAAAGTAACAACTTGCCTTAAAATCAACAATGTCTTAGATTTGATAAGTATGATAATTTTCACAAAGACAACTCTTTTCACATGTGTATTTCATCACCCCCATACTTTCTTGGTTTACAAAATGTTGAATTCTATAATTAAAATAACAAGTACCACTGGCACAAGTAAGTGTGGGTGAGAAGACTCTTGGGAGCACACACAGAGTTGGTGGCAGTGTGGCCAGGCAATGCTTGTCTCTGGCGTGAGCTCCAGCCAGGATACACTTTGGAAAGAAGGGAGTTGGCATCCACCCGAGAGTCAGTTAAATGGAGAATGATGGAGAGAGCTTCCAGCTTAACTCTTCCTTGTGGCTTTCCTCAGTGCAAAGCTGTGAACCTCCCTTTTCGCAAGTTGGTTGAGAAATTACGGGGCCCCGCAGCTCAGCGCAAGGAGCTCTCCACGTGAAGGAACTTCTGGCCCTTGCTGGCCTGTTCAGTGAGCTCGGGCCATTGACCAGTCCTCTCCCCAGCAAACCACGTTCACCTCCCATTCTGTTCCTGCAAAAACCAAGAAGAGTAAGAAGATAACATCAAGGAAAGGGATACTAATGGATCTTCAGCAAAACCTTACTTTTCCTCTTTGAAAACAAGACATTTAGAGGGGGTTTCATTATTTGCATTAACTTCCTGTTCTCAGATATCATGGTCTTCAAAGATCTGAGGAAATTGGAGTAAGCAGAACGAACTGAAGGGCTTTTCCCATGGCTACCAGTTCCCTGTATCTGTCTTTCTGGGATGAGCCTTTCAAGCCTTTGTAGTTCCTCAATTAGAAAGGCAACCTTGTGCTCAAGAATGAACAACGCTGTTCCTATCCTGGTTCCACCAGTTACACTCTGGGGCTGGGTTTCCTCGCTTTGTGCCAACGCCCTCGAATTGTTGCATGGATTAATGGTGATCATTCTGACAGGGTGTTTTGCATGGTGCCTGCACACAATAAGCACCTAATCATTATCTCGAGTCACTGTCTAAAGACAGCAGTGAGGCCGGGGCATTAGCTGTCCTACTCCAAAAAAGAAATTTGTTGTCACAGTGATTAGGAGCAAGACAAGAGAGTCTGGTACACTGCCAGCACTTTCCTGCAGTTTTCAATTTCTCTTTTCTAGGAATAGAAGCACAAAGAAGAGGGAAAGAATGACTTGACAGATGACCTTCCCTCCTCCAGTTTTGTTTTATTATTTTCCTTGAGGCACCATGTCAAAAAAATTGGGAAAATTATTTTATAAAACTTCTTAGCTCAGAAAATTAAAACCAGATTTCTCTGCCTGTGGCCTCTGACTTCTCTGAGCAGATGTCTTTGGCAGAGCTCCCTGCCTCCACACCAGGATCAGTGTGCCTCCTCCTCCCACTGACCACGTGATGCACCAGCCCCGCAGAGGACCCGGAAAGAGCAGAGAGGCTGGAGAGAATGTGTAGACACGGATTCATGCACCCTGGAACAGAATATCAGTCACACTGGCCCTTTTCAGATATGTGTTCTGCAAATTAAGATGTATTTGCTTTGTAGTTTAAAAACACGCATGTATTTCATGCATATTATTCAACCCTTACAATGATGATGTAAGGGGCTGTTATTATAATGCCTTGCTTAACAAATGAGGGAACTGAGGCTTAGAAAAGTTGAATGATTTGTCCAAAAAAATGGAGCAATCAAGGTGCAGAGCCAGGACTTAAAACAACTAGTCTTCCAAGAGCTTGGGATTTATGTTAGAAGGGGTTTCAGGTATGTCTCTCCAGTTCCAACTCCCCACCACTCTTTCTTAAAACTGCCAAAAAAAAATGTGGTTATCCTATATGAAACTGTGGAAGAAGGAAGGAAGGAATTAAGAATGGAAGGGAGGATGGGAGGCACAATAAGAGACGAAGGAAAAGAGAAGAAAAGAAAAAGAGTAGCACCGTGGCGTCCAGTGTCTCCACTAAAGAAACGTCAGTATATTCCCCCAGGCTTTAATGCAGGATCAGCTCCTTCCCATAAATTATCTGGAAGAGACAGCACAGCTTTGCATCACACCACACCCAGAAAGGTCTCACTGAAATCCTCTTCAGGTATCTCTTCCTCTCCCTCAAGATTTACATTCAGACACCTGCTAACCAAGGCCCCTGCGTCCTTCTGTGAGCCTGGTGATGTGACTACCCCTGCCCTGACCCTGTCTGCCACACCGTGAGCTCAGCCACCCCGGCCTCCTCAGAAGCCTGGGCTTCCCACCCCTGAGTCTCGGGCCAGGAATCGGAGTGAACAAATTCCTCCATTATCTTACGTGTAAAGCCCATTGCTCCCCTAAAAACAGAGAATAAATAGGAGAGAGGAGAGTGCCTTGTATCTAGGAAAATGCAAGGGGGATCCCTCCACCACCAACTTCTGTATCTTGTATTTATTCTGAAAGTGAATTGAAGTGGATCACATTTGGCAGATGCATTTGAATTTTGAAGAACATGGTGCTGGATACGTGGGCCTGCTCAGCACCCTGAAATGGGGAGCACAGGGATGACAGGAGTTTGGGGGGCAAGGGGGACCATAGCAGTTGAGAAGCTTAGTAACACCCAGAGTTCTGGTGCCAAGTCAAGGGTCTGCCCCATGGCACCACGGCTGCCTCTCACATTAGCTGGGTGACTCTAACATCTCAATCTTGGATGACATGAAATTCCCTAGGAGGTAAGCCACATGCTGTGAGTTCTTAACATTTTGATAGTTTGGCTGTTGTGCAGGTTTGTATTAAATCCAGACCTACACAAGCACATGTACACAGAGATCTGAAGAGGACTTTTCTGAGCATCAAAAGCTATTAGGCCTGGTGCCTCCTGCCCCTCAGTGTCCTGAGGGGAGGGAGGAGGGGAGAGGACTAGACCCTCCCCGGCTCATGGAAGGTGGTAGCTCAGTGCTGGGGATCATTAATGAAAAAATAATGTGTTCACATATGTTAATTGGCCAGAAGTGACTCCTCTTTTGTGAAGAGCTTGTTCTAGCTTTCACACATTTAAAAAATGTGGTTGCTTTTACTTTCCTTACAGAGTTGATGAGTTACATATTATCTATGTATTATCTATGTTGACTCCAGGTTAGTTATATATGTTAAAAATATTGTCTCTGTTTATGAAATTATTTTCCTTAGGGTGTCTTTTGATGAACAAAAGCTTATAATTTTAATATACTCAAATTTTCATCATTTCTTACATAGATAGTATGTTTTGTGGTTTTTAAAATTTTCTTCTCCAGTGTCTAAGAGTTATTCAACTATATTCTACTATACTTTCCTGTGTTTCTCTTTTAGACATGTGAATCATCATTCAGTCTAGAATACATCTTGTGTGTGATGTGAGGTCATAACACAACTCTGTCTGCATGGATAACCATTTTAATATTCCTGTCTTTCGTGCATTGATCTGCCTTACTAATCTCTCACAAACTAGCATCCTTTCTACGCACACATCTTTTTCTGAGGTCTTTATTTTTATTTTGATAATATAGCTATTTTTTCCTCTTTAAAATATGTCTAATGATTACTTACTACTTAAAGTCCATTTTTCTGTACCAGCTTTCTTTCGGTTAGAATTTTCCTGCTGTATCTTTTACATCCTTCATGTGAAGTCCAGAAAATGAATGTCTAATATTAAAAGCAACAATTGCCTTAGGCACTGCCGAAGATAGACAATATAGACCACTGGCTACAAAAATATGGCAAAAGAAATAGAATAGCAAAAGAGGAACAGTGAATTCACACAGATACTAGAAGCTGCATGTGACCATTTCTAATCATAGAGGTGGAGACACGAGTGCAAAGTGGAGCTTCCCAGAGCCACGGCGGCCTCACCGCTGCGAACCCTCGGGCAGGAAGCGGGCGTCCACACTCCCTGGTTCGGCTGCCGCCTCTGCTTTGCACTGTTTGCGTGATTTCCTTCTTATATAGTTTTACTGCATCGCTGTGTGTTCCTTAAAAGTGTATTTTGTATTTCAGTTTTTTCAACTTTATAAAAATGTTATGCTGTATATAATCCCCTGGGCTTATTTTCCTATTTAATTGTCCACAGCTAAGGTTCATTCTTATTATAACATGCCTCTTGTTTGTTCACACATCTTTGTATGAGCACACTACAGTTTTTTCATGTACTCTCTTGTTGATAAGGATTGGGATTGTTTTTAGAATTTCTGGGAATAGTACTGCTCTGACCTTCTCATGTGAACATTTTGTTGAAAGATACATAAACAAGTGAAATTGTGGGTTATAAAATAGATGAATATTTAACTTTATTGGTTAATAAGGAATTATTTTCCAAAGTAGTTTCACCAACATACATGCCACCATGATTCTACAGATACATGGCTAATAGATGACAGATAGATAGGTAGATAGATAGATAGATGATAGATAGATAGATAGATAATAGATAGATAGATAGATAGATAGATAGATAGATAGATAGATAGATAGATAATTAGATATAGGAAAATAGATAATAGAGATTATAGGATAAGATAGATCATATTTGCAAGCACTCTAAATATTGTTAACAAGGTAAAAACCAAGTTCTAAAGCCCACAGAGTAAGGAGCACACAGCCTTGCCAAGGGTCATAATTAAACTTGCCACATGGGAAATTTTGGCCTTTCATTTTCCAGAGAAAGACTGGACAGTCTAAAGTTGGAACTATTTCTTTTATGTGGTAGGACATTCAGATCAACCACTTAATGTCTTTATAAAAAGTCAAGTTTAGTGAGTTACAGTTTATACACAGTAAAAACCACTCATTTTATGTAGACAGCTTTATGAGTTTTGACAAGTATCTACAGTTATGTAGCCACTACCACAAAGTATAGAACAGTCCATCATTCCAAAAAGTTCCCTCCCGTCTCTTTATAATCAATCCACACCCCACCCACCTGTAGCCCCGGCAACCATTACTAGTTTTAGTCCTTATAGTTTTGACTTTTCCTGAAAGGCGCACAAATGAAATCAGGCGTCAAGTAGCATGCATCTGGCTTCTGGTTAGCACCATGCTTTGGGGCTCATCCACATTACTGCATGTGTCTCATTTCCTTTTATTGCTGAGAAGTATTCTGGGGTCAATGTCCAACAGTCCATGTTCTTATTCAGCAGTAGGACATTAGGGCTGTTTACAGATGTTGGTGATTGTGAGTTAAATTGCCATGAATGTTTGCCTAAAGTGTTTGAGTGGGATTTGTCTTCATTTGTCTTATGTAAATAATAAAGAATGGGATTCCTGGATTGTATGGTAAGTACATGTTTAACTTTATGAGAAACTTCCAGACTTTTCTAATGTAATTTTATGATTTTGTACACCTCCCACAATATGTGAAAGTTCCAGTTGCTATCTCTGTCCACATTTGGTATTGTCAGTTTTTTTAATTTTATCTTTTCAAGTAGGTATGTCTTCCTACTATATATTAGGTATCTCATTATGGTTGTATATTGAATTTTCCTAAGGTCTCATGATGTTAAGCATTTCAGGAAATGCTTATTTGCCATCTGTGTCTCTTCTTTGGTGCAGTGTCTGTATAAATTTTTTTCTCACTTTTAAATTGAGTTGCTTGGCTTCTTACTGAGTTTTAAGAGTTCTTTAAGAGTATAATCTGGTGGTAAATCCTTTCTCATAGGTGTGTTTTACAAATATTTTCTCTTGGTCTGTGGCTTATCTTTTCATTTTCTTAACAATGTCTTTTAAACAGCGAAGTTAGAAGACACACTATTAAATTTCCAGACTTGCTGCAGTGCTACAGGAATCTAGCCAATGCAGAATTAGTATAAGAAGAACAAATGGATCAACTGAACAGAATAGAGGGTCAACTGATTTTTCAACAAATAAATGCAAGGTAATTAATTGAGAAATGATAGTATTTCAATAAATGATGCTAAAGCAAATGGACAACCTTATGAAACAAAAAAAACACACAAAATAAAACCTTTAATTCTTCCTTTGGACCACATGCAGAAATCAATTAGAAATGGATCATAAATCTAAAGATAAAAATTGAAACTGCAAAATTCTAGAAATAAAACATAGTAGAAAAATCTCTGGGTTAGCAAAGATTTTCTCTTCAAGCACAAAGGTACAAACCATAAAATAAAAATATATTAAATGAGGCTTCATTAAAATTAAAAGTTTCCACTCAATGACTTTTCACCTTCAAAGGATCATATGAAATAGATAGGATACATATTATTATCTTCATTTTACAAATGAAGAAACTGAAACACAGAGAGCTTTAGGCCATAAAGCTGGGAACTGGTAAGGGAAATGGTCAAATATGGGTGTTGGTTTCCAAGTGCAGGATTTTGCCTCCCCATAAACACAGAAGTTAGTCTAATGCATTCTAAATGCAGCAAAGCAGCTTGTTTTAGCTGTGCCGCAACTCTTCAAGGATGACTGAAAACTGGAAGAATGTGTATCCCTATTGAACCCTTATCTCTTGCATATATATAGACAGAGATCTATGAATCCAATTAACCCTACAGATATTTGGCATGACCAGGATGAGATCAGCCCAAAATAGACTTTCTCCCACCGGTCTCCAAACTGCTCTGGTAGAAACAGCAATTATCAACTAATCTGTGACTTCTGAGGAATATAAAAGCTGATATTAGCAAGGGCTTGGCATTACCAACTTTGCCACAGGGCTTTGGTGACAACACTGAAAAGAACACAGCCTCTGTAATTCACCCACATCATATGCAAGATTACCTGTTACCTGTGACCTGGATTCCCTATGAGTTCCTCTCTTAAGACCCTGCTGGCTGGTGTTCTGCTTGATTCTGCAAGCAGTTATCTGACAAAATTCCATAGTCAGTTATCTGACAAAATTCCACCAATGAAGATAGCCCTAAAATGGACTAGAAACCATTCAAAGCTCAAAATGCAAGCTTATATCAAATTGTGTCAAATTGTCCACTGAAAACGGAGCTGGGACTAGGGGAACTGAAGCCAGTATGGAGCTCTTAGGGAGTTGAGAACAAGGGTAGAAATCCACACTAGAAATAAGCCATCATTGGCAAGAAGATTGGATCACTTCCATGTATTCTTTCCTTTTTTTTTTATAGATTTATTTTTTTTGAGGTGGAATGCTCAGTGTAGACTTAGAGTCAAACAGTGGATGCCTGACAGAAAAAAGAAAACCCAAACCAAACCAAAAAACAACTTACCTCTCTCCAATGCAAGTACACATCAAACAATAACCCTTCTTACCATTACAAGCCAGAATTCCTGTTTAAGTTCTATGATCAAAAAAACAAAAACAAAACAAAAGAATTACCATACACAGTCTACCAACAGATAGATTCCTAAATTTGGTTATCATATTAAAGTGACATTACGTAAAACAAACCATTTCAATTCCAAATTCTATTTGGTACTGGGTCCAGCACAAAAAGTATCTCCTCTATTGCAAAAACCAAACTGATTTAGTCTAACAAGAACACCTTCTCTCAGCCTGGTTTGATCTGCATCAGGTGCCAGCCGCTGGGTCATTTGCTTAGAGGAGGGGAGCAGGGTCACATTCACTGGACAAGGTCAGTGTGCCGTGATGCCACTCAGACAAGGAGGACCTTCTGAGCAGTCAGTTTGTTAGGTATCTACAGTATCTCACTGTCCACCTTCCACCCACCTGCCCACCTCTGCCATGCTCCCACCGTTGCAGGCTGCACATGGTGCATGCTTCCAGAGAGTACAGTAGGAAGCCATTCCTGAGGTCTGGCAACCACATAGCTTACAGCCATGAGTCTCACTTCTTTGTCCTTCCCCCTAATCTGTATCTTAGGCTTCTATTACTCGACACATCCTGTGAGTCCTGGTTACAGCCTGTCCTTTTGCACCATCAGCCCTTTGAATATACTTTTACCTTGAATGAATCTTCCTGGGAAATGACGATTCATCTTTTTAGAGATAGCTTAACCATCACCTTCTCTAAAAAGACTTGCCAAATTCTCTCCATCATGCCCTCCTCTACAACTGAATCACACTCCCTTCGGGCATCCAGAAAGGCATGTTTACTTCTTTTGTGGGGCTGTATTACACAGTGTCACAATAGTTGGGATTTTGCTCTGTTCGTCTATGCCTTTCTAAATCCTCAGAAATCAGTAGGCAAGAGTGAATGCTTTGTGAAAGAATGAAGAATCAAATCAACCAATCAATCAATAACTTAATTTAGGCTCAACACCAAGGTTTACACGCTTCTTGTTTATACCCCAATCCTAAGTGGAATTTGTGTTACTTTCTAAATTGGTTGTTTTTTTCTTTCTAATTGATACTTCAAAGCTTTGTAATACAGTGTAGCTACATTTTGGAAGTATTTGACTAGGGATAAAAAATGAAATCAGAAATCTTTTTTAAAAAAAGAGGTTATTTTAATAGACCAAACTTTATTATAGAGTATGCTACATCCCAGGCACTAAGCATATTACTTGTATTAAATTATTTAATCCCTCCAAGGGCCTCATGATGTGGGTGCTATTATTATCCCAGCTTTACAGAAGAGGAAGCTGAAGCTACAGATTGGTTAAGTAATCCACTAGGAAGTGGTGGTAACACAATTAGAATCATACATTCCTACTCCCAGGGCTCTGCCCTTACCCAAGAGGGTTGTCTGCCTGTGTCAGAGATATTAGAAGCCTCAGGTAATACAGTGTATATATTTAAGCATTGCATTTAGCTCATATTTCTTAGGTTCCCCATGGAAAAAAGTCAAACATACAGCAGAAGGATCAGAGCTGGAGTCATGGACATGCAACTTGTGAAATTTGATAGGGCTTTGAGCTCCGGAATGGTCATGCTCTACTGTCACCAACTTAAAATTCTTAACAATTTTTGAACAAGAGATCTTGCAATTAATTTTGTATTGGACCCTGCAAATTATGTGTCTTAGAAAAGATATGCAATTTTCAAGGAAGCATCATGAAGTAGATGGTTATTTATTTTATGATTTGTGAGTAACGATGACCATATTTTTATCCCTCGGGGAATGAAAAACAAAACAAAACAAGAACTTTGATCTGACCACATTAGATAACCAAGTAATGATACTGGATAAGGTAATCAGGATGATTCTGTTTCAAATGAAAACATCCCAAGGGACTAGTTTCCTAAAGATACTTTTTCCCCTGAAGATGTTTCCTTCTCTGACCATGCTGGCGGAGGGGAGAGGGACCGGTACATGTCAGAAGAACACAAGATGAGCAGCACGGGGTTAATGTGGGAAAGCAGGAGAGACAGGGCAAAACAGAAAGACCAGACAGAGCAGCGAGAGGAGGCTGGAAGCTGTTTAAGGAGTTTAGGTGGTGGCTTGTACGAACCAGGGAATGGTGGCTCTGAGGCTTTCTGCTGAGTCACACAGGTCAACCAGAAAGTAGTGTGAGGGAAGTTGTTGAGCAGGGAGCCTGCGTGTGAAGAGACAAGGGTTGGGTTGATGGAGTCCTATAAAGGGATGTTTGGGAAGATAAGGACTGAGATGTCTGAAGATGCCTAATGAAAGTCACCTGCATCTGAGGACTGATAGGCTAGGAGAAAGCAGAGGGGTGGGGTAACTCTGAGACTTTGGGCCAAAGCAATGAAAATGTGACACTACCTTGAAAAAGCAATGGAGTATTTCTACCATAGTCAGCCTTGCAACGTTAACGTTTGGTTCTGTCTCTTCTGTGCGGCTCCCACCTGCCAGCTGAGTATGCCCGTAGCCATCACTCATAGTTCACAGTGTGGTGGCCTTGCTAATCAGGCTGTGAGCAAGAGACCCCAACAAACAGGCTCGGACAGGATGGTGTGGACCATCTGGACAAATCAAAACTGTGTGGGAGACTCTTCCATATTGTGGAAATTCTGCCTATTTCACTGAACAATGGTCATTTCCTACTGAATGAGAAACACTTCAAATGCATCCAGCCTGACAGAGATATTTGAAAAGGCAAGACACAGGAAATGATTCAACTTTTCAAAATAGTTATTTTCAGAAGAGTTATTGACTCACTGCTCCTTCCTTTCCTGGAGGTGCTGTTTATACAAAGTCAGAGTAGAGATTTTTCTCCCATGGACTGATCATGTTGTGATGCTTTCTGTAGCAGTATTTTGGAACCTCAGATGTCCATCAGTAAGTCAATCATGATCATCATTTCATAGCATATATGCACCTGTTATCAGGACATTCTCTCTTGGCTCTGAAACTGGCCTCCTACTTCTGGCTCTGCGATGCTGAGGCTGACACTCACCTCCATTTCTCTTTGGCCAGCCACCTCCTGTTAGGCCCTACCAACTGGTGGACAAGGATGACCCCATGACTAGAAGAGAAGAAGGGACTTTCTTTTTCCTACTGGCTTCCTACCAGGGTCATCACAGACTCACTTTTGGTGAGCAGCAGAAATGTTTCAAATTAAGTTTTTAATGGACACATATGGCACATTCTACCTAGTGATTATAGAATAAACATTCTTCTCAGGCACACATGGTATATATATATATATATATAATTGACTAAGTATTAAGCTTTAAAGCAAGCCCCAACAAATTCTAAAGAATCTGTAACATGCAGAAAAACACTTCCCTCACCATGACGCAAGGCAACTAAAAACAGCCTCATACATTTTAGAATAATATTAACAATAAAGAAACCAGTCAAAAAAAGTCTTCTTATAACTACTTCAGGGATCAAAGAAGTCATGGAAATTTTAAGCATATTTAAAATTTAAACATATTTAAACTTTAATGAAAATGAAAATAAAACATATCTAAACACATAGTACTAGCTAAAATATTACATCAAAGGAGATTTAAATATTTTATTTATGGTATAAAGAAAAGATGTCTTTACATTATTGGGCTAAGTTAAAAGAAAAAGAAGTTAGCATAAAATCGACAGAATAAATCCAAAGGTGGCAGAAGAAAGGAAATAATAAAATAACGTCAAATACAAATGACAGAGAAACCAAATATGCAATAGAGATTATCAGTAAGGTCAATGCTGTTTTTTGGAAAGAAGCTAATGGAATAAGCAAACCTCTGGTGAGACTGATTAATAAGACATAAGTAAGAGAGAATGAAAAGGCACAAATGAAACCATGAAGGATAAAAAGTGGGACATTAGCGATCAAAAAGTTAAGATAATATTATGTACAACTTTATCTTTTTTTATGTAAAAGTTTAAACTTGCCATTGATAGTGCCCCTGATCACTTAGTCTACTTTACTTCACATATAATTTTTGAACACCTACTCTGTCCAAGGCACTGTTCTGTATTCTGGGGTTTAGTGGTAAACACATCAGATAGGCCCCTGTTCTTATGGACTCTACATGTCAATAGTGGGGGGAGATGAAGAAATAAGATTTTTTCAGACAGTGCTGGGACTGGAAGGAAAATGAAAGTGACAGCTCTGTGGGTGGCGGGCCCACTCACACTGTGTCTAGGAGCAAAAGGAAACCAGCCATGAAAATCTCTGGGAGAAGAATATTCTAGACCAGTGCTATCCAGTAGAACTTTCTGTGAAGATGGGAACATTCTATATCTATGCTGTCCACTCACATGCAGCTGTGGAGCATTGAAATGTGGCTGCTGGGATTGAAGAACTGAATACTTAGTTTAATTTTAACTTTAATTCTAATTAAAATAGTCATGTGTGTATGCCAATAAATACAAAACTCTTAATTAAAAATCAGACTCATAGAGAAAGAAACATGTTTACTAAGCTACTCATGAATAAAATAAAAAATTTAAGTGAAATCTTTACAAAAAAAATCTCACAAAGAAAACAAGAAAGAAGAAAACAAGATAGTAAATTTCAACTCAAGTCTTATATAAAATATTCAGGAAAAGTAGTTAAAGAGGAAATATGCTCAAATTCCTTCAAAGCCAGACAAGAGCCAAGTAAGGAGCAGAAATTTTACAAATCAATCTCCTTAGTGAATGAAGAAACAAAAGCCCTAAACAAAATGCTAGCAGACTTAATCCAGCATGACTATAAATGAGATAATGACCAAGGGGGTTTAATCCCTGGGAAACAAGTTCAGCGGATATTTATCGAATGGCACTGTGAGCTGAGCGCTCTTCTGGGCTCTGGGGAGTGAGCAGCAGTGAACAAGAGAGACCAAGGACCAGTGAACGGGGTGCATAGTTGGGATCCGCGTGATAAATGCTTCCACGAGAGTGGGGATGAACGCTGGCTAGAGAAGGCTTCGTCCAAGAAGGCCTCACTGAGAAAGTGACATTAGATCAAGTATCTCAACAGTGTGAGGAAGAAAGCCATGTGGATAATGGAGGAAAGTGTCTTCAGCAGAGGGATGGAGGCTTCTGGGGCAGGTGTGACCTATAGTGGTGTGACAAGTGCCAAGTGAGTGGAGGGGAGAAGCGGAGGGGAGGTGACAGGGGACCAGATCATATAGGGCCTTGCGGGCCACTGCGAAGAGTGTGTGCATTGGGGGAACCACTTCACAGTTGAAGTTAAATAGGCACACTTTGCAAATGGATCTTTAAAAATTGCTCCTGCCTCTGTGTTAAAAATGGTCTGAACACAAGCAGAGAGAAAAATTAGGAGATGAGTGCAGTTACCCAAGTGAGTGGTGATGGTGGTGTGGGAAGAGGGATTCATTGGTACAGAAGTGGGATGTGACTGCCTTCTGGGTGGGTATATGAGAAGTAGAATTGGCGGGAAGTGGTGATAGATCTGACCTAGACTATGAGGAGGAGTGGCTCAGGAAAGCTCCAAGGCTCATGACTTAAACACCTAGAAGGATGGAGCCAACATTTCCAGAAATGGGAGACAGCAGAGGAACAAGTGTGAAGGGAAGGGCAGGAGCTCAGTTTTGGAATTGCTGAGTTTCAAATGCTCACCGCACATCCAACGGGGTAGGGAAGATGTTAAAAAGACAGCTGAATAAATGGATCTGGAGTTGATGGCAGAAGTGTAGGCTGGAGGTTAATGTCTGCAAGGGATCAGTTCACAGAGGGCATCTTAAACTAGAACATAAGTATAATTTCTAACCCTAAAGCTGACCAAGAATGAACCAAATGGAAAAACCACAGACCACTCTCACTCATGAATATTGATGCAAAAATCCTAAATGAATAAAAGCAAACAATTTAATAGCACATTTAAAAATTATTATTGCAAAGAGGCATATATTGTAGAAATATCCACCATTGGAAAAACCATTTACATAATCTGTTCATACTAATAAAATTATGAAGAAAAAAGGCAAACCTATAAATATCCCCAGGATGCAGAAAAGGCATTTGACAAAATTTGATATCCATTCATTATAAAAATTAAATAAATGCTGAAATTCTAGCAAAAAATGCTAGAAGTTGCATGCATAAAGGTCTTCATTGCAGCATGATTTGTGAAAACAAAAACAAAAATTAAATATGTGCTAGCAGCTCATTAACTGAATAAGCTATGGTACATACAAAGAGCAAACTACACAATATTAACTTGAAAGAAAAAGAAAGTAGAGGAAAAAATGTAGTGTGCTACTATTTATCAAAGAAATTGGGGCATATGGATGTATGTGCATATTTTCCTAAATTGAAATTAGAGGAATAAAAAATAACAAAACTGTTAGGAGGGAGGAAACAAGGTTCAGAGACAGAGTTAAAATCTACCCTTTAAAAAATATGTCCCGTTTTATACATCTGACTTTGATGATGACAGGCAAATATTTTGCATAATTATAAAACAAAATTGTATTTGGCAAAAATCAATTCCTAAAAATGGAGGGCAAAATAAAGCAAAAGCTATGTATTTGGCTATGGGTTGATTTGGTTGCCTAACCACACATGGAGATTTTTTTTCAAATAACCTTGAAACACAATAATTTGTGTGTCTTTAGTGGGATAAACTCTAAGGAGAAAAAGACTTGAATGAAGATCTTAAACAGCTTTCAGGAAACATATTGTCTGTTAACTGCTATTTTTGGATTGGTGTCCATATATGGTGAGATAAAACAAATGAAGATTTCTGTCTTGAGAGGAAGGATATATTGATCTAAGATTCATAAAGTTTAGTGAAATCTTGTAGTCCTCAATCTGAACTGGAAATCCCTAAATCTGATCAATCCTGTATTTTCTCTTAAAAGAAAAAGAAATGTTTATTTCCCAATTATTTGCACCTAGAAATGATCACTGAGTTGTAAAGAGCACCACTATCAACTATATTGGTGCATAAAAATTCTAGGAGAAAAAAGACCCTTAATTCATCCCCTTTCAAGCATGCTATGGAATCAATGCATTATTTTAAAACTGATAAAGGAAAATAATCAAGCCTATCTAGCTTTTCTTATATGATTCCACCTCAGGATAATAAAGTTGTTGTTGGGAGAACAGTTCACTTTATAGAAGTATTCTACATAATAAGCAGAGAAGGAATGATAGAATTTCATTATGTGGTAACTTTTAATCAAATAACTGTTTCTAAAAAAATGCAAACCAGAAATTATGTGTCTCCTGATAGAAGTATTTATTACCACCTATGAGTGCTCTTGTCAAAAAAACCCTTAGATTTGTTCAGTCTTTTAAACTTAATTATCTAGAGAACACCTATATTTTAAGGGGATCACTGAAATGAAATTAGCAACATCTAGATTATTACAGGTTATAGGAATTTCTGTAGAAGATGACTCAGTTTCTTTGACTAATAAATTACAAGGAAAAAGAAAGAACAGATGAAAATATATTAACTAGTGTCAATGTATGAACTTTACTTGAATCTTGAAGGAACAAATGGCTAAAATAAAACAATTGAGGAAATTTGATCATTGATTATCTCATTGTATCAAAGAAGTATTGTTAATTTTATATATGATAATGGTATTGTAGTTGTATTTTAAAAGAGATGTTATCTTTCACAGATATGACTAAAATGTTCTTGGATTTCAGGATATGATGTTTGAAATTGATTTAAAATAGTCTAGAAGATGGGGAAGTGAGTCAGGATTAAGATGAAACAGGATTGGCCGTGAGTCTGTAATTGTTGATAATGGATGTTCACGACACTGTTTTGCATATTTTTGAAAATTTCTGCCCTAAAATGCTAAATAACAAATAAACTCATTTCAACTAGGGAAGCCAAAGAGATGAATCACAAACTTGCAAAGGTATATCTGATCGACTCTCACCACTCAGGTGGTGCCAGGTGGGGTCCTGCAGGCAAAGTAGCAGTGTGGAGTGCGGAGGTGGGGCAGAAAGCACCCCCGCTCACCAGGAGCTGATCTAGAGACCATGCAGAGCACACAGACCTGCTCTATGGCCCAGGGCAATGAAGCCAGGCAGGCAATCAGCCTGAATGATCTACGTTCCTTAGTGACATGAAAGATGAGTTCTTATAAGACAAAGGATCCCCACCTGAACCAGAGGATAGTGAGTTTCAAGCACTGAGTCTACTTCCCAGCAACTCTTCAGTGAATGAATTCAACTGAAAGAAGCCAATAGGCTTATGTGAAAAGTCTTCTTTCCCCTTCCCCTCCCCTGGGCAGATAGGTTGGAGGGTCTTCATTTATGTCTGCTCCTCTATTCCAAAAGGCATCCATACCCAGCAATAGTGTCATTGACTCAGCAGAGACACTTGATTTCCTGTTGTGTGGTTCAACTGGGAGATGGGCGGGGAGGCACAGAGACGCATGAGGCCCAGGCCCATCTATGCAGTATCTCAGTGGGACTGGGGGGCCATGAGGAGGATCCAGGAGGGCAAAGCACGCTGGCTTAGGCACTCACTCACCATCATTCATGCATTTAACAGACATTCATGTGTCCATCCCTGTGCTGGACTCTGGGCATAAAGTGATAAAAATGCCATTGCCCATGCCTTCAAACACGCAGTCTCGTTAAGGAGACAGACACTTCAACAGAAAGTTACAACACAGCAAGGTAAATCCAGTGATAAAATTTCTCAAAGAATATTGTGGAAATAAGAAACTGTCCCTGGTGGGGGAAGAGGAAGAGCTGAGCACAGAGGTTTGAGGAAGGCTCTGAGTTAATCATTAGACAATGTAAGTTCAACAGGTGAGGAATACGGGAATTGCATTCCAGATAGAAGGGATGGTGTGAGAAGGGCACTGAGAGAGACAAGCAAACAGACCACCGCCTTGTGTGTTAGAAGCTGGGGGTTGGGCAGGTCATGGAAGATCGTGGCTTTCTGGAGGGAGGTTGGATTTTTATTGTAAAGGCAATGGAGGAACCCTTGAAAGAGTTGATGATGAAGAATGACATAATATGATCTAAATTTTCCAATTAATAGTCTGGAGACTGTATGGAGTATGGTTGTGAAAAGACCAGAATGATATCAGACTTGCTAATGAGAGTCAGGGGTAAGGGGGAGCTCCCTCCTGCAAACAGACCCACTCAGAGTCACATGAGCAGGAGGTACTGGGTCAGGTCTGCACGTGGACACAGTCACATGAGGATCCTAAGCCAGACAGCTGCTAGAAGAGGAAGCTTCAGGAAACACTGCCTCCCTGCTGGGCTATGCCAGGGGTCTTCTGGAATGCAGGGCTGACTGGGGCAATGTGTGGCAGTGCAGTCCCTTGTGTGCCTTCCTCAAGTGTGGCAAATCTGGTGGAAGGCATTTCTAATGTGTCGCTGTTTGTATTTCCTTTCTCTCCCAACAGAACATGGTTAGGAAACAGCACCTCGTGCCTGAACTGGATGTAAATCAGATGGAAGGTGGTTCACAAGAGATTTCAGTTCAAATAACAGGTCAGATCTTTTCAGACTTCATAAAAAGATCATAAAGATCAGTATCTCCAAAAACCTGAATTCCATTTTCTATTAAAGGACATTTCAAATCACCTGGGGCTCCTGTCAATTTTATTTTATTGGTGGAGAGATGGGGAGAGAAATGGGTCATATCTCATTTCTTCAATAGGTTATAGAATTCAAGAATCATAGAATCTCATGGCTAAAGGGTATGTTTGAGGTCAATTTACCTGACCTCCCTTCAAAACTTGAAATAAATCTTCACCAGTAACATTACAAGAAGGAATTCCTTTCATGGCCCTGGAAGGGATCAGGAAAAGCTAATGTTCTGGGACCACTCTGGAAACATGGAGGAAATGGAATGGGCCCTTGAAGGAGCAACAGAAAATAATATATTCCCTGTCAATGAGGGAAAAAAAATCTTGGCAATAAGGTTCTTCCAGTGTAAGCTGGGTTACATGTGGGTTTGGCATGAAAAAAAGAAAAAAACTTGCAGATTAAGAAAAGAGTAGTTATTCCAAAGCAGAAAAGTAGAAGTTATCACATACTCCACCCTTCCTGCCTGCATTGGTAGGAGGCATTTCTGCAATCAATATATCATGTGTATTACCAAAATCCGAGTGAATACTTGTACATTTAATCATCAGTAAATTGAAACAGTGCCTGAGAAAAGTAAGACCCAGAGGAGGCGAGTGACCTGCCCAAGTTCACACACAGAGGAGTGCGGAAGCAAAAATGGTGTTCCTTGCAGTATGATTTCTTCCGAAAGAAGAGCCCACTTTTTACTGAAAATGTATCTTTTGAAATATTTTTTATTTTGGTAAAATATGTCTTACCTAAATTTCTAACTTAGGTACCAGGCATTTCTAATGTGTCACTGTTCATATTTCCTTTCTCTCCCAACAGAACATGGTTAGGAAGGAGCACCTCGTGCCTGAACTGGATGGTACACGAGCGCTTGTTTGGTACCGTGTACCGTGGCAGTGAGCATGGTACACGAGCATTTGTTTGAGTTCCTGTTTTCCATTCATTTCCTGGGTGGATTTCCTGGGTGAGAAGGAAATGCTATGTTTAACTTTTTGAGGAATCACCAAATTTTTCCCAGGGTGGTGGCACCATTTTATAGTCCCAGCAGCAGTGTATGGGGGTTCAAATTTAACCACAATCCACTTGTTATTTCTGTTTTTTGTTTGATGCCATCCTAGTAGGTATGATGTGACATCTCACTGTAGTTCTGATTTTCATTTCCCAAATGGCCAGTGGTGTTGATGACCTTCATGCCCATGCCAGCCATTTGTATATCGTCTTCAGAGAAATGTCTATTCAAGTCCTTTGCCCATTTTTAAGTTGGGTTGTTTGTTAATTTGTTGTTAAGTTACAGGTGTTATTTCGATATGCTAAATATTAACCCTTTATCAGATACTTGATTGCAAATATTTTCTCCCATTCCATGTGCTATCTTTTCACTCTATTGATAGTGACCTTTGATGCATAAAAGTTTTTAGTGTTGGTGAAGTCCAACTTACCTATTTTTTCTTTTGTTTCCTGTGGTTTTGGTGCCATATCCAAGAAAGTCATTGTTAAATCCAATGTCATGAAATTTTCCCATCTTTTCTTCTAAGAGTGTTGTACAAATAGAGTGCCAAATGTAGTAAGACTGTGGGTGCATATAAGAGAATATTGTTTATTTAAAGCAACAGTAATAACAATGCTCTGTAGGGCTCATAACATTTGTGAAGTAAACCATGAAACCAATAGCCCAAAGAGTGGGAGAGGATGTATAGGAATAAGATTTTGTGTTGTTACTCCAATATAAAATATTTTTATGTTAATAATATTAACAGGATAATTTTGTTATCCTTGATATGGTAAGAGTACAAATTTAATATAGACTTATAATTCAAAGATGTATATTGAAATCATGATGATCACTAAGACTAATACACCAAATATATGATGAAAAAGCTAGTTCACTATGTACTGTACACCTTAAATATATGCAATCTTTATTTATAAAATAAACTATAATAAAAATAAATGTTCTGTAAAGCTAAACAGTTGATTGAAGAAAAAGAAGGCTAGAAAGATCAAATAAAAATACAGATACAATAATTAGAAAACAAAAAGCAAAAGACTTAAACCAAATATACCCATAATTACATTAAGATGTAAGTGGTTGACTCTAATTAAAAGGCTGAGATTGTCAGATAAGACAAAAAAAATAGTAATAATAAAGAAGGAGGAGGAGGAAGATGAGGGGGAAGAGGAGAAGAAGACCCACTATACTCTGTTTATATGAGACATAATTTGAGTAAATGGAACAAGTAAGTTGAGAGTAAATGGCCCAAGAGAAAATAACTGCATATGTTCCTCAAAAGACTAACACAGGAATGTTCACAGTAGCTTATATATAATAGCCCAAACCTAGAAATGACCCAGCTGTATTCCTGCTGCATGAATCAATAGGTGAATCACACAGATGTTACACTGAGAAACTGGAGCTTGGCACAGGAGAATACATATCCTATTACTTTATTTAGGTGGTAGTCAATAGCAGGAAAAGAAGTCTATAGTGACTGAAGTTAGGATAGGTGTTATCTCTGAAGGGTGGGGTATATGCACTGCGCAACACACAAGGAAATCCTTCAAGGAAACATACAGGTTCTGTATTTTGGTCTGGGTTGTGGTTACATGGAAATATATACTCATAGATACATACACACACAGAGACAAATATACATGCATATTTATTAAATAAAGTATACATAAATGTGAACACATGCACACATGTATATACTACATATACTATATGTGCATGCATGTATATATTTGTGCATGCACATCTGTGTATATACATGCAAGCATGTGTGTATGTACATATGCATATATAAATATATATATATATATATATATATATATATATATCAGTTCCCTTTGTAAGAAAGGATAGAAATAAACAAAAACATGAATAATGTCCAAATGCTTGATAATGTTCCGGATTTTCTATTGTTAATTTAGATTTTATCTAATTTTTCAGTATAATATTTTTAGAAAGAAAATGGCACTGTATTTACTATTTTACAAAATAAGAATAGATAATTACCCATAGAATAATAATGACAGTGAGGATGAATATAAATGAGAAAAAAATCACAGAATTTCATTATGACCAATGGCACAACTAGGAACAGATTTTGGAAATGAGATACTCATGCCTCATAAGAGGATAACATGGGAATGTCTCAAAAAGAACTGTGTGTACACACATTGCTTTTTAAATTATTAATAAAACTGGCAATCTCTCAAAAATTAAACATGAAATGTAGTGTGTATAATCACTTTGTTTGTAATGCATTTTCTATGAATCTACACGTGAAGACTGCAATAATTATTATTAGTAGTGTAATTGTTTCCCCTTTGGACCTTTTCTTTCTTCATTATACAATGTTGGAGAGAGGTGGGAAAGCCTCATAGTGATCTATCTCTTTCTTCCATCTCTAATCAGCTAATTATTCTTCTTAAAGGGAGCTTCCTCCCAGCTCTGAAGTCCATTTCCACTCATCCCCTGCCAATTCTTTCCAAAGAAAGCCTTTAAATTTTCAAATTAAAATACATAAGGATGAGGAAGTCTTAACAAATTTGTTGCCAGTTTCTGGGATAAAAGGGCTAAGGTGAGTGCTAACTATTATCGTCTCTCACTGCCCCACCTTTCTAATGACCAACCCTTCCTCCAGCGACAGTGTCTGAAGGCCTCTCCTTAAACACAGTATGGTGAGGGAGCTGGTGTCTTTCCTCAGCCAATGAAGGACAAAACACAGCAACTCAGCCAGGTCATTGGGCATCTGACCCAGTCAGATGAAGGCCAGACTGACAACGCAGGACCACCTCAGTGCCTGCAAGTCACAGGTGGGCCGCAGCAGGAAAGGAGCTGTGTGCTGTGAGGTGAGCGGAGACAAGTAAGTGTCCTGTATGGGCATCCTGTGGTGTGCGCCCACATCTGGTCCTGATTCCCCCATTTACCTTTCCAGGGAGGCGGTGGCATATGTGTGCTCATGTGATCACGTAAGAGCAACCTAAGCAGGTGAGAACCTCCAGCGAGCAGACTCCAGAGGACAGGCATGGAGCAGCAGGGAAGAGGTGGTATCAGGTGGACAAGCCTGTTCACCCAAGTGCTCTCCTCAACTGGCTGCTGGGGGGTGGGGCACGCTGCACCTGTCCTCTTCACCTTTCCCAAGCAATAAAAGTATATGGTTCAAAAGAGTTTTGGGGGAGGCAAAGCCACGATGGCAGCGTGAGTAGAGCAGCAGAAATCTCCTCCCAAAACTACATATATTTTTGAAAATACAACAAAGAAAACTCTTCCTAAAAGAGAGACCAGAAGACATAGGACAACAGCCAGACCACGTCCATACCTGCGAGGAAGCAGTGCCTTGTGAAGGGGGTAAGATACAAGCCCTGGCCAGGCGGGACCCGAGCACCCCACACCCCAGCTCCCAGAGGGAGGAGAGGAGTCGTAGCGGGAAGGGAGAGGGAGCCCAGGACTTCTAAACAACCAGCCCCAGCCATCCACACCAGAGCGCAGACACAGTGGATGTGTGAGGTGCTGGAAACTAGGGAAACAGGACAGTAAGACCTGTGAGCAGGTCCCTGCAGACGTTTCACCCGAGACAAAGAAAAGCGAGTGCTTTTTGGAAGTCTTAAAGGGACAGGGACCCCAAAACCTGATGGAAGCGTCCTGGGACACTTAGTCCAGCAGCAGGGAATCTGGAGATACCTGGGCACTCTAATCCCCTGGGCAGCAGGGAGCTTGGAGGCCCCTCACGTAGTTAAATAGCCTCCTAGTCATTCCTCCTCCAACGCGGCTGCAACATATCAGAGCAGGGGCCTGAGGCAGGCCACGCCCACAGCAACAGAGGAGATAAACTCCATAGCAGCCGGGAAAGAATCAGAAGCCCTTTCTGCGTGCAGGTGCCCAGCACAAGCCACTAGAAGTCACTGTTCTCCCAGGAAAGGAAGGCCACAAACCAACAAGAAGGGAAGTTCTTCCAGCCATCACTCGTCCCAGCTCTGCAAACTATTCCTATCACCATGAAAAGGCAAAATTACAGGCAGACTAAGATCACAGAGACAACACCAGAGAAGGAGACAGACCTAACCAGTCTTCCTGAAAAAGAATTCAAAATAAAAATCATAAACATGCTGATGGAGATGCAGAGAAATATACAAGAGCTAAAGGATGAAGTCTGGAGGGAGATCACAGATGCCAGATAGGAGATTACAAAAGTGAAACAAACTCTGGAAGGATTTATAAGCAGAATGGATAAGATGCAAGAGGCCATTGATGGAATACAAACCAGAGAACAGGAAGGCATAGAAGCTGACACAGAGAGAGATAAAAGGATCTCCAGGAATGAAACAATATTAAGAGAACTGTGTGAACAATCCAAAAGGAACAATATCTGTATTATAGGGGTACCAGAAGAAGAAGAGAGAGAAAAAGGGATAGAAAGTATCTTGGAAGAAATAATTGCTGAAAACTTCCCCAAACTGGGGGAGGAAATAATCAAACAGACCATGGAAATACACAGAACTCCCAACAGAAAGGACCCAAGGAGGACAACACCAAGACACATAATAATTAAAATGGCAAAGATCAAGGACAAGGACAGCGTTTTAAAGGCAGCTAGAGAGAAAAAGGTCACCTGTAAAGGAAAACCCATCAGGCTATCATCAGACTTCTCGACAGAAACCTTGCAGGCC